>NC_056544.1:20129154-20455820 GCF_910596095.1 Thunnus maccoyii | reverse complement strand
TTAAGAGAGTATTGTTAAGAGTGATAAGTTCGTACATGTAAGGAAAACAAACTGTAAACAGTATCTGATGAACCAATCTTCAAGTTCTATGTCAGAGCATCTCAAAATCCAGTATGTCATAACAAAGGGCTTTGTGTTATGATCTGAGGTTATTTTTAAATGACAAAAAAATTAACAAGTATCCACTCGCGTGTAGCTCTGATAGGGAAGTTTCATATGAATGGGATATCTTCCGCTGCTGTGAAGTTTGTGTGATGCACTCAGATAAACTGAGCGTGACGCAGCTCTTTACTTTCATTGTGACAAACAAATCAGATAAGATGCGACGGCGGGGAGAGATGTGGGAACGCCTTCCGACCCCTGAGCGACTGCCTTGCGTAACCTTTTCAGTCACTTGAGATGAACCTGTTTCACACACTGAACTTTAACAGGGTTCATGTTTAGTAACTACATGAATTGAGGGCATATTGCTTTGACTGATAAGCAAATAGCGGTACTTCGAAGTGTGTTTATAGCATTATCTAAAATCAATCCAAGAGCCGACAAATGGCACTGAATATAAACATGCAATGATTAGCCGATTAATCAAGCAACAGAAAATTAACCTGCAAGTGTTTTTCATCATTTATCAAGAAAAGATGCTAATCATTCTCTGCTTCCAGTTCTCAGTTGTGAGGATTTGCTGTTTTTCTCTGTGTTGCGTGACAGTAAACTAAACACCTTCGGGTTTTGGGCTATTGGTCGGTAAAAACAAGCAATCTGAAGACGTCAACCTTGGGCTTTATGAAACTGTGACAGTGATGGTTAACACTCTTAAACACTTGCTTAGTCATGAAAATAATCATCAGATTACTTGATAACAACAATAAACCGTTATTGATGGCCCTGAACAAATGCTTTCTCTGATTTGTAATCTTTGTTTACTCTTCGATCAGATAGTTCCAGACTGAAACGCAGATTTTGACTTTCATTCATTTAACCAAGGTTCTTGTACCGTTCTTGTGTTTAGACGTTTAATATCTGAGAACTTTCAAACAATCCAAAAGCAAAAGTTGTTCAATCCTCATATTAGAGAGGCTGAGACCAGTGAATATGTGGCATTTTAGCTTTGGATAAATTATTACACGATGCATTGATCACTGTGTGTGTTGTTCACTTATTTTCCATTGATCAATTCAAAACACTACAAGAAAGGCCACCAGGTTGTTATTGAAGCTCCTACACTAGAGAGAGACTTTTAGACGTGGCTCTGGGCGAACAGCAGCACCCAAAGTCTGCAACCAAGCCGCTGGTTGCTATAAAAGATAACTCCAGCGCACGCATACTCCTGAAAGCTAAGTTGACAGACCTCCTCCGTAAACACTGACCGCAATCACAGAGAGATGAGAAGGTACCAGGGGCTGTAAACCATTACTGAAGCGTAACTCGGCAATTGCCCTGGCACACTCACTGAGGCGCGGTACGGTCTTATCTTCAGGGCAGCCTGCCATCTCTGCCAATCACTGAGAGTGGAAGAGGGACCGGGGGGCCGGCGGGGGAAGAGAGAGAGAGAGAGAGAGAGAGAAAGAGAGAGAGAGAGAGAGGGACTTCCTTCCGAATCCATTCATGCCATTGAGGCCACCTGCTGTGCCTGTCAAAGGCTAGAGTGAGGCTGGGAGAGAGAAAGAGCCATCTTCCAGCTATATAAAAAAAAAAAAAAAAAGAGCTCTTCTTGTTCTCTGTTCCCAAACTGATGAAGGACACTACATCGCTCAGTGAGAAGCTGAAATCTGAACATTTTCTTTTTGGCCTCACAAATCTAAACTTTTCGTTCAGGTTTGCAGACGTGTGAGCGTGCTGTATTACGGCTTTGACCTCGCCACTGTGGGCTGAAATTACTGGGAAGCTCATAATCTTTAATCAGGTAGCTGTAATGATACTGTAGAGTCTGATTCGTGCCATGAGGACACTCAAGGATCCCTCATGCCTCCCCTTAAACTCAAGCCCCTGAAACTCAGCCAACACCACCTGTTAGTGCTCCTCACTCCTCTGCCAACAGCCTTCTCCATTCCAGCTGTGTGTGTGTGTGTGTGTGTGTGTCCATCTGTGTGTGAGTGTGTGTGTGTGAAGGAGACATGACTGTCCAGCCAACTGGGGCTGTACTAACAGAGGGATTACCATGGAGGAGGATTACTTACTGTGGCACTGGAGTGTACAAGCACACCAACAGACACATGCACAGTCATGGACAGTGAATATATGGACACACACACACAACACAACAGCAGCATTCCTGTACTTTATCCCTCATCTTACACACAAATTTTCTGTAGTGGTCAAATGAGGGAAGTACACCAGCACCACCTCCATAAGATCATGCAAGAAGAAAGTTGGAAATTACTGCATAAGGCTTAAATTATAGGGTTTTAGTGTCATTTTGGAAACTCTGTTGTAATGCAGTATGTCCTGCACTGAAGGCCTATTACAGCTGAGGCCTGTAGCAGCTGACTGTGTGAAAGAGAGACTGAGGTTGGGTGAGGCAGAAAGAAAAGAGTAGGTGGTTAAACTTTGTTGTGTGAAAGAAATCCACACTCAAATGTAAAATGAAGCTACAAAAAAGTGACTTTGTTTGAAGGTTTTTTGTTGTTGTTCTTGTAGCTAAAATAGTGCAAGTTAAACTATGTAACCTTGTTCCAGGACGGTTTGGGAGTCTTTTTCTCAGTTTCTTCCATCGATTAACACAAGCAAAGACTCTCAAAGCTCGAGTCCTGGTTCAGACTTTTATTACAATGTAACACAGCGAGGAAACTCTCATGATCCTCTTTCCCAACTTTCTGTGTCACACAGCACTACAAGGCCCTGCTCGCTCCTCTTCCAAAGGCAAAACGTGACTTTTTCAGGAGAGGATTTCTTACCTTAAAAGCGACCTTTGCAGTGTTGTAGTTCGGCTACATGCGTCCTGTGATCTTTTTTTTTCCACCCCACGTTTTTTTTTTTCTTTTTTCACGTCGACAATCCAAAGTGGAAACAGCCGACACAAGCAGTCTCTCTAACGTGGAATCTCAGTCTTCCGTCTGTCCCATACCGATTAACTACTTCACCAGCCCAAAGTCCTCCGCTGGGATCCCTGATAGTCCTTTAAAACGAGCATACGCCGCCGGCTGACAAAGACCGCTTAATATGGCGGAGTGAAAGCGCCGCAAAACAGTTAAAATATCCAGAAATCACCGGCCGCTGATAGGTCAGGCTTGCCCTGAAAGACACACAACAATAGCCGGACTAGTACCGAGGAGCCGACGAGGCCAAAGAAGGAATCATGGGGCATTCGTGTACTCAGATTAGACTCGTAAATTCGACTTCCTATTTTTCTTTTTTCTTTTTTCTTTTTTTGTTTTGTTTTATTGGTCTAAAAACACAATTTAAGTAGGTCCCAATCTTTCCCTTTTTGACTTGTCAGTCCTTGTTTGAGTGGTTTAAGAAACGCCTAAAAGTAGGCCCCTACTTCACAAATAAGATAATTTTGAGTCATTTTTAAGACAGATAAAGGCTTCTCAAATGTGAACATTTGTTGGTTTCTTTAGTCCTCTATGATGGTAAAATATGAATATCTTTGGGTTGTGGACTGTTAGTTGGGATAAAACAAGACAATTTAAGATGCATCTTGGGTTTTGGGAAACGGTGATTGACATTTTTCACCATTCTCTGACATTATATAGACCAAACAACTAATTGGTCAATTGAGAATATAATCAATAGATTAAAATAAATGAAACAATATTAAAATAATTGTTAGCAGCCTTACATATCTTGCTTCCTGGAAAAACACTGAAACGTGTAGTCAGGCCTATATGACCAGATATAATAATCTGCCTCTTGTGGTTGTTGCTCACTTGTATAAATTCATCTATACTTTGTAATGCAGCAGCAGAGTGAAAAAACAAAACAAAACAAACAAACAAAAAAACCTCCCTTCACCTTTTCATGTATGGTTTTATGCAGTTTGCATTAGTCTAAATTACTTCAGGAAACCTCGCAATTAACACTGTGAGAACTGTGGTGTCCAAGACAACAACTTTTCTTTCTCTTTTTTCCCCTGCCATTGCTTCATAAATCTAGGTTCATACCGGGAATTTGCATTTTTTTTCCGACAGCACCTGAACGTTGCATCATCTGCTATTGAATGGTTTTCCCGTGCGCCCAATATGGCCGACATCAATGTCTGAGGACAAAATCCTCCATCTGGCTCCGTACCAAATGCATAAACGTGTGCTCTTTTATAAATCAATCCAAGAGTATAAAAACACCGTATGAATATACTTGAGCGTTTCTTTAATGTGCGGTTTAACCTTTGAACCTTACACACAATGTGCGGACATCTGGCGCCCTCTATTGTAAAAGATTGAATGGGTTTTTACGGCACATAAAGTAGCCTGTGGTTATATTTATTGATTCTTTTATTAACATTAAGTCAGCTGTGGCCCTTCACGTGCTCCAATAGTAATTCATTGCACAAACTGGCTTCATCATTACTCACTTAATTTTAATGCTTAAAGATGCTTTTCTTAAATTCTGCGCACATGCAGCATTCATACCTCAGTGTTATGTAGTGTGTGTGTGTGTGTGTGTGTGTGTGTGTGTGTGTGTGTGTGTGTGTGTGTGTGTGTGTGTGTCTTGTTGTTTTCATTAGCTGCCGGATGGGCCAAAGATAGTTTTCCCCTTTTGTGGACAATAAAGTTTTGTTCAGTTCTACTTTATTGAGTCAGTCAACTGTACAGACTGTAAAAACGCTCTGCAGTTAACACATTGTGTATAAAAGCCTTTTTAACTCCCTATGACATCAATGCCATAGCATTTCAAAAGGCAAACGAGTAAGCCTGTATATATATTTCTGGTGTTTTTAAGATAAAAAGCTATAGAATGGGGTGGGGGAGGTAGTGTCAAGGTCGTACCTTACCGATTTTACATCAGAGAAAATGATGACGACAAGTATTGACACTGCAAGTACAACATGTACTGCTGTATATGAGACCTCATGCTGAGATTTCTTTTGAAGTGATTCAGAAGTGATTTGCTGACCCCTAGTGACTCTCAACGCACTGCATGCTGCCACAAGTTTCCTCTGAGGGACGTCGCCTGAAAACACACACACACACACACACACACACACACACACACACACACACACACACACACACACACACACACACACACAGAGAGAGAGAGAGAGAGAGAGAGAGAGAGAGAGAGAGAGAGAGAGAGAGAGAGAAATGATTACTCATTTTTTCAAAGGCACTTTTTTAAATCCAATACTTGCTTTTTTCCAGAGCTTTCCACCATATGTCGTGATCTCTCTCAGCAAATTGAACTTGTGTCAAGTCTAGTTTATTTATAGAGCACCTTTAAAAACAACTGGCGTTCCCCAAAGAGCTGTACAAATTACAAGGCACGACAGGGCAAAAGGCACAAATAGAAGACAACAATGAAAGGCAAAAATAAAATACAAGGCAATATCAAAGTATACGCACATATGTAAAACATAAAACAGAATAAAAATTGTAAGATACATTTATAAATAAATAAAAGATTATTTAAAAAAGTACTTCAATCATTAAGAGCACCCAAAGGCCATTGAAAACATGTACGTCTTGAGTTTTACCTTAAAAGTATCAATGAGTGGGAGCACTCGACTGAAAGGGGAAGACTACTCCAGAGTTTTGAGGCAGCTACTGCAAAGGCATGATCTTCTTTACCTGCTAGCTTTGATCATGGAAAAAAGCAATTGATTTGAGCATCAAAGCATGAACTTCTATTTTCAAATAAAACTGTTACATTGAAGTTATTAAAGCTTTGGAGTTAACAGTTTTCACAATCCCACATTAAAAAAAAAAAGTCTACTGCTGCTGCAATTGAAAGTTTTGGTTATATAATGTTTGTACTCCAGACTGTTTGGAGGAAATGGCAGGTAGAGGAGGTCTGCTGTAGCTTATATCAGTGGCTCAGAGCATAGAGACCTCACCAACAGGTCACAAGATAAATCTGAGGGGTCATAAGATGATTAATGGGACAATTTTTGCCACCCAAATTCAGCTATGTAGTTTTTTTGCCTGACTTTTCTCTCATTTGAGTGAAATACAGATAGTTTTACATCTTCCTGTCAACTTAAGAATTATTCAAATAACTCAATCTGAGAAGCTTAAAGGGGGAAATTGCATTTTGGTGAAATTGTTGACATATGCAACATGTGACAAGGTGTCAAGTACAGATGCTTCATTTTTTTTTTCAATTAACACTGGGATTGTTCAATTTTTTTCCACAATTGATATCAGGATAATGAAAAAGATACTTCTAGCATCCTCACACACATCCTACACATAATGGCTTTAAGTTCAGTTAATTATAAAGAAATATGTGTGAGGATAAGAGGAAAGCTGCGAAAACATAACAGCTTATTTGCTTCATGACGACCAAGATGTAAGTTTGCTCATCTTTTTTCCTTGTACCTCTGGTGATGAAAGAAGCTCTGCGGATCTTTGCACGTTTCTCTTTTTTTCCTCATGATGGCGCCGTTTCCTCAGACTTCTGAGCTCCGTCTATACCTGCTGCAACAGGGCCTCGTATTAGTGATCTGTTCCAGCTAAAACATATGGGGTTTAAGTTGCGCTCCTCTTGGGAATCACGCCCCACGAAGTAGAAGTTGTGGATAGGCCCCCTTTAGCAGTGACTGGCTCTGTTCGTCACGTTGCGTCAGAGTAAACAAAACGCTGACGTGAATCTCTCCTCCTCTGGAAAAGTCTTCAATAGGTCGGTGAGCTATAGGTCTGATTCAGTGCTACAGTGATGAATCAAAAAGGAGCGCTGATGATAATTAGGCCCCACACAGGCCTGAGAAATTAATCAGACTTCCAAACGAAATAATAACTGTAATGAATTGTAATTGTATAGTTGTTCTGGATGAATGTGCTGGTATTTACATGTTGATGTGTGCTTGTAGAATTGTCTGTATACTTGTTAGTGTGATAGAGACTATGAAATGGTGTTGCATGTAAATGAATGTTTGGTGATTGTTCTGTGTACCTTTCCAGATGGAAATTAGCTAATAGCAAAAAATCTGGCATAAATCATCTCTTCTCGTTTTGAGATTGTTTTTTTTTTTGTGCCTGGTTCTTGTTTAATAAAGAAGTAATAATATAATAATAATAATTTTAAAAAAAGATGTAGAACTTGCATCCGTTTGATATCCGACACACTCTAGTGTGATCCGTCTATTTTATGTCATGAATATTAATGCCAAGTGTGCACTTCTCCAATTTTATTAGCAAATAATAAGTCATCGATTACAGAGAAGCAGCAGATAAGTTCGACATATTGCCGAAAAAGTGCAAAGTGAGGCTTCATCAGCCCAGTATGGGTGGAAGGAATTAGGCCCAACTGCTTCTTGGTTAATTTCCAAATATATAACAGTAAACCTATGAGGCCTTTTCTCTGTTTTCTTTCTTTTTTTCGTTTTAACACATCAATCAGCGCATTACAATGATACAGATAATTTGAGAACAATGTTGGGAAAATGGGCGAAACGTTTCTAAAGCCACGTAGGCTGATGGCTCTCTGAACCGGCATCCTGCGTCAACAACCCCCCCCCCCCCCCCCCCCCCCCCCCCCCCCCCCCCCCACCACCGCCACCCCCACCTCCCTACCTCACCCCCCCCCCCCTCCTCCCCCAATCCTCTCCTCGATATCCAATGAGCAATTATTGGAAATGATTAGAGAAGTGACTGTAATGTCAGAAAGCGGCAATTTGAGAGGATTCATTTCAGCACCGGACAGCTCCTGACTCCCCAGAGGCCTCGAACTTGGTCAGCGGAAGCCCGATCCCCACCCTCCATCAAAACCGTGCAGTCACATGAAACCGCAACCACCAGCAAAGATGATCATTTCCCAGCTCAGACATAATCATAAAAGCCTAATTGGACTTATTGATGACGCGTGGGAAAAACAAAAAAAAAAAAAAGAAAGAAAAAAGCTGTCGCGGTCGCGTTGTGGGAGTAATTGATTTGAATGGGTCGTCACATCGTCCTTTGCAAAGTTCATGAATTCATGTATGCATTCACTAACATTTCTGGGGTTTTTTTTAAGAAGAAAGTTTGGAAGTAAACTTCCATCTTAGGAGGGAGGTGGGGGGGTGAGTCTGACGGATGCATCGATGAAGAAGGAACTGTACTATTATATTCCGGGAGGAAGACTTGATGACGTCTATAGCATCCTTAATGTGACTTATTGGAGGGAGGAGGAGGGGGGGCAAGGCTTACGATACATGGATAAAAATCCAAGGCAATCACAGCACAGGACAAAAGTTTAGAGCAACGATATGTAGACGAACATACAGCGCACTTTCCCACCGAGTTTTTGTTTGCCTGCGCGACTGGTTGAGTCCTATTAATTGTGTATAAAAGTGAGATAGGCTGTACTGAGGGGAACATAAGGAGACGACGGAGGCGCTTCAGCCAGGAAAGAAGTGCCGTGAGAAAGATACCGTCTCTCTCTCTCACACACACACACCACGACAGCCGCACCCGGATCACATCCTACAGCACAGCGCTCTCCCTGCCTCCCTGCTATAGGTATGTGCTTTAGCTGCGGATTCTCTTAAAACTCGGAGAAATTCAATGCTGGAGAGCAAGATAAAGTAATGGAAATGATTCTTTTTCTTTTTCTTTCTCTGCACTGCATGGAGATCTGCTGTTTTTTTTTTAATTACTTTGGCGCTGCATGGATCTGGTGTCAATGCCACTCTTAAACTTTTAAGAAATGGGATGAATCAAACAGGCAGAAATCGTTTTTGTTTGAGCAAACGGACGCTGTGTTCATCCAGTTAATTTAAACAGGTTTATTATTCGATCCAGCTTTTGTTTTTTAGTTTGTAGTAACAGAGAAGTAGCGCAGACTGATAGAACAAAGAAAGCGAGCATGTTGTTTCTATAGGAGCGACTAACCTGTTTCATGTTATTGTCTGTTTTTTCATTTTCTAACAGCATGGCCAGTTCGAGTAAAGCGACTTTAATCTTGCTCATCTACGGAATCTTAATGCACTACAGCGTCTTCTGCACACCTATCGGACTAAGTTACCCTAAGATTAGGTAGGTGTATGTGCTTATGCATCTTTACAACCTGATTATGATTGTATTTTTTTTTAATTAATCCATGTTAAATGCTTCTGAACATCTACTTCTTTAATGATGGTGCAGCTTTGTGATCAATGATTAAGTGTTATTTAAGAATTTGGATTTGTGCAATCAAATAAGTGTGTGTAATTACGCACAACCTGTGCGCACAGTTTGAATCACGGAATCAAGAGGAATAACGAAAGGAAAACCAGTCATTTTAACATCTACACATGCAAGTCTTGGGTGGAAAATGGTAATGGAAATTGCGTAAAGGTATCTGTCCGGTGGGACGGTTCACAGAACTCCCCTTATTAAAAATGAGAGTGCAGTCAATGCAGTGGATAGCCCTTGGGATGACGGTGGACTGGCGTCACCAAGGAGAGGCGAGGCAAAACGAATAGGAAAGCTCTGTCCATTTAAGATTTATTCTTTTTTTTTTTTTTGTCCTGTGAAAAGTATCCATAATTTGGGCGTGGTTGTTATTGATTCTATTTTTTTCCACAACTAATTGCAGCATTCTTTGAATACATTTATTGGCTGCACGCCTACACTAAATGTGATCATTTTCACACCCATTGTTTCGATTTTTAAATAATTAATGAGGCTGTAGCCAGTGTTAAGAGCAGCAGCACCAAGTTGGAATTAAAAATAGATTTTCCCGATGAAAAAAAAAAGAATTTAAAGAAAGAAAAAAAATACATCTGTATATATTTTTACACATTTTAAGTTTGTATTTTCCAGAATTGAAATAATTCGTTTTCTGGTTTTATTTTAAAAACACCCCCAGATATTGGATGATATTTCGTTTTCTTCCTTTTTATCTTGAACGCATTTAACCTCCCACTGATTTTTGGAAGCAGATTCAGACATTTTGGCATTCTTTCACTCCACGCGTCCCACTTGTGTACAGATCAGATTTGGTGATGAATGCTCTCTTCCCTTTTTTTTTTTTTTTTTTTTTTTTTTGCAGACTTGAAAACGACGCCTTCGACGAGGATGGGAATTCATTATCCGACATGGGTTTTGATAGCGACCAAATTGCTATAAGAAGCCCTCCATCCTTAAACGACGACGCGTACACTCTCTACTACCCACCAGAGAAAAGGTAAATGCGTTTTAATGTCACACAGCTGAAGCCTTGACGTGGATTCCATTTTTTTAATGACTTGTTTGCTGTTTTGCGATAATGTTTGCTTGCTTTGTTTTTTTCCCAGAGTTTCTCATGTTATTTGTTCAGTGTTATTTTCATACGGAGTAGCCTAAAATGTTGATTGAAATACTGTTATAATAACGGCAGATACGGGAGGATAGCCTGTGTGATATTGGACCTGCGGGTGGGTGGGGACATTTTAGGCTACTTTTGATCATTTTGTCTGCGCTTTTTTGTTTTTAGTCACTGATGATCTATGTGTTTTTTGGCGTTTTATCATCTCAGACCAGAAAGGCATGCTGAGGAAGAATTAGATAGAGCCTTGAGGGAGATCCTGGGTCAGTTAACAGCGAGACATTATCTGCATTCTCTGATGACAATTCGTGCAGGGTAAGGGCATTTCTTATAAGCGTTTACCTGCAGTCATCTTTTTTCTTTTCTGTTTCTCCCGCTGCCCAAGTTCAGGCTGCTGCATCACTGTCTGTCTCATTTCATTTTTTTTATCTCTCTGTAGAAATAAAGTCTAGACATTTTCATTGCATCTTTTCGTTTCTCTTGTTGTCACTGTGGCGTGCTGCGTTCATGAATACTTAACAACGAGGGTCAGTTTTTTTTTCTGTGACTGTAAAACACACTGCGATGTATTTGTGATCAATCCATAAATTGATTTTTTTTTGTTTGCACCAGCACAATTGAAAAAATCATGCGTCAGAATATGGAATGAACTGCAAATGAATAATTTATACGTTTTCTAAAACGCTTAAATCACTGTTTTTCTTACACTGGCTTGCTTTAAAAAAAAAAAAGAAAGAAAGACAAGGAAAAGATAAAATACTCCTAAAATACATTATTAATGATTGCAGGCAACTTTGAATCATGGCAAGATCAAGAGACTGTCAAAGCTAAGATGTCAAATCAGAAAAAAAGCGTTAATGTGTTTGGAAGCAGAAGGCTGCAGCTTAAACTAATATGTTTTTTTTTTCCTCTCTCTCTTTTTTTTTTTCTCCCAGTGATGACAACAGCATGGAGGAGGACTCAGAGCCTTTATCCAAACGACATTCAGATGGGATCTTCACCGACAGCTACAGTCGCTATAGAAAGCAGATGGCCGTGCAGAAATACCTGGCAGCGGTTCTGGGAAGAAGGTACAGACAGAGAGTTAGGAACAAAGGACGCCGACTTGCCTATTTGTAGCGTTGTTAAAGCGCACAAACTGCCCTCCTGTGTATATACATCCAGTCGTTAAAGTCATTCAGATATATCTGCCCAACCAGTGGATTGCGCCTGTGTTCTTTCAACATGTATTTATGTATGAAGTAAAGCCATTAAAATGAATATTTTAATAATAATATCGTTTTTTTTTCTTTTTGTACAAAAGCACTTGATACCGCACAGTTATACTTTGTGGACCAATATTTTATTTTCATGTTAAGATGTTGAAAACAAAACAAAATGACAAAAAAAAAATAGAAAAAAAAAGATAATTGTGCACCTTCAACGTTATGCGCTTGAAATCTTTAAAGGTCATCTACATATGCAGAAAATAAATAGATTTTAAAAAGACAATCAAAGTATTGAATGTTATACTTATTTTTGTAACCAACGTTCTATTTTTTTAGTGTTGTTTGTTTTCCAAACAGGCCCAAAGAAGCAGTGAGCATGCTATGTGAGGCATATCCGGCTTATCCTAAATGATAGATGTTGCCCTTGTCCACCCTCCTCCTCGCTCCCTCAATGGGAGATGTGTTGGGTTTGTATAGCTTGCTGCCCCTTCAGGGGAATTCAGATGGCTTTTGTTGTACAGCCTCTCATTTGATGGAATGACTTACACGGTCATTCTTGGTAACTGGTGGTAAAAAAAAAAAAATCCAGCCCTCTTCAAAACAAACAAACAAACAAACAAACAAACTAAAATTTCATTGTAGGCTTTTGCAAGGGCATGATTGCCTTTACTAATGACAAAAGGAAGCACTCAAGTTTCTGCAAACACTGCTTGCTCACTTGCCTCAAAGTCATTCACTGTAGGAAGATCCATAATGCCAGATAGGACTGTGTCAAGAATGTTCCATATATGTGTGTGTGTGTGTGTGTGTGTGTGTGTGTGTGTATCATGTACAGTATAACCACACAGTGCACATATCCATCACAATGTTGTCAGTCGACAGAATTATATTTGGAAGAATGTGCTTCAACTTGTTGATTGTATTTGGGCAGCACTACAAATATCTAGAATGGACCCAGAACACATGAGAAACAGGAAGTGAAGCATTTTTTTTTTGTCTGAAGAGAGGTGGAGAGGAATGGTAGCATCTGAGTTAAAGTTAGGGAATATTTAACTTATTTCTTATTAATGGTGCATGTGGAAGCTGACACCTTGATATTTTTGCTTAGAAATTGCATGCCATCGTGCCCCCCCCCCCCCCCCCCCCCCCCCCCAGTAGTGCTATTTGGGAGGTGGGCTGTGTGTGCCAATTCCAGCACCACTCTCCCCCCCTTCCTCCTCCTCCTCCCCCTCCCCCTCAGATGTGTTGGAAATGTGAACAAGGAGAGCTAGAAGTGGTGGAAACTGGTACTGCACTGACTTGTTGATTTTTTTATTTTTTTATTTTTTTTTGTATTACCTCCACTGCTGCTGTCATTGTGGATATCATAAGACAAGACACTGGACCCCCTTTTTGCTGATCATCTTTGTCCTGATAGAATTTTTTTTTTTAAAATATATATATAAAGGTTGTTTTTGCTTCTAGTGTTGTGGTTCATTGTTGAGACAAAGCTGATCTGTTTTAGGTATGTGCAGTGAGGATGCGAGAAAGAGACGAGGAGAGTGTTAGGTGAGAGAGAGAGAGAGGTGTGCACGGAGAGGAAGAGGAGACACGGTTTGTGTGTGTGTGTGTGAGAGAGAGAGAGAGAGAAAGAGAGAGAGAGAGAGAGTCAGAGAAAGCAAAGTAGGCTGTTACACAAGAGACAGAGAGAGGTTGTCGACCCTGGATATAGAAACTAACAAGAGTCGAGCCTGCCGCCGCCTCACCTCGCCTGACAAAGTGAGATCAGGGTCAATGAGTCTGATAGAAAATATCAGATGTTGCATTTGGGCGAGGCCCCCTCTGAGTTTCCCCTCTCTAAAAGAATGGAGGTGAAGGAAATTCAGCCCTCCAGCAGAGGGATCTTCCCACTGACTTTTATTAGGGAGATATCTTATGTATTTATTCAATATTATGCAAATGCAGCTTTATGCACCCCTGCAATCCAATCAGTGGCCTGTGTTCCCCCCTAGAAACTATCAATACACTCTTTCTTCAATTTGGCTTTATCCTACAGGCTTTGTGTGTATGTGTGTGTGTGTGTGTGTGTTTGTGTGTGCGGATGTTAATGTACATGTGTGCATGTTGGTGCGCATTTCTGAGTGTGTGTGTGTGTGTTTGTGTGACTGACTGACTGACTGAACGTGCATGTGGCGGTGGAAACAGCTTTTGGCTTTGGTGCCTTGCTTCGACGTGAGAAAAAAAAAAAAATTCGCCACAAGTGACAGATGGCAATTTTAGTGGCCCTACAATGCTGCAGTCCATTAGCTTACATTGAAACTTCCTTTTACTCTGTTTTAATCGCTCGGCTTGGTCTGCCCCAAGAGTAGTAGAATTAGGCGTTTATTTTGAAGCATGGCCAATGATTTATTGAGTAAAAAAAAAGACATAAAAAAGAATAGAATGTATATGTTGATGGAGCAGGCAATGTGTGTGTGTGTGTGTTTGTGTGTGTGCATGAGTTTGGGGTGTTCAGTGTCTGTGAGAGTTGTGAACAATGACCAGTGTTTGTTAATGTTGATTATGAGGTGTTGTTGATTATTTTGATATTGGTCAGTAATTTATTAATCAGAAAATAGCCCCAATCTATTCTTTACACCTATGTGCATCACTATATAGAATAAAAGGGTTTCAGAAAATGATGAGATGTTGTTCAGATCATAGAAAATGCCTGTTGTTGATATTTCTGAAAGCGCCAAACGCCTTACTTCAATGTTTAATCTCTTATCTATCTGAAAAACAATGTGTTTTAAAAGTGAACCTTAGTACAAGTGACATCATTATACACACAGGAGTCCTTATATGGGGTTTTACGTTTCTCAATGTTATGGAAGTGTTGTAAGATTTGTATGAATAAATTTTTGTAAACAACAACATTTTCTAATCAATGTCTAATCTTTGAAATACGTCGTTTTGAAGGTGATGGGTAATAGAAATGTGTTATGAAGCAGAAGCAGCAGAAAGTGCAGCAAAGACAGAGAGGTATACTTTAGCCTTGTTTTGTGAATGACACCAGAATCCAGCTGAAATCTTCCTCAAAAGTTGAGTTTACATGATCGCCAGGGGCCACATATTTGTCTGAGCACAGATCTGCTCCTGAAACACACACACACACACACACAAGAACACAAACCTTAAGCCATATTACAGAAAATAAAGTGAAAACATCCTCCAAGCATCACAGCAACAACTCTGCAGTCCTCTAGTGGGTTATGTCGACCTGAAGTTCTATCAAGTTAAATTTGTCTTTCTAAAGCAAGAGCTAAACAAAAGTGAAACAGCAAAGCACTTTGCTGTGCATTGTGCAGAACTGGTCCAAACAATAAGAAAGAGACACTGCATCATAAGCAAAAAAGCCAAGTGAAGTGTCTTTGGTGTCTTTTATTGAGCAGTTCTCATCATATAATGACATTTCCAGGTGGTTTTAAAATTTCAAATCACACTTTATAAAATGAAAATGGAGTAAAGCTTTGAATACACCTAAGTGAAAGCACCTGTAGTTCAACCATCCATCTTCACACGGAGCTCATCAAGATACGCTGCAACCCTGGACTGAGCAGCCGAGCTAAGAGAGATCCCCTCCTCCTGGAGTCTTTCTCATCACTCCATCCTTGGCCTTGGAAGTGCAGCTGTGTCCCGTGGGAGAGGAGGATGGGTGTGGCAAAACTGTGTGTGTGTGTGTGTGTGTGTGTGTGTGTGTGCGCACACATGCACCAGAGCTCAACTAACCCAATCAGAGAAATGTTGCATGGCAACGGTCCACAAAGGGACACGGTTATGTATACGCATGTGTCAAACGTGTTCATGTTTGTATGTGTGGAAGAGCAGTGAGATAAAGAGATTGTGTGTGTGTGTGAGTGCCTTTTGTGTACATGTCTGTGACTGTGTTTCGCTATTTGTGCGCTCCACACACAGGCAGTCCTTGACCAGCAGCCTTTCCACTGGGATAAGGTTCCACATTGCACCTTTACATTTGTGCGAACACATCGCCTGTGCAGAAGATAGAAAGCGCAGATACACATTGTTATGTCTCACAGATATTGTAACAACAGCAACAGTCACCGGCTCAGGTGGTAAATATGATTAATGAAATCCGAAAAAAAATGAATTAGCCACAAAAACCTGCCACACACTCACATTCTGAGACATATATCTTTCTTTCTTCCCTGAGGACGTTGATTCATGGCCCTGTTGCTATGAAAGGCTGACAGATTGTCAATTGTCAAGGTTTCAGCTACCTGTGTGATATATAGGACGTCTCCATTCTTTATTTATCCGTCCCTCCCTTCCCCCTCTCTCACTTTTCTTCAGCTGTCAAGAAGCAAAGCGGGCTTAGTCCTCTTGACAAGCAGAGATTCCTGGATTTCTCCTGTGACATTTTTTCCAGCTCTAAAAAAGCTGCACGCACCGACTCCGGGTGAAATGAACCAAAAATGTAGGCCTGTTCGTAAACAAATTGGATTTGATATTCACGCCCTGATACGCCCACCAGTGGATATTGAGACAAATGCTCCAATTTGTTTGCGCAGCAGTAGGCTTCACAAGAGGGGCCACGCTGAACCAATTTGTACATAATGTACATTAATGCCTGAATCAATAAAAATATGGCTCCTCCCTTCCTCACAGCCCCGCATCTTCGCTCCTGTGTGGCATGCCTCACTCCACTTCTTATCTCTCCATTAGCGTCCACAAGCTGTTTTACAATTGATCTTAATTTTCCAAGAGAGTTGGCTTGTTTTGTTGGCAGTTTCTTGGAGGGAAAATGGGAAGAGAACCTAAAATTAGAGCTCCGAACCCCCCCCCACCCCAAAAAAAAACAGCATGGCTCACACTACACAGATTTTGGAATCATGCACAGCTTTTAATAATCTTCCCTGTGCCCTACAATGCCTCTAGACACGTCTTAATCATGTGTAAGGTGTTAGAGGGGGAAGGGGAGGTTGTGTTCAGGGCTTTTCCAGTGGGGATACCCATGCTGCCCCCCCACCCTCACACACAAACCACCAGGTCCCCCCAGCACCACAGCCACACCCAGCTTTCTTTGTCACCATGTGTCTGATGAGCGTGTGGAGACAGAAGTGTGTATGCATGTGTAACGCTGATTTATTGCTTGCTTGATTAACATTCATGCCTTTCCTTCCTTGTGTGTTTATTCCCTTACAACACAAACACTAACCCCCCCCCCCCCCCCCCTTCAGGGTTAAGAATACAGCACTCACAAGAGAGGCCCAGACACAGCAATGATGCAATCGCACACACACACACACACACACACACACACCTCACCCCCACCTTGCATTTCTTTCACCTCATGAATCATTTAGTGGTCAGGTTTTTTTTTTCTTTTTTTTGGAGGGGGGGGGGGGGGTCATGCCTGCAATGAAACCCCTGTGACTGTGGCAGCTCCGAAGCCCCTCTCCCTTAAATCCCATCTTGTGGTGGACTCTGTCACATCTACCATTAAGCAGGAGGCACTCTGCGGTGAACGGCAGCCCCTCTGGGAGCAGCGATACAGAGAGAGAGACAGAGGAGACAGGGAGGAGGAAAACAGGAGATGTGGGCGAGGGTTTGCAGACATGGATCACTGATCAAGAGTTGCTTCTGGCTTAGAGCGAAACACTTTACCTGTGCTGCTTGAGTAATCATGGGTAACAAGCACTATCAATCATCTATTATGAGGAAGAAAAATGACCATGAGAAATATTATTTTCTCAGCTACTGAATGAGTGTGTCTCCGAGCTAAGTTTGAATGTGATATGCACCTTAAAATAAACAGCATCCTGAGACTTTAGCTCTTACAGTACATCCTCTGGATATCATGAGGAGTGTTAAATGTTATGTTTTCATATCAACAGTTTCCAATGTAATAAGAAAAGATGAGGGCATAACATACACAACATAATATATATTTGTATATAGGTACATACACAAATGCGTACATACACATAACATATACGCACATAAACAAACAAGTAGAAAAAAGGAAATTAAAGGAGATCCAATGTACAAATGTTGACTAGAAGTGCAGGGTTCTGGTTACAATGTTACAAACAATCAATAAAGTACTTGGAAAATAGTGCATTTTGCTACAAATGTTACAAATTACAAGCATAGAAATGTTAAGTATGAATATAAACAGGGAATTTGTGGAACAAAAGAGTGTCGAAAGAACAAATATAAGACACTTTGGGTCTCTTTTACACTTTCTAGAGAATAGAAAAACAAAGATAAGTTTTGATGCAAGTAAAATTTAAACCTGCATTAATGTATATTTTAGACTACTTGGGGAAGCGCAGCAAGCTATTAAAACACTGTCACATTATCACTTTATGAAGCTGTTGCAGCAAACATGTTAACTGCCAATTAACACATCCAGTAGATACTGAGTAACATTAGCGTCCATTCTGAGTCGTACCTGATGAGTGTGAGTCCAATATTTGCTGTCCTTTTAGCTCTGTTTTGGTCTCCACTTGTCATCAGCTACTTGCCAGCTTTGTCTGCCCTCTGATTGGTGCTGGGCAGTTAGTGCACAGTGGGTTTATCACAGCTTCTCACTGAAAACAGCCGTTTCTGGAAACTACGCTGATGAGAGCCATGAGACTGAACCAAAACAGTGAAGTTGCGGGCTGTAAAAACTAAAACAATGACCTGAAAGACTGAAAACACTCCGTAGAGGTGAGGAGAACTGCAGATTGGGTCATAATTCTCTGTGAGTTTGTCACTAGTGACCCTTTTCACATTACGCATCATTTCATCCATTGTTAATACATGGATTTAATTTACGTAGGTGCAGGTTTACTTCTTAGAACAATAAAATAAAATCTATCCTCAAAGAAAATAATCTGAATGTCCTGTCGTCACTGACAGCTCTGTCACTGTCTGAATTGTCCTGTGGTGGCAAATCCTCCCTTTCCAAGTGCAAGCTCTAACATTAAGAAAGGCTTACAAATATGACCTTCAGTTAAATTGTATTTGCAGGATTTCCCTCTCATGTAGGTCCATTATGGTGCAAACCCTCATATGTTAGCACACATTTTTAACAGGCTTATCCTCAGAAGTTCCATTCAACATCCTCAGCAGTACTTAACAGGAAAACTCCCTGGAGCTTGCGGCTCCATGTTGTTTTACATCAAACAAATTTCTTTAAAGTGCCGTTTTCTCCCACTGTGGTTCTCCAAAAGACAGGAAGAAAGAACCGCTGCGTCCCATGTGCTTCTTAAAATTTCTGTCGATAGCAATGGCAGAGGTGCGCCACAGCGGGTGGGCCAGCTGGCTTTTGAATTTACTGGAGTGTGATGACTTGACTTTACTAGGAAGTTGTGTTATGTTGTTGTATGAATCTCAGAAGTCGTGTTTGGTTTGCTAAAGCACTGATGCACTACTACAACAAAACTTCACACATGCTGACCTTCAGAGTTCAGTGCAAGGTGAACAAGCGGACACCTTGCAGCTTTACCTTTTTTTTTTTTTTTTTTACTTTGCCTGTAACTCATAGGCTCCCACAACTCATTCTGGATTGGGAGAGGCTGTGCAAACACTGAATAATGCATTATTACTGGAGCAGTTAGGTGTGAAAACTCAGTGTGAGATTAGTGAGAATTAATAACGTTCATGCTCTTTTTCATTCTCCTCCCCGTCTGTCTCACCTTCCTCCGAATGAAGGAGAAAGACACCCCATTACTCCACCCCCCCCACAGATATCCACTGTTGCATCCCTTTCCACATCATTCACCCTCACTTCTCTAAAGTTGTGAGATTTCCTGAATGAGAAGAGTGTTAATGAATGGTGTTCATCCTAGTGGTAGAATCAGAGACGCTTGTCAGGTTCGGGCTTCATGTGCTATGTGCTCATGAGAATCAAATTTACACGCTGACACACAGCTTGTGGTTATGTTATCTTTCTTCTTTCGTTTTAATGAACACGACAGGAGCGTGTGTACGCGTCTGTGTGGGTGTGTGTATGTGTGGTGGGTGGGTGCTTTATGTGTCGATAAAATATTGGCAATGACTATATAGCACAGGGGGATGTAATCGTGCTGTTTCTAAGGGCACAACTCTTGATGGAAGTTCTATGGACAATAAAACACGAGAAAAAGTTGGTGGAGAATAGAAAAACTGCAAGAGAAAAGTGTCTTCTCTCTGGTCTACAGCTTCAAAGAAAACGCACCGAGACTTTAACATCTTTTGTTCGTAATCGGAACAGTTTCTTGTTTTAACATTCTTGTATCAACTTTGTAAAATGCACCTTCTCCGTTCTTATAAACTTCTCATGCTTGCAAGCGTTCACACATGGAGATCTTAAGAGATTGATTTATCCCATATCTCGTATGCATGCCAAAAGGGTAAGCATTCACTTTGAGAGGAGGCGGCACAAAGCAGGCATAGGCTTTTCCCATCTTTTCACATATACTCAAAACAAAAAGGCACTGCCTGTCATTGAAGCAACCCGTAACTTTGGGAATTGTCTGCGGCAGCTCTATAAAAAGTGGAGCTGTGCGATAAGGAGACAGGTGCGAGTGGGAAACATAGGGAGGCAAGGCAACCAACCAGGCTCTTCATTCACACCTGTGAGCGACATCCTGCGCTCCCTGGGGTACAGCATCCGGATGGCATAGTGGAGAAGCAGGTTCTGTCTGCGTCTCCCGCAATCTCCCCCTTTTTTTCTTTCTTCCCTTCTGTTGGAAGGCTCCCCCTCCTACACGGTTCTTCTCATCAGGGATCTTTTGTTACATTGATTGACACAACACTGAAACAATCATGCACCAAAGCAGCAATCTGTGAAATTTAAATTTTATGATTTCCTACTTTCTGTATCTGACTATAATACTATAGTGATTCATCTGAAATGTATACACTATGAGCTGCATTTGCTGACCCAAACTTATTTAATTGCAAGGACAGACATTAATATCTGGAGGAAGTTCACCTTCAGTAAGACAGAGATTCTTTGTATTGTCTTTGTAATGTGGGATTTCTCTTCTTTTTGTGTGGAAAATACATATTCTGATTAGAGCAGATGTGAACTCAGGCCTGTTTTTAAAAGCTATAGACTAATCTGCAACTGAGCACAATTTCACTGACAGCATGGCTGAAAGCACGTGCTGGCTTGATAATGGTTGGTCTGAAACTGGTTATAACACATGAAATCATGCTAACGTTACCTCTTCGGTTTGATCTCCACAGGATGGAAAAGTGCTGTTTTATAACTTCACCCCAGCCGGCATTAGTTTTCGTTAAGATATGTTTGATCATATCGACAAACTTGCAATCCATTACTTCTCTCATTTTAATAAGATGAAATACATAAATTAATAAAAATCTATAACTGTAGAAGTGAAATTCTCTTCTTTGCAGCAATGAAACCTATGTGGTGTCTGGTTTCAGAGGGGAGCCTGAAGGCATCGTGAAAGGAGAATAAAATACACAGAGGTTTAATTGGAGGAGTCTGATTGGTTCTGCATCTCATTCTTGAAGAAGAAGCAAAAGATATGTTGTTTATTTAATTATAAGCTGAAGTTTCGTGAAAGTTATCAAACAGACAGTTATTAGAACAGGCAAAAACTTGATACAAGTTTAGACCTCTAGCTAACTTATAACAACTGCATTTTATTAACTATATTTCAAAATGTCCTGGACAGAGTTCTTGCCAAACTTTCGTGAGAGTGAAATTCATTACAAACACTCCACTATCAGCTGAACCATTGCACAGTTGATAATACAGTATAATTTGGCACTCCTCCATTGCCTTGGTTTGCTATGTGCACAATGTTGCTGATGAGTTTTTTCAGCTTGTGCAGAGTCAGTTATTTTTGTTTGTTTGTTTTGAGTAAACTGTCACTGTTTTCACTTTTAACATGACAACCAATCATGAGAATAGATGATGAGAAGCAGATGTGTCTGTTTTTTTTTTTTTGTGGACTGGTACCTTCTGCTCTTAGTCACAGTCTAGACAGACTATATTTATTATCCTAGATCAACATCTGCAACGGGTATTTGCCCGCTGTGATCTGTAATAGAAAAGTAAAAATAATGCAGTGACACATTTCTCATATGATTTCATAAAACATGCATGAAAATAGTGGTGGACATATTCTCGTCTCTTCACACACGGTCACTGGGGCAGTGTTAATTTCTGCTGTTCTGTTATTTGTAGTCTCAGTGGATCAACCCATGCCTGTTTGTTTGGCGGTTTGGCAGCTGCTGTCAGTCTAGTGACATCATAGTACTGGCACCGAAACGCAGTGAAAAACAACACAGCAATGACTGCTTAGTTAGCAGTAAAGATGTTCCAAATAAAAACAAACACACTGCAGATAATCACGTGAAGCTCATTTTATTGACTCATGTTGAACTGAGTGGAGACACAAATGATGAAGATGAGGTACCTAAAGAATAGACTAAAAACTTTTTTTTTGTCTAAATATTTTCAGCAACTTAATTCAGAATTAGCTGGTTTCAAAGTAGGCACACAATTTTTAAAAAGGTGGAAAACAAAGGAAGAAGAAAGAGGAAGTCTAATTTTAACAAAACAAATAATGCTCACAAAACAACACCGATTCTAACACTTAAAAAGATGTTAATGATATTTTTTACACTTTATTTCTGCGCTTATCAGTGTTTAAATTTATTCCCATCATTTACACATTTGCTGTATTCTCTCTGCAACTGTCACACATCATCACGCTAAACCAGGAGTTTATTTGCTCGAGTATTTTTCCAGAGTTGTTTCCAGAGAAATGTTAGATGATTGGCACAAGCCGAAACCCTTGCAAACGATCAGGGGTGATAGTTTGCAATGATATTTTCTGCAAAGAGAAAAAAGACAGAGAAAAAAATTTAAAATTAAGAAAAGGGGCTCTGAATATCAAAAATGTATGAATGTTCAAAATCTCTTACTGACTTAATTTAGCTGTTTTTTAAGCTGTTCCCTGCGTGTGGTCGTTAGTGTGAATCATGGTTTACAGATAGACTATTAACTATTGTTTAACTACAATGGTTCTGGTGTTTTATTTCCTGAGGATAAATGGTTTGTTATTATTTGCAGGCAAGACACATACTAGCAAGCTTTCATTTCAAATAAACCCCACTTTTAACAGTTTGACAGCTAACATCTGTGTTACATGATCTACTGAAATTAGCTGACAGAAAGCTACTGTGGCAGTAATACAAATTATGGAATTAAAGTTAAAAAAAAAAAAATACCGTGGTAAATTTGTGAAATCATTGATTGACATCACATTGCTCAGCTGTAGGAAGAAATCAAATCAGTTGCCTTACTTTTGTAGTTAAGTCTACAAATTGCGTTCAGACTGCTTTGAAATGCCTTGAACAGTATATATCTACTTTGAGAAACAATTATATAAGTCTTGAGTTCATTTTTAGTGGTTTTATCTTCAGAATGAATCCAAACTAGTTGTGATGTTGCAAATCTTGCTCGTAGGTGTTAAACTCAGATTTAAGGTGAGCACAGAGAAACTTTCCACTTTAAACAGATGAATGAAAACTTCTTCTACTGTCAAACTCTGTACATACCTCATTCTGCACAGTGAAGGTCAAACGTCCGACTGAAGGAAGAAGAAGAAAAACTCACTTTTGACTTTAATCATACACTTTATGGTGCATGTTGATGACATCATATATCTGTGATTAAGCTTTTCTTGTCAATCCTCCTGCCAATACACCCGTCAGGTCGTTTCCCTGATCCGTGGCTGATTGCACAGTAAGTAGACGCGCACTGAGAAACAGCTGTCACTCAGTTGAGTCTCAGAGGTGTCCATCACAATGGCTCGTGGATCCAGAATATTCACCATCTGCTGCTGTTTTGCTGGACGTGTAGCGTAGGCCTGTCTCACTTCCACTGTTTGGTGTGGGAGGTATCTAGTCAGTGACTGACAGCAGCTTGTGAGCATGTTCAGAGCCATATGGGGAAAGATTGACTGCCGCATGTTGGCGCGAGGCAAAATCATTGGTGTTTAACTCTGAGTGTAAAACTCAGCACTATGCCAGACAGATGCCACTATCTGTTTATTTGACCTTAATTTATGATAGATTTGAACAGTCACTGCAGACATAAATCACAACCTCCTGAATCTACATTTGTCCAGTGTAGAAATGTACTTTTCACATGTGTAAAGAATGCAATATGACTCACTGTCACAACTGAATAACTTGTTGTTGTCACAATCGACAATGATGACAGACTGGATTGTTGAAATGATAATTCCGTAAAACCTTGAATTATGTCTAATGCCAAAGTTTTACAATATCTGTGCATGGCAACTAAGATAGTTAAGGTAAACTCCATTGTCCTGCATACAAATCAGACACAATACACACCCACCCACCACCCCAACCTCCACACCCTTAGGCTGCATTCAGTAGAGCCTAATACACGCAATCACACATTCCAAGCAGATAACTTTCTAATGTGAACACTGTATTTGTACTGTTTACCTTGCGATCAAAGCAATGTATGACAAAATGATTGCCAACGATCATTCTCCACAGTTGTAAAAGCCTGACTTAGAGTATTATAAACTGCTGTGCTGTGTTTTGGCCTCTGAGAAGCCTTTAGATCCACAGATCTGTTGCCTCAAACTGGACTTACTGGACTGCATTTCATGTCTCACTGGTGCCTGAAACAAGCCAAAACAGCTCCTTGGGCTGTTATTGGTCTGAACGCGCACTTTAGGTAAAAATACACAGAAAGCTGTGAGCAGGGCTGTTAATAGCAACAATGAATGAGTACAGCTGAAATAATTAGTTGATTAATCGATGAGTTGATTGACAAAAAATACATTTGCGACTGTACTGATTGATTAATAATTTAACAAATCTCTCAAGCAAATTGCTAAACATTCGCTGGTTCCACCAACTCAAATGTGAGGATTTTCTGCTTTTCTTTGTCATATGAAAATGAATTGAATAACTTTGGGTTTTGGACAGTAAGTTGGACAAAACAAGCAATTTGAAGACTTCATCTGGGGCTCTGACAAATTATTACAAGTATTTTTTCACTGTTGTTTGACATTTCATAGACTGAACAAGAAGTCCATTCATGAAGAAAATGATAAACAGGCTAATCGATGATGAAAATAATAATTTGTTGTAGCTCTATTGGAAATGTTTAAAACAAATGTTATAAAGCAAAATCCTGAGTGACTGGAGCCTCCACTCGCATAATTCCCATGTAAGCTGACTCTGCGGGCACTACAGTCTTTCAGGAGTAAACTTTGTTAAAGACAAAACCACCGTCTCTTAAGTCTGGGTACGGCCAGACAGGAACAGGGAAAACAAAATGCAGCGCTCAGAAAAATGCCTTACGTTTAAAGCAGGGGGGGCGAGTGAGAGTGTATCGATCTTTGGTCGCAACAACTTCCTCTGTCAGCAAAATTCTATTTCTGGATCCACCGTATCTCAGGAAGCCAACTAGACCTGATTTGCGGTGAATGACATTACATTACCTTGTCTCTCCTCCGGTCCCAGTGATCTATTTCTATCCCAGCACTCTAAACTATATTGTCATTTAAGTTAAATTTAGGTTAGACAGAGACACTGGGGAAGGCAAAACCCCCGGTGTTGTATTGTTGTGGAGGCTGCTCTGCATGCTAGTTAATTGCCTCGCCCCTTGGGTAAATTCTCACTCCAAGCTGTCTCATCAACTCATGTGACATATTACCTAGTGTGGATGAAACCTGAAGGTAATGAGCAATACTTTTCCTCATGTCAGCGGACATTCATGAGCAATCTGATAAAACGGATACAAGGATGTACACACCAAGACAATTTGGACTGCTTTCACAAACAAAACTACTGGAGGGAAATGTCAAAACCTTCTGCTGGGTGCAGCGGGTTCTTCTATCAAGCAGGATCGGAGACTCTTGGGGGCTTGTGTGCGGTGGCGGTGACAGGTAGGTCTCATGAGAGGAAGGTTCTCATGTTCATGCACTTGGATCCCCTTGTGTGTTCGCTGCACTTGGAGAGGAGATAATTTGGACGGTGAAACAAACAAGTCCCGCTTTACTGCTTTAACAAAGATGCTCTATTAAAGTGTAAACATATCTACCTAACAGACATTGAGTTTTCTTTTTTCCACTCAGCCAACAAAGACCCACTCAGGAGAAAAGCTCTGGACAATCAATGAATTCTGATTAAATCAACAACAGCAACGCTGAGGTGCACTGCAAATGAGACTGCGGGTGATGCGGCCTGATTCATGACAATCTTGAGAGTCATTCATCCCCCATCAGGCAGTCGTCGTTCCCAAACCTCTGGGTCAGCCCCGTAATAAATATAGATGTTGACACACAGATTCTACCAGTCACAGGAGCAGACAATTCATGTTGTGGGTGGACTGAATCTGGCCCTGTGTCCGCACCTGACACCCTCCAATTATATGTGACAGATGCTTGGCGCGTGCACACGCACATTAATACTCTGCAGCACGGAATGAAATCTCCATATCTGACACTGGGCTTTTCTCCCCCCTTCAGCCTCTCCCTTTTGTTCTCTGGGTGTATGTGACCAGATGTGGCCCTACTACAAATTTAATAAAGATGCGACAGTGTGTGTTTGCCTGTGTGTGTATGTGTGATAGACTTTGAGGCTCTACTTGAGTGTGTGAAAGATGCAGCTGATCTTTTATGCATATAAACTATATGAGTGTTTGTGCAAGTGTGTATGTGTGTTTGTATATGTACGGTATGCATTACGTGTCCATGTACTGATCCTATAGATGGGGTTCTTCAAACCGCCTTATTAGCAGGCTCCATGTGTCAGTGGTTAATCCCTTGGTCTCTCAAGGGACGCCCCCCCCTCTCCTCCCCTCCTCCTCCCCCTGTCCTCCTGTCACCCCCTCATCACCACCTCCACAGATGGGTCCTTTTATTTCCCCACAGAATACTAATAATGGCCATTGAAGGATTCCAAAGGGGCCGGTTTACCCCCTTAACACCAGCACTGGGGCTGAATGGTGTAATGATGCAAGTGGTGGCAGAGGGAGGGAAAAGGGAGGATCGTACGAGCAAACAAACAACAGCTAATGCAAACAAAGATTTTCTCCTCTGGATGTTTAAGTGCTTCCTTTTGAATTCACCAAGTGCTCCTATGTTCACTGTGGAAGTTTGTACTCACCAAAACGCGGATGGATTTTGTGAGATAAAGCTTCTCATAAACTGTGAACAAGAGTTGAGCAGCGTCTTATTCACCACTCAGTTTTAATATGAAAACCCCATTCTCACAGAATCAGGAGGGAAATTATTTTTGCTGTAATAAAACCAAGGTTATTATAGAGTTTACTTATATGACAGGTAGCCATATGGTGGCAAAATATAGCTTGTATCATCCAATCATGAAACCAGGGACACAGCCAACAGCAACCGGAGAGGAATAAAGAGGGGAAATGAGTGCGCTACAACGGCTTCTAATTATAGAAAAACATTATTGAACATCTCAGTGATGCTGCAGTGTATAGCAAACACAGCCTGGAGTCAAGTCACTTTGTCTGTGAGGCAGAGAGAGAGAGAGAGAAAGAACAGGAGGAGAAGACAGGCAGATAGAGAGCTTTTAAACAGCCTAGGTGTCCCGCTGCCAAATCGACTGCAACAAACTCTCAGTTGGACAAAGCTATTTTCATGATTCCTGTAGCAACCCACAATACCAGCCAACATTAAAGACATACAAACTGCCTCAGAAGAGCATAAAAGAAAGTAATGAAAGCTGCAACAAGTAACTTTGCACACCAGCTGCTCCAGCTGGCAGGGATGAAGTTCAATACCAAGAAGGTGCTAACAGCTGCATGGAATTGTGTCAAATGAGGGCAAACTGTGTTGTAGGCACAAATGATGTGAAGCTAAAGTTCCTCCACAAATAAAAAAATACAGTTTAGTTTCAGAAGTACTGTACAATACCAGTCAAACATTTGGACACACTTTCCTGATGTGTCCAAACGTCTGACCGGTACTGTATGTACAAACAAAAAATCTTCAATTTGTGTGTTTCTCAAGTGTTTAAAATTGAAAGTAGGCCTGACGGATATTCCAGAAAGGAAGCTAAGAGAAGCTATATTTGAGCCAGATCCACATTAGTGTCACATTGTATGGTGGTCCTACCGTAGCTGCCACTGGTGCAAAAATTGATTTATAGTTCAGCGTCAGATTTCACCCCATGATAGTGCGCCAGATGGATGTGTCATATATTATCAGGCTGTATTCCTGCTTATTATATACACTAGAGTAACTGGTTGCACTTCTTGAGCCAATTGGTTGTTGGATGCTGCTCTTTAAATATCATTGAGATCCTGTTATTGTGACACCCATGACTGTTCCCAGAGATTCAACTTAGAGGTCCATTTTTCTGCCAACTTGGAGGATGGATCTCCTACTGCATCTTCATGGGTCTATATCTAATGATTCTTCACATTGATGGAATTTAAATGTCTTCCTCTGTTGTTATCTCAATAAATATTCTACATTTCCAAATTATCTCTCCTTTTTTGGGTTTACATATTATCTATTAAAAAAAAAATTCAATCTGATAGTGATAGCAGGGTCTGAACGAGGTGTGATACAACCCATTGGATTGCATCGGAGATGGTTTGAAGCCCAGAGTTGCAGCTTATGGTTGGCGCCATCTTCTTGCAAGGACCTTCCAAATAAGAAAGGCCGGGTCTTGCATTTCACACTCTGGAAACACGCCCCGCTACCTCAGACCAAAGTGAACATTAGCTTACTGGGAACACTGAGCAGCGAACACTTGGTTAGCTACTTTAGCTCCATCCATCCATCCATCCATCCATTTCCCACTGCTTATCTGGTCGCGGTGGCATCAGACAGAGTAGGGAAACCCAGACATCCTTCTCCCTGGCCACACCCTCAAGCTCCTCCTGGGGGATCCCAAGGTGTTCCCAGGCCAGGAGAGACAATCCTTCCAGCATGTTCTGGTTCTGCCCCGGTGTCTCCTATCAGTGGGATGAGTCAAGAACACCTCCAGAGGGAGGCGTCCTGGACGCATCCTAACCAGGTGCACAAACCACCTCAGCTGGCTCCTTTCGATGCTAAGGAGTGGTGGCTCTACCCTGAGCCTCCCCTGGATGTCCGAGCTCCTCACCCTATTTCTAAGGCTGAGCCCAGACACTCCCCGGAGGAAACTCATTTCGGCTGCTTGTATCCGCAATCTCATTCTTTCAGTCACTACCCAGCTCGTGACCATAGGTGAGGGTTGGAACATTGACCTGGCTTCTGGCCCAACTCTTTCTTCACCACAATGGTCCCGCATTACAGCTGATGCTGCACCGATCTGCCTGTCAACCTCATGCTCCATCTTACCCCCACTCGTGAAGACCCCAAGATGCCTTCACTTTGGGCAGCAACTCACTCCCAACCCAGAGGGAGCAGTCCATCTTTTTCCGGCAGAGCACCGTGGTCTCAGATTTGTAGGTGTTACTCTCATCCCAGCTGCTTCAAATTTGACTGTAAACCGTCCCAGTGCTACTTTAGTTAAATTGTGCTAACAGGGCAGGTATTGTAATCAAGTTACATTAAACTTGCGGAAATATTGCGATAATAGACTCAGTGCGAGTCCCAGAGCCGCGGAGAGCAGCAGATGAGTGAACTGTTGTCAATCATTGCCCACACAGCAAACATAAAAACCTACTACAACTCTTTAAATCTTATTAAAAGAGCAATAATCTCCAAAATGACTACCATCACACTTATTAGAGGGCCTGAATTTAGCAACAGAGACCATAATGACTTAGAATGATTATTGACTCACATTTAGATAGTAGATTATGCCTTCAAAGCAATTACTACAAGATTGTTTTGATTTAAAGTTATGAATAAGACAAATGAGACAAAACATAATATATTGTAATACTTTGGCTGGAGGGGAACATGAAGGATTCCTGGCAGCCGAAATACCCCTGTGAGCTAGAACTGAGGATCCAGAATACTTAGTTCAAAGAATATACCTTGACTTACAGAATGTGGTGATCACGAAAGAATCATAAAACAACACAATAAAAAATGAAAAACTCAGTGTAACTGTGAAGACGACTGAAATATTAAAATAGTCTTGGTGGTAGATTTTATGTCAATGTTTCTTTCTACATTTGATATGGTATTTCTTTATGTCAAGCAAGTGATTTCTATGTAGTGCTTCAATTGACAAATGAAAAATTATATTCAATTAAAACCATTAATAAGTAATAAGGAAAAAATGTACAGCGATCAGTGGTATCGAAAGGCATGAAGTCATCATTAACAAAGTTTTAGCTTCATTGCACTGGTTGCCAGGTGCTAGAGTATATCAGTGAATAGCCTTTATCTATTGTTAAAGTCAAGAGGTAATCAAGCTTTCGCTGCACTGGCGCCTCGGCTTTGGAACAGTCTGGTCTGCTAGCACTTTCTAAGTCATTCCTTAATTGGGAACACCACTGGTTTTACAAATAAAGTTTACTTCATAGTTTTACTTGTCAGTCTTTAAAAACGTTTGTATATTGTCCTCTGTGGCTCTAGAGGAGAAAATAACCCTGATGATATCATAGTGAAATCATCTCAAGACTGACTATAATTTTTAAAAAAAGGAAACTTTGCATTACAAAATGGGGATGTGGCGTTTGAACGATATGAGTGTTTACCAGACAGGAATGGTCTAATGAAAAAGTTGCATTACAGGAAATTCAGGAATCAGTGTCTTTGGAGCTTGACCCCTTTCAGGGGACCGGAAGCCAGGATATCTTGGTCTCTGTTGCTTAGTTTTTGACTGTGTTTTTTAAAAAATCTGTCTCTCACAAGTTCCCCATCTTTAAGGAAGTGAAATGCTAATCACTTTCCCTTCAAAGGGGACATGCACATTTCCAGGTCCATGTACATTTATACTCTGGGACTCTACTGGAATAATTTTGCATGATTTACAGTTAAAAACTCCCTATTTATCTTATACTGGCCCTTTTTGCAGCCCCTCAGTTCAGCCTCTGTCTGAAACAGGCCGTTTTAGCTCCTGTCTCTTTAAGGCCCCCCATGATGAGTCCACTTTCTTCTGAGTGGTTAGCCTCTAGAAGCTGCCCCTCAGTAGACTTCCGCTGGCTCAGGAGGCTATGTAAACAAACACTAGAAGAAGGATTTAACTTCTTTGTCTCATTCTTTTTCTCGGACATTGCAAACGTTCAGAGCGGAGCAGGCTGAAGCCCTGGCTTCTGACTTTCAGGGAGCATTTTTACATGCGTTTACCTCAAGTTTTGGAACTTTGACCATGTTTAACATCCAACATCATAACTGTATGAAAATAATAGAAAATCACAAAAAGCATACAATTTCAAATTTAAAATAACATTTTTTACAGACTCACCTTAGTGTCTGACTGCTAAATTTATCTGTTCATATATTACAGCTCTGTCATTCTACCATCAGATGTTTCTTGTTATTCTAATTGACCTTGTCTTTGTTAATATGCCAAATGATTTGGGTGTTTTTTTTTTTACCTTAGTGGTTTTATGTGTCTTTTTATGCTGTTGTTTGTCACCCTTATTTTTATTATTTTATTATCAGCTAACATTGAATACATTTAAAATATATTATGTAGGCGTATCCATAAGAGGACAAGTATTCTTATCTTTACAATACAATTGTCTTGAAGGTTAAGGGCTTTAGGTAAATAAAAATATCTGTACAATCTAACCAACAGAGAATATTGCAACAATAATCTCAACATCTTTATCTCAACAGTCTTTTGTTTGCATCATGTGGGTGCCCCCTTTTGTCTTTCCTTGTAATTTCAGTCTCTCCAGGTCCCTTGGCTCATGCATTTGCTCACTAACATTTACCCCAAAACTCTTATCACAATCCTCAATGTGCCTGACTGAGAAAAAAATGTCCAAATGCATCTATGATTCTACATTTTAGATGGAGAGCCTAAATATGAAAGCATCTTATTAATTTTAATTACTGTTACATAATTATTAGGCAAATATGAAGCTCTACATAGTAGTCTTCAATGGAGTGTCCTTTAAATATCTACTATTGAAAGTTGGAATGAACTGCCTCAAACATGCTTGGTGTGTGTTCATACTGTCCTCCTGGCAGGTATTGGCACTGGCTGAACTCTCACTGACACTCAGTCTTAGTGTATCCCTGCTTGACTCTCTAGTCCATTGTGTCAGAGGAAGTATGTGGCATCCTCTCAGTCCTCCAAGGGCCTGAATGGAATAGAATGAGACATTTGTCTGTATGAATATTACATTCTCTCCTTCAGTCCAATGGTAAATTATTGAACAGGATGCACTCTGGAAAACAGTCTTTGTGAGCTGCTTTGTAGATACTGCAAATTCAAGCCTTTCGGATCCTTTTTTTCCTCTCCCGGAGTAAGAAAGACCTCTGCATGAGCTTGAAAGATGGAAAGCGTGGTGGAATTCCTCCCTGCTGGCTACAGCACAGGCCTACTCGTCTGTCTGCAGAAGCAACAGATGGCCATGGTCTTGGGTTGCTAGGAAACTGGTAATCAAATACTTTAATTCAGATTGATTTGGGAATCTGAGGTTTATTAAAAGCAGGGTGAAGTCTTTTGTTATTCAGATGGCAAGATGTCCGATTTCTCCTCCTTATTTTGGTTGGTAAATATTTGATAGCCCTCCTAGTTGGTTATAGACTTGGCATTGTACGCTAGACATGCTGTGGTTGTGTGTGCACAAGGGTGTGAATGCAAATTATTGACAATATCTGACTAACGGCCAAACTAATATGAAAGGAATGACAATAAAAGCATGAATATCAAATATGTCTGCAGATATAGTTATACCTAAGGTGTTCTTGGTTAGTAGACTACTGGCTCCATTTTCCTTCTTCATGTGCATGCCGTGTCTTGTTGTGAGTATGTGCATGCTGTCTATTGGGGGATCTAAGCAAAGAAGAAATAATACAAATTTCCTCTTACAATTGAAAAGTTTAGTTCATTAGCAATAAAATACACTGATTAATTCAATATACTGAGGGGTTTTTTTTTGCTGCTACAGCCTAACTTGGTCTGGTATGACCAGTAGCTTGTGGTGGCTAATGTTTGCTAATGTTAGCAAAGTTTGGGATTCAAGAAAACTTTATTGTCAACTCATCAATTTACAAGTATGCAGTAGGGAAGAAATTTTATTTCCCTTGGGCCGATGGTGCAACATCCGACAGTTAAGAAGTGCAAAACAGGCAGTCGACATAATCAGAAATACTGCTGTATAACTGATAATACTGATTCACTTCTGAGACACTTTATGACTCTACTGTTTAATCAAAAAGATAAAACACAGTACCTCTCTAAGGGACATGTTTGCTTTTTCCTGCATGTTGTCCCATTCTACTTGTTCTCGGTCAGGTCAACTCTTCTTGGAAAATGAAGGGAAAAGCAATGCACTGTGATGCTGTAATGGACACTTGTGGTCACAGTGGTGCTACAAACAAAGTTACAAACTCACGCTTGAAAATACATATTTTTTAACAAGACATGACCCTAGAAGCCATGCAGTCAACCAATCATTTCTCAGTAAGAATATGAAGAGTATCTCCAACCTTAATGCCTCGGGTTGTGTGTTCCACAGCAAACACAGGCCTTATACTATGTACAGTACAAAGACTATAAGTGATCTGACTTAGGCGTTCTATCTCTCAGATTTTGAGGATTTTGACTTAGACCTTATTAGTAGCCCAATTCTAACTGAGTATCCCTGCCTCGACAGCTGTAATGATATAAAGCAAAAAACATAGGAGAAGCAGAGTCTGGAATGCCATAATATTGGCAAGCACAGCGGTCTCCAGGTGTTGACCGTTTTGCACTAGAGTTTTTAATCAGAGAGCAGGTTTGTTGATTTGGCCAACACTGGTGCAGGAACAGTTAAGGCTCCTGTGATGCTGCAGTGCTGCAGCCGGTTCCCTCAGTTAGTGGGACAGATCAGAGCTGATATAACATTTCCCTGGTGAGTTCATAAATAGATCCAAACACAAGACAGACAAACCTAGTGGAAAAATATAGCGGTTGATTGTTGGTGTAGATGCTGATTGTTCAGAAAGGCACATTTGATGTGTGTTTTTTCTCTTTCATCTAAAAATAAACGTTAGATGGTATTCCTCAACCCTCTGTTCTCTTTTTATTTCCTGCTAATATGGCAGACAGATGAATCTGTGGGGGGAAGGAAGAGAAGAGGTGTATGTGAACACAAGTGTAGTTGCATATGCAAATGCATGTCTGTATATATACACACACACACGGCATTTGCACAGATATACATAAATGGACACAATCTGTATCATAATGCCATATGCAGAGAAGGAACTAAAGGTACAGTCACATTTGCCTTTGGTCCAAAAAAACTGCCCCAAAATCAGCACATGAAAACAATCTGATGATACAGTTCTGACATAGGTAAAAATGAAATACTGAGCAGAATGATCATAGTCTGTAAACAGTCGAGTCTTTAGGGCAAGTCTGCCAGTCAGCTGGAGCTCTCAGTAAAACAAGAAATGGTTTAAATGAAAGTGAATGAGAGACAGAGAGAACATTCACAGAGAAGGTGAGAGTAAGCCTTGAGTTAAGAAAACAAAGCGTTGAGCAGCTCTGTCTACATGGACATGACAGATATATATTAGATTAATAGTACTGCCAACAAAAAACAAAAGAGGTTAAGCTCCTCATGAGCCAGAAAACCTCATCTGAGTGGATTCAGTTGGCCCTCTCCCCGAAAGTCTGTGTCACTTATTCGAAAGTAAAGGTCAATCTTTCCTAATCCCCAACACGATCTGGCAGACACAGCGCAGACGTACATGATTTTCTTGACTATAATGGCATGCATCATGTCATTGCCATATTCAGCCTCGTGTTTGGCAGTTTTGCCCTTTAGGGACATTTAGTCTGACCAACATGGTCCAGAAAGGACTGAGTACAGCACATTTGTAGTGAGAAAGGCACTGCCCCATTAGGTTCTGTGTAACCCTATCCTTTGTTTCAGATTTCCCATTGATTGGGCAACAGCCCTTCAAAACCAAACTACAAGTACAGAGTTTCCATCATAAGCCGGCAACAGAAACTACATTACAGACATGCAAGAAGACATCCCACTACATTTACTGTTACCGTAGCTTCCAGTGGAAACTATTTTCTGTTCACCACAAAAAGTATTTCCACATCCACTTCAAACCCAGATATTCTGATTTATTTCACATTTTTGCATCATTATTAGCAAAAAAATGTGTCTTTACCAGCACTTACACACCGAGTCATTTTCAGACATATTCATTCATTCTGGCATTTTCTTTATAATTCTCTTGACCTTTTGTCTAAATTTGACAGTTCATAGTAGTAATAGAGAGGGATATACGGAGAGAGCCATGCAAGAAAGGTCCACAGCCTGAATTGAACCGGGGATGTTGCAATTAAATGACAACAGTATTAGAAAACTAGGCCGCAGGGACACCTCATTTTGGGAAATGTAACTGCTTGTTTTTTTGTTTCTTTTGTCTAACCTGGATGATCAGATTACCACTATTCTTCAAATGGAAAACATACAATACTCAGGAATGAGTAAAAAGAGGGGTATGGTCAAAGTAGCAGCATTTAAGCTAAAGTCTGATGTTTAAAAACTGTTCATATACAGTATGCATGCATTTTCAAGCGAGAGGGAGAAATCAAAGTGACTCAGGCATATTTGACATTTTTCCGATTAAATAAAAATGAAAATACACTTGAGCTTTAATCATTTCTAACATCTTTGTTTGAGAATTTCCTCTGTAGAGCTGGAGCTTGGGATTACATATTTTCATCTCTACTCTCCGAAGAATATATATTAAAAAAAGTTATGTCTTAGGGTGATTTCATTCTCATCAAAAACCATTAGACGGTATCAAAACCACGTCAGATGTTTGTGTCTTCAGAGATATTTCACAGTGGCAACACGTCATCAACCTGGTGACATATCCGGTCCCCATCCACCCGGTTCATGGACCAGTAATCCATGAGGCAGAGTTTCAAACCACACTGCAACTTTAGAATGAAACATGTCCTAAAGATAAAACAGCTCGAGAGGCTCTTTGTAAACAGGGGTCACAATCTCTTTCTTCAAATTTTCTTTTCAAGCCCAAGATACTGCTTATAAATCTCACAGTTAGAAGCCACAGAGTAAAGTTTTAAAACAAAAATAAAGAGGGATGTTCAAATATAATGCAGTTTTTGTGAAGCTCACGGGTGTCTCGCAGTGTCCTCAGCCCTATAATAAAGAGCAATCTAATGAATAAAAAATACCCAGTGAGCTGCAGAGGCAGAGGAGTCACACTGCTGCAGGCGCCTCATGGCGGCTGGTACAAAGCAGTCTGAGACGATACTGACTGACAGAGGAGTATAGTATATAAATACGGTCTCACATAGGGGAATATCAGCACGGGTGTGTCATGTAAGTGTGGGTGGCCAAGATCCTTTTGAAAAAAGATTTAATTTTGTCATGTGGTGTAGGCTATAGTAAAAGTGTAAAGTAGCTGCTGTCAAAATGTAAACTTTAAAGGATAAGATGCACAAATTGGAATGCTAAAGCTGATTTCCATTACTTATCAAAATGTTAGGGTACATTTTATTAGAATAGTATCTGAATAAAGGCTATTTTAGTCACATTTTTAATACAAAGAATACATAAAAGTTATGTCCACTGAAATTCTTTAGGAGTTTTTCAAGAGCTCGTTAACATGTGAGACATTTGTACCTCTGTTGTCAGTGTTTTTTTTGAGTCTTGAGTAACAGTGTGGGCTAGAGTGCCTAACCTTGCTGTTTCTCTCTTCCTAAGCAGTAAAAATGCCTCAGGAATTTGTTGTCAACTAATTGTCTGTAGAGTGAAAATAAAATATCACATTCTTTCCACATTCAAAAGATTGTTATGTTTGCTTTCAGCAAGGATATGTTTGTTAAATTGATCTTGCCATTCACCCAGACAGATTTTGTAATACTGCTGAATAGAGAGGAAGTGCAGACAACATATTATAACTGCAATCCTCTTCTTCTTTGTCTTCAGTGTTCACAGAGACAGAGAGAAAGTAAACGCAGAGATAAAGTCAAACTTGCCACAGCATTAAGAATGGAACAGCAGAACTGACTGGATTGCTGGGAAGTTGTTCCTCACCAACCAGGATCCTGAACAAAAAGGACATACATGTACATACTGCACTGAGGCTAACAAGTGAGGCAAATGATACAACTGATGAGTCAAGGATAACTGTTGACCATTGAGTTAGTTGGTGAATGACAGCGAGTGGCGGGACAGCTTCAGAATCAGCACTCTGGACAGCGGTTGTGACAGATTTATCATCGGACAGTTTATTAGTTTATTTTACACACTCTTTCTTATTCATGGCTGACACTTCTAAAGCTGCACTAATACATTATTTTACATGTGCTTGAAAGTTGTTGCTCGTAGTGACAAGCACACAGACAATTATCACCTGAATCTGTAGTTTCCCTCAGCTCTATGGTGCAAATTTAGCATCACTGTTTTGGTTTTACAAAACTGCAATTTTACTATTGTGGTTCAGTGTCACTGAGGTCATTGACTTTACTTTTAGTCACAGCTTGCAGCTGTTTTCAGCAAAAAAGCACCGATAAACCCACTGTACGCCAACTACCCAGAATCCAGCAGCAGGTAAGAGACAATGTTAGCGACTAGCGTGTGACCATAGTGGAGCATTTAGCAGCTAAAGAGCTATTAGCTAAAGAGATATTTTTCTGAGAGGTTGGTGGAGAGTAAGAGGAGAAGGAGGGTAAATATTGGACTTTCATACAATTATGAATACTAATGTTGCTCAGTTGGATGTGCAAACTGTTTGCTAACAGGTTAGCCATAACAATTTCATAAGACCATAATATGTCAAGTTGTGTGTGTTTGTTATGGAGTTCTGCCCCCAACAGAGAAAATATGATTAATGCTGCTTTAACAGCATACCTAGCTGATGCTAGTTTACACTAAACGTGAAGTTCCTTGTGTTTCTGACACCATGCACACTTATCTGGTTTGATTACAACCTTGATGCTCGCTCTTCCTAAGTATCATCCTCTAACAAAGGAACACATAGGCACAGCACAAACAATTCATGCCTTATTTGAAATTTACAGACAGGCTGCATTAAAACATACCACTGAACAGCCCCTTTCATAGTTTCCATGTAAAAGCTTGTAATGTCACATTCTACATGACAATTTCATAAAATATGTTTGAAGAAATCATCATCACTTACATTTTTAAAAAGTGTTTTTCATGAGATTACAGTTTTTGCCAGTAACTAACACGATGTCCACTGAGATGGGCTGTCAGCTTGATTATGCACAATCTATTAATTTGGACACTCAGCTGTTTCATCTGCCCATCTGTTTCAGCTGGCACTGTACTACTGACAGTGCTATGTTGTGCTGTTTGAGTCTGATTCATTGTTCTCTCTATGAATCGTGGGACTTGGCCATTAGTTCTCATCAGCCAAGTCGTGATTGCCTGAATGCATCCGGCACTGGCGAGTAAACTTCTGGGATCTTTATGTGTCCTCTATTATTCTCCATCTTTGAAGTGTACAGCCACTGAGCTCTACATACAAATGATTGGACACAGAGAGACAAGTTACGACACTACCATACAACAGCGTATGGTGCACTAAGCTTTATGGCTGTAAATTTGGCACACACAAAGGATTTTTCTTTGTCCTGTATTTTGCCAATTCACCATCAACGTGCTGGAGTGGGAGGACAAGCACAATAGGGGGTGTGTCAATTATAATCAAGTGATACGGTGCAATTTCTGTATCAAGGGCCACTGGGATTTGTACTCAGGCCAGGTCAAAGTCACATGTTTTATTACGTTGACTTGTGTTTGACACATAGGTGCAGAATGAATTATCTCCCGGGGCGTAGGGGGGATTCAGCACTGAGGATTCAAACAAACAACCTCCTCTTGTTCCTAGTTTTTTGGGGACTGTAGTAGAGCTGTATAAAAGACTGACAACCTGTCAATGGATGTGAATCAATGTATCATTGTATGGTGCCAGCGGGTGTCCAAATAACAACAGATGGGAGACATGCATACCTCTTCAAAGCTGGTGGCCAGTGGGAACAGCATGAGCCTCACTTGGTTCTGCATAACACTGATTCACTATCACATTAGTCATCTCAGTGGAAAGGATGAATAGCAAGAAGGAGCCCTCTGTACCTGACGCGGAGACGGCTTTTCTTTCATTAAAAATAAATCAGATTAAAAAAAAAAACAGGTGCTTTGTTTACAGTTTTGCAAGTCTGGCATTTTTATATCATAACAAAACCCACCAAAAGTTTCCAGTGACGTGAACATTGGGGTTCATGGTAGGAACTTTTTAGGTGAGAGAATTTCTGTTTTGCCAGAGAAGCAACAACCCAGAGTTTCTGATTAATTGCATTGTTATCAGTATGTCAGACCATGAAGAAAGAGAGTGGACAGGATAACAAGGTCTGTGCTACTGAGAACCATGGTGATGATGCTAGGGGATGAATAGCAGTGAGAAAAGTCATTATAAAGCAGCAAAATTTAGATTTTTGCCTCATTTAAAAAGCTCTTTCTCCTCATACGCAGGAAACAGGGATTTGTGGTGTTGAGTTTGTGTAAAACGCGTCTCTCTGATTGTGGATGTGTGATGTATTTATAGTAAAGCTCTCTGTTTGTTCTTACGTCTTCCCATCTCTGTGTGTGCTTTTGTCCGTGCATTTCCTTTCGCACATTGTCCATATGTGTAGGTGTGTTAAGTCCCTATATATGATTAACAGGAATCCAAGGGAGCAGGTCAATAAAGCCCCTGCCCACCAGTGTCCCCCTGAAGTCCTACACACCATCTCCCAGCTTTGCCCTCCTATAGTCATCTATGGTAATCACTGGGATCACAACACAGCACATCCTTAATCATGCTGGGGGCGGTTCTGGGAAGCCGAATATGCATCAGTGAACCGCTGACCTCCACGGACTACCGACTTCTTTCATCTTGGAGTGACAGTTTGTGCTTTTTCTTCCCCCAAAAGTCTAATTTAGAACACGTTGTCCACGTCACAGCATCACAAGAAAGAGTGAGTCTCAAAGAGCTGATGTGAACGTGGATCCAAGAGGGAAACTTTAAAGCTAACATAAATCCGGTTCTTTTATTAGATTTAGTCGACGAGATTTTACTTCCACAGTGTGCCTGTTTGTTCACTTTTGTTTGTGCATCTGCAGCCGTATTGACTGACTGGAAGTGTGCCCTCTCTGAGAGACGAACATCTGTGCAGATGCGGAGATCCCGTTAAGCTTCGGTAAGCCTGGTGATGTGTGGTCACCAAACCCCCTCTCCTATTTAAGCCCTTGAGCTAGGAATCCAGAGAACTGTCTGACTCTTTTCTTCACAAAACCTTAAAAATTCAATTTCCAATACAGACAGGGAAAATGATGGCAAAATAAGAAACCCAAATATTGAGTTGACTCATTATCTGCCTCGTGTAAGCAATATAATCAGCAGCAAACTGCAAGCAACCTCACGCAGGAAAATGTGAAATGAAGGTGATTGTAACCAATAACAGCTCTGAGCTCCTGATGTATGCAAAATAGAGAGATAGAAGATAATGAAAGATTAATGAGTAAATCTCTGCCCATGAATATTTGAGGAGGGGAAGTCTGTTTAATACATGATCACCCTGTGAAAGGCTTCCTGTACATGCCACCGCCTCATACACCGATTCAGAGAGGGTGCTTATTAGATTTTCAGGTGGATGGCATTTTCATTGCCCTACTCTCCAATGAGCCTCTTTTATGAATCATTTTATATCACTTCATATTTGGGTTTTATGCCTAGATGCAATATATACAGAGGGTTAAAAAAAAACCTGTTATCAGACTTAAGAAAAACAGAGGGATGATAAATGGTGTTTGCTGGTGGTATTTCATGGTTTCGCTATAGACGATTAATAAAAATGTGCCTTAGTCATACATGTTATTCACAATGTGATTAAACGGCTCAATCGTAATTACAAAAGCATCTTTTTCAATCTTAATGTGCGCCACACATACACAGAGCCATCATTTGACCATTTCCATCCCAAATTATTTTCACACTATTGACTCCTGAGCTTTGAGGGCCACACTTGACATAGCATAGCTCTGTAGCTCATAGCTCTAACTGCTTTTGTGACTGACACACGGAGAAGGATCAATGGATTAGTTTCCATGAGATGGGTGTTCTTGGGGGCCGCAGACGTGCCTGTACATGCTAAGAGTAGGATTACGGAGATGCAGGACAGACAGGAGCTCTCCGGTCCGATGGGTGTCTGTCGACCAATCTCACAGCTCAAGATGGCGACAAATGAAGAACGCTGCCGGCGGAGTGCACTCACATCTCCGGCTCAATCACACTAAGTCAACATAGGAACTTGCACTGTCAATCAGGCTCGCCTATTTATGCAAACACGCGCAAATAGACAAACATCAGCATACATCAGCATACACAGTCACACCGTTACTTGCATACTTTTACATCAGGGTTTCACACATGCCTTCATACCTGGATCATTATGATTGTCATACTGTGATTCTATTCGGCTTTGCTGTATTTCTGTTATGACATTAGACTGACAAAAAGTCTCTATGATGGAGGATCAGCCATATTCCTTACAGACGCATTCTCTATCAAACCTAAGCGGCGCCCAGACTTTAAGAAATATGATGTATGAGGGACACACGTTTTCATTTCTCCATCACATCCGTTACCTTGTCAGAATGTTCAGATTATGTAATTACCCAATAATGTACGTAGACATATTTTATACAAGCTGGTGGTTAGATTTGTCTCTGACAAAGCCTTAGGAGGGTGTTTCACCATGAAAGATATTTATAGCACAGAGGGGAGATGTGTTTTTTTTGTTGCCTCTACAAGGGAAACCCAAAGCTAGAAGGATGATGAATGGCTTTAATGAACGTATTGCATAAATGCAATACCAGAGGGACAACTGAGTGAAAATAACATTAAGCAAAATTTAATCTTCCACACACACAAGAATAGAAGATTGAGCTCACACATACATGCACATTTCCATGCATACATGTAAGCACCCATTTACCCACGCAAATCTCAATGTTATGGCCCGTCCACACACTTGTACAGTCTCATTTGTGATTCCTGTGTTCAACTTGATGATCACAGCAGCTGGGAAAGCGCCGGTGACAACAGATGTAAGCGGTGCAGAGAGTCTTTCCCCCCTTCTTTGCATGTCATCAAAGTGGTGGTCGGGACTTCCGATTCCCCCGTCTCCATAGCAGAGTATGAATAATGCAGCAGTGCGGGGTTGCCTGCCTGACAGAATGACTTGATATAAACAGCTGGGAGAGACCGTGGGAGACGTCACTACGCCGAAAAAGGACTGCAACAGCTAAATATATGCGCTGCCAAACTCCCAGAAGCTTCTTACATTCAGAGAAGGAGAGACAGGCAGAGAAACAGACACAAACAGAGAAGGAAAGTATGCGTGTTTATACTTGTGTGGTCCAGGTAACTATATCTGAGGGTGTATGCATATGTGTTTCTGTCGGCACAGTGTTCTCTGTGCCAATGCACACACCCAGCGTGTTCTGCAGGATGTGTATAGAAGTGCCAGAGGCAGGTATGGTGCACCTGGCACCCTATTTGGATTTTAGGAACGGTGCTCTTCAGAATGTGAACAAAGAGGTGCAGAATAAACATAATCTGACTCTCCTATTAAGTTATTAAATTGATGTATGTAACATTTTGATTCATTGCTGACATCTGTACTACAATTCCATTTAGAATTTATCCTCCATTGAAACCCTGTTCTTGATTCAGTGAATGGTAGCAGATCACGTAGACTGAATTGCAACAGTTAGTACTCCACTTTTAAAACATTAGTCTCTAGGTGATGGCATATGTAGGGTAAATAAAAAACTTGACCTTTGTCTTGCAATGATAACATTAAGTAATTGAATCCAACATGCGCCTAAATGTTTGCCCTCTTTGAAGATTAGCATGACAAATAGATAACTGCACTGTAGTGTCCGGGTGCTGCACTGTGTCCTTGTGGTTATGTCTTTTTTGGTTTGTCAACAATTAACAACTCACAAAAAATAGATTTCTCTAAATCAGACTTTTCTGTGAATTAATTCAGGATCGTAGAAGATAAGAATCCCAGTTCCTAAGAGACTTGATTTTTTTCCTCCACCTCTACTCAAGGTGACTCGTGGTCACATCAGCTTCAGTGTCAGACAATCAATTCCATTCAAAGCTACTGGTATGTGTAATTCGTGGAGTGCGTGGAGTGTTTGCCTTGTGGCAACTAGTCTTTGAGAAATTATTTCGAACAACAAGAGAAACTCCTCTGCTCACCTCAAGAAAACCACCGGGAACTGACCTGGAGTTTTAATGAGAAGTCTTATTTCTCACAAATATTGTATTACTACCAGCCTGTTAAACATTGGCTTGTTATCCATCAGTAAGTGGTGAACTCGCTGTCAGCTCTGACATCATGTCCTGTGGCAACATTAAAATTGCATATTTTTATGAATGGCGGACCCACCAAGAAAAAACTGTTAAATCAAATTTGTCTTAGAATAATTTATCTTATCATCTACTTTGAATCCATTTAAAAATCACATGTTTTTCTGGATACAGTAACCTTTGACTATTTGGTGTTATATTTCTGTTTTTTTTCCGTTTTGTGCTCTGAAAATGAATTATTTAGGCATGTCACAGTGAATCATGCTCACATTTTCTGTCATTACAAACTGTACAGTTCGACACTAATGTCCATCAGGAGTTTACCTTAAGACTCCAAGTAAAAAAAAAATCTATCTAAGCTCCCCTGATGGACGCATTTGTCAGGTTCAGTGCTTCAGGGCGTGATGCTACAACTTGCTGCTAATCACGCTTTTTCAGAGGCAAGCCAGTGAAATAGGTAAGAGATACTCTTTAAACGCCAGGAGCAAATTGCACTCACTTAAGTGTGACTTCTATTCAATGGCATCATTCTGTCGGTCTATTAGTCACTCCGTTATCAGCAATAGAGACTGTGAGGAGCTTTAGAACTGATAACACATGACCTGCAGCCACGTCAGCAGACAACTGACTAGAGAGCAGTCATGCATTTGTGCAGTTTTTTTACATGAATTATGCTCTCATAGGAGTTGGTGGTTGAACACTGTATTTCAAGTGCAGGAGCTGATAAGGTATGATTGAATGATGATCATGATTAACTCCAATGTATGCATGCTGGGAATCAGCGTCATAACATGTGTAATGTGAAATGGTCGCTCGCAGTGCCAAACCCACAGAAAAGTAACATCAAACTCTGCCACCCTATGCACGTTTTAGCCGATTGTAACCCACTGTTCTGGTTCTCCTGCTTGTACATTTACTTTACAGTTTGGTCTCATCACTCTCACCAATACCCCCTAAGGATGTCATAAGCTCAGAGAAGCCAGGTTAAGCTATGTGCCCAACATCAAACAACAGAGAGACAAAGTAAACCAGAGGTTGGTGGTTTGCGAGCTGATTTTTTTTCTCAGGGCCCGGTGTACTAAACTAGAACAAAAAGTTCACTGATTATTGGACTCATCATGTCAGCCTTAACTTGATAATGTGAACATAGAGAACCTCAGTCCTGCCTCCTGTCTTAGCCATCTTTACTTTAGCATCTGTAACTCACTGGTTTTTCTCACAGTTTCTCTCATTGGCTGAAAGAAAAGATGAAAAATGTCCCTGAGGTTTTTTGTCAATATTCTAAGCCAAATGGCTAATTTATATTACTGTACAGTGAAATTTTAGTAAGTATTTTAACAAAAACATCCCATGAACCTTGTCCATTGGCATGCTATCAAACCCTTTTCCCTCTTATAAGTTACTTAAAAGGTATAAAATAGAGGCTTGCATGCCACTTCTTATTGAAGGGGAAACTAGAATGCATTACAAACACAGCAATTAATACATGCCAGTTGCACGTTGTAGCTTAAAAGGTTAATCATTTATTACTAATTGGTTTTATTTCAGCAGATGTACTCTTTTTTTTTTATTTATGCATCTGAAATGAGATAGTCTGCTTCCTAGACACATTTATGCATTTTAACTAATAACAGCAACAACACCATGTGGCCAAACAGCACTACTATGTGTTTATTCACTGACTGGTAGGACAATTGGAAAATAAAACCAGCAGACTGTTTATACTGAAAACAGAAATTACCTTATTTATTCTAATAATGAAGAGTTTGTCACTTCTTTCGTCGCCTCAGCACCACACAAAACATGACTGTGTTATGTGTATCCATTAGGTAGTTCTAAGCCTCTTTTGTGTGAAGCAAAAAAATCCCACAAAGTGTTTGATATCATGCTAACGATCAGATAGAGCGCAGAGCACATGAAAAATCAGTCACCCTTTTGAATAACATAAGACATTTGTCATGCATGAGACGGATGTGCTGCGAAAGGCATTTACTCAAAGGTCAACCTGAGTGTCACAAATCCACATTTCACTGCAGCTGCCTTGACTGAAATATCTTCAGTGGACTTTAATTGAAATCTTGAAGAACTTGATGAAATGAGTACAAAGGTGACCTATACTGCAGTCCTATTCTGGTCCTATTACTGATTCGGATACGGCTGCATATAAATAGCAGCACATCACAACCTGGCACCTTATTGTCATGACACCTACGATCAAAGAAAGAGAGCGAGTAAAGTTAAAATAAAAAGTATCTTGTATTGTGATTCAAGCTTCACAACTGTGTAACTGTGTAATGATGTATAGAAGATAGATTTCTGTTAGATGGAGTGACAACAAATCACAAGTTTCTATAATAACTTGTTTTTGTTCTATTTATGACATGACTTTTTATATACCAAACAGATTCATTCGCTGTAGCACTTGTCTGCCTGCTTCTTCTCAATAAAAAGAGTGGCCATTCATCTATTACATTAAATAAGATATAGTGGGGATAATCTTGGAGCTTGTGCTTTGCATTTCCCTCTCAGCTGAAAAGCCTCTACGGGGAAATAATTACCGTAAAAATCTACCACTAGATTACTTTGGGGCCCCTTCTAGTCTCACGCGGCTCTCTGTTAGGATTGAATTCCAATACATGCATAGGTTATATTCATTCATCTCTGTGTATGCAATTTATGAAGCAAGTTACTCTGATGTAGCAGAGGTATCATAACGACATAACAGGTATGATTTATAGCATGATGATTCTGCACAATTTAATATCACTCCGAGGTAGGGCTGAGCAATATATCGTTATTATATTCATATGGTGATATGAGACTAGATATCGTCTACAATTTTGGATATCATAATATGGTGATATGGCATAAGTGTTGTCTTTTCCTGGTTTAAAGGCTGCATTACTGTAAAGTGATGTAATTTTCTGAACTTTGCCTTTACCCACTTTGTCCTTATATCCACATTACTGATGAATCACTGTATTTCAACTTGTAATTGTTTTAACTGATTTACTAGCCTGTCTTGACCAACTGTTTATGTATTTGTGTGTGTATGTTTTATTCTTGTTATTTATTGTGCTATTGTTAACTCAGTGTCATTGTAAATGAGGGCAACCTCAGTGACTTACTAACCAGTGACAGGTTATGAATGAATGAATGAATTTATCAAAAATCTCGAATAAATAAAATAAATATTTTGTGAAAGTACATAAAGTCATCCCTACAATACTGATGAATATCGATATCAAGGTATTTGGGCAAAAATATCATTATATTTGATTTTGTCCATATCACCCAGCCCAGTCCGAGGCTGAGAGAAAAGATAGTTAGCCATAGACTAGCCAATAGACTGCTACACATGGGCTAGCACAACCGGACAGAAAATAGCCCTGTGTTTACAAAAAAAAGGAAGGTTGGTGAGCTGAGTTGCTTTCCTTTAAATCAAGCTTTGTTAAACATGTTATTTCGTCCATTCGGTATTTCACAATGACTTCCTGAATCCTGACAAAGTGTCCAAAACAAACTTTTAGAAAACAAATCCGGTCCATTTTTGGTAATGTTAGCTAACCACAAATGGAAGTGTCATAACTTGGAAGTGATGAGTAACAGCAGTAGCTTAAGTTAATTAGCTCACTGCAGCAAGTGAATGGAGCAGAACAGGAAACATTTAAAGCTTTATCAGCAGTCAGGCCTACAACTTTACTGTTTTGGTTCAATCTCACCTCTCCCATAGTGTCGTTTTTGGCCGCAGTGGGCAGCCGTTTTCAGAGAAAAAGCACTAAAAACCCCAATGTACACTATACTTGCTCAGCACCAAACAGCTAATAGACACAGTTAACGACTTATTGGTGAACATAGTGGAGCATTTAACAGCTAAAGAGCCAGATCTTTCCCTCAGGGGTTTGTAGAGACCAACAACAGAGCTAAAAGAGAGTGATTATTGGACTAACATTCACCAGGTGGACAGAAACACGATTCCGAATTAATCATGATGTTGCTGTGTAACTGTTGGATGTGTAAATAAGCAGCTGTTTGCTAACAAGTTCAACATATCAACTTAAAAGGTGATGACATGTGAATGTTCACAACTTCTACTGCCCCAAAGTGGCCCAAAAAATAAATGAATGCAGCCTTATGCATTTACCGTAATGTGGATCATCATGTCTGGCTGATACCTGATTTGCTAAATGAGACCAGTATCTGGGCCAATACCAAACCACTGAATGGTAGTGGTGCACCTCTGGTTGCATTGTAGCAAAGGTCGAGCCAGGTTTAACTTTTTTTTTTTTTGGCTGTATGACCCTGTGCCTTTTTTGTGTTCGTTTTTTTTTCCAGAACCTTCAAATTGGGAACCCCTGCTGTGCCAACACAGTGGTCTCACTCAAATGAATGGCCTCAAGGTTAACTGCAACCAAATCCTCACGAAGTAGAAGACTGAGAAAAAAAAAATCTCCTGCTGAACCAAAACAAGGACAAATGCAAAATCCTGACACTTCATGGGGGCTTGAAGCACCGTAGTCCTGAATTTACTGTTTTTAAGGTGTGATTTTTAGGATAACAAACTGAGTAAATAGCTCTGAATCTGACATTTTAGTCAAGGTCTCTTTTCAGTGTAATGACAAACTACCCCAACCTCTAATGAGTTATTGCTTAAGAATATATTGTGGGTAAAGCCAACAAGCAGTGAGTAATGTAGTGTAATAAAATGCAGATGTGAAATATACGTATATTGACTCGCTTCCTGTTTGTTTTCCTACAGAGCCAAGGACATGCTCCATTCAAGAAACAGGAAAAAAAAAAAAACAGTTTGGGACTTCAATAGTCCCATTTTCTCGGATGCATAATCCTCTCTCCTCACTTTCCACTGCAACATATTTTGCAAAGCAGCAACTACATTCCCTGAGTCATTTTTTAACATATTAATTCAATATTTGTATATTCATATTTTATAACATCGTAATCTCTGATGCAGTGAAAAGGCCCTCGAGTTAAATTTGTTCCAATTCATTTGGCTTATTCTCTGTGCACTGAACTCTGCTAAGTGCGTGTGTGTGCTAAACAGACAAAGAGGAGAGAAAAGAGAAAAAAAAAAATAGACAATCATGAATCCAGCTGTCACAAGAGACCACTAACGTGTGGTGTTCTCTTGCTAACATCCATACATGATGATTCACATGTTAACTCTCACCTGCAGGCGATCCCTGGGCTTTCTCTCCATTCCCACAACCATCGCTCACTCTAATGTGCACCGTTCATTTTATTGCAACCACTCAATTATTCAGTACCGTCAGCTGAATCTATATGTGCATGTGTGTACGTGTGCATCTTACGCTTGCTTACGTGTATACTTTTATGTATGTGTGAGTAGACGCTATATGTGTGTGTGTGTCTGTGTGGGGGGAAAGGAATGAAAGAGAAAGTGAGAAATTCAACGGTGAGGGTACATGTGGGTTGTATTTCCATCCGTGGCCGTGTGTTTTGCAGTAAAAAATTCATTTCACTGTTGGACTTATTTTTCCCCACGTATGAGAAACAGTCCCGGACCTCATCTGGCCCCTGTGTGCTGAAACACGCTGCTATAAAATCATGCCTTCTATTACAGCACTCTCCTTTTCACTGTGAGCATGTATCTTCCTCAGGATTTCAAACAACCCAACAGAGAGGTGGGAATTTAAAATGGCACACAGCACACAGAGCTGGCAGCAGCTTTAAAGGTTAGACAAGAGAGTATCTGATCAGAAGGTTGCCAGTTTGAATCCCCGAACTGGTAAGAAAGTGTGGGAGGGAAAAGTGAAAAAGTAATTTTCGTTTTTCTCACGAACTCCCTCATGCCCTCGAGAAAGTTGTTAAATCTTCGTGTCAAAACGAACAAACAGGATGCATGATGTTGCTAATAACAATGTACATCTTCTTTTTTTTTTTTTATAAAGACAGCCTCCACCAAAGCTGTTCTTCCAATTTCTACTTGACGTCGTTTTTAAATTAAATATTAAAGCAGCACTATTTAATATTTTAATACTCCATATACATTTATCTACACAATAGATAACATGTAATGTGAAACTGGTCGCTCGAAGTCACAAACTGACAAAGAATTACCACCCGACTCTGCAGTTCACCTCAGCGCTACAGAGCATTATAGCATCTTTCAGCTCATTGTTTTGGTTTTGAAATTATTCTCCTATTTTGTTTCAGTTACACAACTCTCAATAACTCCACATTAAAACACAACTCCAAATGAATGCTAATGTTGTTCTGTGCCCGCTGGATGTGTTAATAAGCACATTTGCCAAAATAAGTGTTTAAGGAGACAATGTTGTTTTTATAGCTGCAGCCCCAAGTAGGCAACGAAAATGAATGCAGCATTAATACTTCAGCTAGTGGAAGAGGTTTATTTTCACCCATGGTTTAAATTTAAATGTCCAATATAAAAAGAGTTATAGAAACTAATATAAAAAGTCCATTCATTTAGCACGTTTTCCATACACAGATATGTGTCTGCTGCTGCTACTTCCTGAGGTGAGGCAACACAATATTGTCTCTTTAATATCTCTGGTTTTATTGGGCCATTGCAGGCAATGTTGCAAATCAGTGAGTGGGCCTGCTTTATGGCAATATTGAAAATATTAGTATATGTGGTAAGTGTTAAAAGAGCAACTAAAGATATTCCCATCTTGTTTATTTAACAATTTCTCAATTTAATTTTCAGAAAATGTACTATAACACATTATATATGGCGACATGATAGATTTTATCCATATTTCCTGCCTCTAGGAGCATGAAATCATTGCAAAGAAATTAGAAATTGGTGAGCGCTGCCCTGCTAAAATTCCCATTTGCCACAGTACAGTCCCAGACCTGCCGTGTTTATGAAACTAGTACAAGATCATTTTAGACAGAAGCACAGACACAAACATCTGCATACATGCTTGTATTTCACCTTCAAATGCAATACATGCAGTAGATCCCACCCAGCAGACATCTGACCACTATGCTGAGTGCACAGCCGTATTCATATATTTTCAGCAAATGCTTCGTCAATTATTTAGCCCCAGTGCTATTTATGGGACAAATGCTCTGTCTTCAAATATGCATGATGTGTCTATAAAGGATTTGATGTCTCCTCGCCTCTGTTTGAGTGGCAGAATCATATGACAGCAGGCCACAATGAGCAAGAAAACACAAATAGTACAAGACAAGAGTGAGGTCTGTGTGTCAGGGTCTTGGTTTATTTCTGGAGGAAGTGCCTTGGCTTGCGTGACCCACACGGAGCAGCGAGCGCTGATGGAATGTTCTGTTGAAGTGCACAGGGAACCTGAACTGAACCAGATGGGTGACAGACGCATTATATTTGGAGGTTCAGCAGAGAGTGGGAGGATTATAGTTTAGTCAGAAATGTGTGCAGTGGCATATTAAATTCTATCAAGGGATAACAGAGACCCATGAGTGCCTTAGTACCTTGTGAAACATTAGCATATTTTTTTTTTTTTTTTTAAAGAAAAGGAGATTAAGAATAAGATTATGATGATCTCATTGCTTTCCAATGTATTAACAATGTATTAACTAAGACCTTTTCTCAGATTTAAGCAATGACTTTTTTGGTTTCGTCTTCACTCTAGTCTACTTACAATCTATTAAGTCCTTATATAAGACACATTTTCATTTTTTTACTCTTGCTCACAGATTGGTAAAATTCAAAACTGATTAAACTCATACCTACTTTATGAAAGCTTTCATATTTATTACAGCTGCTGGTCCCTGGTGGTGTGATGAAAATGTATTTCTCCCCTAAAGGGGTGATGTTGTGAAGAACAAATGTAGCACATAAAAGCAGTTGTTTCATACAAAGAACAACCTGTCTCTGTTTATTTTCTCAAACCAGAGGAGCACTCATGTACTTTATTAAGGAGACTAATTTCACAGCCAATATTTTATTACAACTGGGAACAATATCTGCAACACAGTAACTTGTGCATTTTGCACTGCTAGCAGCAGCAGTTGATTGGCATGAATATAAGAGGTAGCTAGTTAGCATCTAAAGAATATTATAAATGGCTAAGAAGACATAGAAAAGGGAAGCATCCACATTTCAGTGGTAGAAAATCTGGAAAAAAAAACTCTGAACTTGCTCTGGTCTACCCCTGCTTGGCCATAACAAGTTTTCACAGTACACGTCCCAATGATTTGGTAAGTGATCTGTGGCAATGTGTGGTGCAAAAACACCACAGCAATGACCACTTACCACCACTTGTGATGCTAAAATCAATTTAACATCGCCTGGATTTCCACTTAACCTCAAAGCTTTTCTCACTTCCTCAGCAATAATAACTGCTTGCTGTGTGCAATATCTCACACCCACCTACAGTATGTATTAATATTCCCAGTGATTTTGTCACATATGGGGCACTCACTCCAAGAATGTCAGAGAAAGTTTATTTTTCATTATTGTACACAGATTGACTTTATTATTTTCATTTGAATAGACATTGAGAATGTGATGATCAGAGAAAGTAGTTGATTTAAGTTTCATTATATTTATATTAACAGTCAGACTTAGTCATCTAACTATTGACCAAAATAACTGTCCTGTCATGCCAATGTGATAACTGAAAACAATCCAGGGAGACAGTCAGAGGAAATAATGATTTCCATTTCCTGTTTTCCTGTTTTCCTGCATCAGTAAACATGACCTGCAACCTGCACCACAAGGACAGGAACAGTCAGCCTCATGACTCTGAGTAGGTGTATGGGATGCTGAGGGCTTGTGAGTCATCCACAAGTCCATCTGAAATGCTTGACCAGGTTTCTCTACTCCCCATCCAGAGGCTCCATCTGTGGGCCCCATGGGCCAGCTGCTGGCCTCTCTCACGCTCCCTCAGCCCAAGCTGCTCAGGCACGATGCTCGAGTCATAATCCTTCCCCTGCTGGCTCAGCCAGGCAGCCATCTCCTCCTCTCTCTTCTGAGCTTCTACCCCTCTGCTTGTTTGCTTGATTTCCTGCATGCCTGGATCCCAAGCCTGGAAATCCAGCTATGGACAGACATCAGTTAACTCCATAGCAAGCCCACGCGAACCAAGCGCCTGCAGCGCAAACATTTGGAAGGCAACACGCACCTGTGTAACTCTGTGCAACTCAGAGCATGTGAATGACAGTGTGAAATGAGAAATGAAGGAAAAAGCACAGTGTGTTCTGAAAATATGGGCTTCTGCTACAAGCTGGTAATTGGGAAAGGAGGAAGCTTTTTTGAGCTTTGCACCTGACACGCCATAATATAAGCATACTGTGGCATTGCATAAGGCTGTGTACTCATTAAGGGCTAAAAATACACCTGGACCAGCAGGTTCATAAACCATGCTGTAATTATATTTGACCATTAAAAAAAAAGATGACACACATGGCATTGGCATGCTTTCCCAAAATACATTTTTGAAAATTGCATTAAACAAAATGAGGTATAAAACAGAACAGATACACTGGCTGATTTTAGCTCATCACAGAAATATCGGTATTAACTCAATGGTAAACAACCTTGCAGTACAAAAATGCCAGACATACTGTATGTAGAGCTGCAACTAACAATTATTTTAATTACTGATTAATCTGTCGATTATTTTCTCAATTAATCAAGTAGTCCTTCGGTCTATAAAATGCCAGCAAATGGTGAAAAATGTCAATCATCATTTTCCAAAGCCCAAGATGCAACTGAAATGTCTCGTTTTGTCCCGACCAACAGTCCGTAACTCAAAGATATTCAGTTTACTACATTTACCTACCTACATTTACTGATATTTTTTGGCCACATGGGGGCGGAGGAACAAATTGTAAACACAGTACTGACATATCATGCTTTATTAAGTTGATGTGGCAAACATTTTAGCAAACTTTGCTAATTTACACATCCAGCGAACATAGAGCAACATTTGCATTTGGAGTCATGTTTCTGGCCACCTGATGAATATAAGTACAATATTCACTCTCATGTTAGTTCTGTTTTGGTCTTCACCAGCTCATGAGGGAAATATTTGTCTCTTTAGCTGCTAAATGCTCGACTACGTTCACCAACAAGTTGTCACCTTTGGTGCGGAGCAGGTAATGGATTAATGGAGTTTTTTTTCACTGAAGGAAATGAGATTGACCAAGGCAAAAAAACAGAAAAGTTATGGGCTATAAAACCAAAATAATGTGCTAAAAGACATTTAAACGCTCTGTAGAGCTAAGAGGAATGAGTTAGCTGATAATTCTCTTACATCTCCAAGAGTGACACCTATCAAATTACATGTAGTCATAGTATCCACTGTTAGTATGAAAATATTGATTAGTGCAGCTTCAATACTTATTAAAATTGGTTGTTTATGTCGCCTATGTGCCCATATGTCAAAATAAGTGTTAGCCACTATATTGTTATTAGACTGTTTAACCTCTTAAATATTTATATCGGTATCAGCCTCAAAAATCCAGTTTAGGTCAGGCTCTAATGTAAAAAATATCAAATAAAAGTGCTCTCATATTACACCTGTTATACTACATAACCTGATAACCAAGGGTTATCGTCCATTCAAGAAGAGTCTCATCAAACAGGAGAATAAAAAATATGTTTATTCAACTCCTTTTCCTGTGTTTTTTGAATATCTGCCGACATGCTGTTCTGACTGCATAAACAAACCTTCAGCGTAATCAGTAAAATGTAGCGATTGGTTTAAATGATTAGTTAAACTGTGGCAAACTATTCAGAAGGCCTCATTAGGTGTAAGATAAATCAGATTATGATGCTGCTATGAATCATCAAATCTGACAGTGACATCGCATTTCATCTGCATAATGTCTCCCATTTCGCTTGGGACCTCCTGTCTGTTGACTGTCACGAGTTATCACTCATCCCATGTTTACATTTTATTTCACTTTGTAATTCAGTCTCAAGTTACCATCCCTGAATTCATTTTTAAAGATTGCAATTGATTGCTGGCTTACTTTGAATTAAGCAGCAGCATTTGATTTCCTCTTAACCAGAGTATCTTTGTAGTTGCACATTTTAAGGTCCTGCTTTATCCTTGTGTGTTAGCTTGTGCCATTGATTTTTAATACATACTGATTGACCAGAGCAGAGGTTCACTCTGGCAAAGTCAGCAAGGCCAGACCCTAAATCGATACGAAAATTATATCAGAGGCCGTGCCAAGTGATTTGTGGGCTGGTTCCTGGCTGTATCTGTATCCTACAAGTGGGAATTTAAATTTAATTTCATATGCCCATCGTTTAATGGGTTAACTCCTCATCACTGGTGATCTTTTTTTCTTTTTTTTTTTTGGGAGGAAGGAGGGGAATGGTTTGCCCCATTTTAGCTGGTTTAATAATTCAACAGTGACATGTCCCCAGGAAATTAGTCTTTTTTAATATATTCCTAATGGTCCACTTAAAGGTTATGTCTATCAGATGGCTCTAGTCGGAGACACTGTGGCATTTTAATCAGCAGAAGAGATGGTAGACTTCTGTTTTTTTTTTTTTGTTTTAAATGAATTCCTATGTTCAATTGATTACATGGAAAATTTGCTTCTGTCTTGAGCATGACTTTGCAGAGATGTTTCTAGTGAAAAATAATAGCACAAACAGTTTTATCACAGCCAGGCACTTTTTATTTAAAATTTGAAATGTTGTTCAAACATGGAGAAAAATTAAAGATTCGAAATGTGATGACCTGTTCAAATTCAAAATTTACAATCCATATGCGCAACATATGGTTTGAAGTAGTTTCTGAGAAGCACTGTGTGGTAGTATTTCGGGGGCAACACCGTAGATACCAAATTACCAACAAAGATAAAGGTGTTTGCCAATTTGTAGAAAGTAGCTGCTTTACTCTACAACCACAACAAATGACAGATGGACATCGCTGGCCATATATATGCGTCACAGCAAATTGTGTCTCAGACACATTAGGGTATATGGGTTGAACAAATTACTTGTTAGTTTGAATTCCTTCGAACTTGAGTTTTTGAAAATGTGACAGCCGTAATATAGATTGGCACAAGCACACATATGCAACACTGTCCTCTGAATTACATTGCCAGTCATGTTTACTAGTGTGGCTCTAGGGATGGCAATGTCAGTCCAATACTTTGGTCCAGACTTAAATATGTCAACAACTATTGGATGGATTGCTATGAAATTTGGTACAGACATTCATCGTCCCCAGAGAACAAATCCTACTGAGTTTGGTGATCCTCTTACTTTTCTTCTTGTGGCACCAGCAGGTTGATATATCATATATATATATATATATATATAGCAGACATTCGTCGTGTTTGTAAAGCTTTGCAATCCCCTGACTTTTCAGATGTTAGTTAACATGCTAAGTGAAAATGCTAAAATGAAATACTGAATTTGATAAACAATAACAGCATGATCACAAAAAACCCAAATCATTTCTCATGTTATAACAAGAGGTATAGAAGGATTCACTATTAACAGCAAAAACTGTATTTTGAGGTTTATATGGGTCTATCTTTGAAGATTTTAATTTATATTGGCACCAAAGCTTTTGCAATTATTTGAGTGTGACTTATTTTTAAAATTCTGACACCACCCTCAATGGCTAACTGGCCGATTATTACATTCACTTCACCTCGACTGCTAAATATCAAAAACAAAATTTAGACCTCAAGTTTTAACTCACTGTTTTGGTTTTGAAACAACTTTCTTTACAGCCTCTCAGAGCTGTGAGCCTGTCTATAGATTTTTAAACATATCTGCAAAGTTGTTAAATGTTCATATCGAACATATCTGAAAAACATCCAATGGCAATGTACAGTATTTCATTTGATTTTTCTACCACATCCGCTCTTGCAATACAATATCCATTCTTGTCACAGCTACAGCATTCAAGGCACTCAAAGCACTTGGTTAAGGTTAGGGAAAGATCATGATCTTTGTTCATTATTAAAAAAGTCAGAAGCGACTTGAAGCTTGAGCCAGGACGTGTTTACTTTAATACCATTTAAATGAAACCACAATCTATCCCTAACCATAACCAAGAGGTTTTTTGTTGCCTAAACCTATCCACATGCAGTAATGAGGATGCAAACATCCGTCAAAGACAACATCCATCAACCCGACAACCTCCTTATGACTTCTATGCAATTCAAGAACACAGTACTTCAGTCACATTGCTGGTGAATGTAATCCATGCAGCAATTACATTCCATGCAAGACATATTTTTGCAAAACAAGTAGTATATAAACATAATTCTAGGACACAGGGTTGCCACATAAGCTCAGACACATATTTATATTAAAGCGTCTAGTCACACAAACATTTTCTCATATCTCCACCCACCAGCAATTATCAGCAAACTTGAGGGCATTTGAGGGTGTTCACCATTGCTGCTCACAAGGAAATCCCCATATTTTTTGCATATAATGAAGGTGTTCATTATCGCCATCACCTCCATTATCGCCATCTTCATCATCATCCATATTGTGTTAACTAAAGTGGCAAAATTCGAAACTTCTCAGTGTCTCATTACTGTGGCTGAATTTCTGAACTTGGTGCTCTGTGTCTGCAGGTGGTTGTTCTGATGTAGTAACCAAAGTCAATGGGGCACATGAATTTGTAATGTCCCCCAGCACCCTTAGGACTGTGATAATGTCAGTCGTTTGATGCAGGGTTATGGCAAGATGAATCAAGGAATGGTAGTGGTGGTGATGAAAAATACATAAGAGCCTTGTAATGGATGACCTCTCTGAGAAAGGGCGTAAAAATACCTCCTTTTTTTCTTTTTTTTTGACTATTTCTGCATTTTGTGGATGTGTGACTGCTTGGGGATGACAGGATCCTGACAGCAAATACTTAATTTGCATCCTCTTTGCTCATAAAGATAGCACAGGTGTAAATTATGTTAAAGTGTTTCATAATCTGGTTATTGTGGGGTCACTTGCTATGTGATGTAAGAAGAGAGCAAAAAAATGTGTTATTCATATTAAGGAGCGAATCCTTTTGCAGGGTGGAGTACAAAGTTTAGAGAAATCTCAGCTACAAAGCACTGACTAAGACCAGGGGACAGATGAGGACTCAAGTGTTATTCAGCTCTTTCACCATCTGGTTCTGCCAGACGGGTTAAGGCAGAGGCATATGGAGCAAGATGTGAGGATGACGTGGTATATGAATTGTTAATTCTAGCTCGCTCTGCCGACTTGTGTGTTAATGACACGACTTCAATGTTTGACTGCACTCCTTTATGGAAGATAGATAAGTTAACCCGTGGAGCTCAAAATTTTATTGGATGTCAGGAGCAGCTTTGCAAAGAGTGGCTTGAGAAAAAAAATAGAAATTTGCCAGGAGAAACTTCACAAGCATGGGGTGACACATCAGCAGAGGACACACATGTAAAAAATAGCTAAAGGTGAGATTTAATCTAAAGGAGTAACAGCAGAGGCACATTGAAAGGTCATGTGTACTACTACTTCCGTCCCCATGAGCCACATTGACATGGACAAAGCACTTCAACCCTTCGCACACTGACAAATCAATGAATGTCAGCCATTTTCTGCCGTCAAGATGTTTCCACCTCTTTGCCCGTCACATATTCAAATATTAATACAGACATTGCACCTCCACCTTGTGCAACCGAGCTGACAGAAAACATACGACTGTATAGAGAAAACATAAAAATATACATCACCATGTGAGAAAATTGCCCCGTTTTCTCTCAAAGGCTACCATAAAGGTAAATACTCTGAAGCAGGTGGGCAGCTAATTAGTTTTCATGACAGCTATTTCCTGTCGATGCTGGCTTTACCTACACTGTGAGACTTTAACGACCGTGTTAGTAACGTTCAGATATCAACGGGTCTGGTGTTGACCTCGTTGACGTGTGTGTCCCCGGTTAGAAAAAAAGCCAAGCAAATCAGAGAAATAAGACTTTTCAGTAAAAAAGACTGAAATCGGCACTTTGACCAGCTGTTTAGTTAACTATTCCTAGCTACTACTAAAGCCGGATGTGAAGTTCTATGTTAACATTTTACAGTGTAGCCTGCACATGTAGCCTCCATGGCCGACACACCTTCTCAAAAATGTAACCATCTCGAGACTATGTTAGCTAAGGAGATATCATGTAAAGACTGCAAGATTTGTGATTGCACAGTTTGAGGTGCTTATGGTTTCTCCTACAAGTTTATGATGGTGGTGGAGATTGTAAATAGTGAAGACAACATAAGGAAGTCAAAGGAATTGTCAGTGACTGCGCCTAAAGGCCTCTCACAGTGAATAAAAAAAAAACTTAAAACATAAAACACAGCAGCATCTACTCAGATGTAAGTGCAGTGATAAGTGCATTCTATATCACAGAGAATGAACAATTACTGTGGGGAATATTAAAGCAGGATACAGCCTAATAATGTATGATACATCCATCTAGTGTTGCAGCGGTGCTATTAGCACGCGATATGTGACACTGATCTATAGATCCAGCTTATCTGCTTATATGTCGACAAAAATGATGGTAACGAGTCACATTCATCGATTAGTTACGCTGAACAGCTAGACAGCTACATGAAAGCAATATTAGACTGAAAAACAAAGTGAAAACAAAAGTTCAGTCTATCAGACTATGCCGTAAATCTGGAAAATAACAAGTAAAACTGAAAAAGGAACAATTCTCATTACAAGTCTGACATTGATCACAGCCCTGTGAAACCATCGAAGACATAGTGCTGCAATAAGGTCATTTTGTGGTACAGAGTAGAAAAAACCTTATAGATGGCACCATTAAAATGGATGTGATGCCTGTAAACTGTTATTTTCAGGCGTCCTGGCTCATGCAATCGTTATGGGGAACAAAAATGCTATTGATACTGCAATTAGCTCCTATGTCACAGCACTGTTGTCAGTCAAATTCGATTCCTCTGTAAGACTTTTAAATAGCTGAAATTGTTAATACAATGCATGGTTGGTATAGATTACCCAGGCTGACATCAGCATATGATACAGTCACTATTGTTATTAAGGTGTGAACAGGATGTCAAACTGAGGCGAGACTGAGAAGAAAACAACCACCTTCTTTGCAAAATTCATTAAGAGCAGCCTAAAACCAACAACAATAAACTGGACTGTTTCACTATTATATCTCTCTGTAAATTTCAACAAACTGCCCACAGGCAATTTGAGTGTATACTCTTTGACACCGAGCTAACCTGTTTTGAGAGGATGGCAATATTGAAACATAAGGCTGGAGGGGAGGGGGGATGGTGTGGAGTAGACCAACCGACAAGTACAACAGACAATTTTGTGATTGTACAGTGAGACAGCAAGGCAGATCTGTCTTCATTTACAGGTTGTCTCAAGCAGTGATTGTGTCTGGGAGGGCATACAATACCTGAACTCATGCTGGATAAAGGTTGTGGTGGCTGCTTCCCTCCTGGGAGGAGCTGATAAAAGGGAAGTCTTGTTGGGGGGTCTCGGGGCCAGTAGAATCGTGACTGTGGGCTGTGGGATCCCTCTAACTGTGTTGGCGACATGATGGAGGGCTTTTCCCATTTCCCATCTACCCGAGTCCAGTTGACAGCCTTTGTTTTTATTGAGCAAGTACTGTAACTTGCAGCATTGAGTTTATACGCAACACTCAGATGTGTGGTTCTTTGGAAACACCTGATGTTTGGACTATACATCAAATCATAATGTTAATCAAATGATAGAGCTAATGTAATCTGCTGCATGTGCAAATTGTGTACTGTGTAGAGCTGAAACTATTAGTTAAATGATATACAGTAAATTAGATGTTACACTGCTGAATACTTTTTCATATTTTCTACTGTATTTAAAAGTTTACCTATACAGCTATGTTTATATCTATACTATGTATATTACACTACATAACTAACCCCCAGGGTTCCCGATTCTACATACATTATAGATATACACTACAGATACCTTTCTCTTCTTCACTATGACTCTTAAATAGTCACAGCACTACCTCAATTAAGTCTGTAGAGTTTTATTATTAGACTCATTATTCTGTATATGTATTCGCACAATTCACACATTATGTATTGTCAGGTGCTGTAATGTATGTGGTGTATAAAGCTTTGTGATTGTGATTTCCCTCATTTTTCATTTTGTTTTATGTATTCATTTGAAATATTTCTTCATCTGTTTCATACCTCTCTGATTGCTTCTTGCGCTGCTGTAGCGTGAATTACTCTTCTGGGGATCAATACAGTCTTATTTTAGTTTAGCTGATCAACAGAATTTGACAGATCAACTTAACTGATTAGTGAATTAACCGTTTCAGTCATTTTTTAAGCAAATATGCTGAATATTCTTTGATTTTAGCTTCTCAAATTACAAGAATTTGATTTCTTTGTTATATATTAGATCTTGACTGATATACTGGCCAATATTAGCTTCCTGCATATAAATCGGTATCGGTTACATAGTTTGTCCATCAGAGAGTGTTGACAAGTTGATTTTCTGAACTAAAATGCCCCAGTCAGTATGCATCTTGGTCACAATTTAAAAAAAACAAAAAATCAAATGGGATATGTGGAATCTATGGGATATGTTTCAAAATTGCTTGTTCATCTTATTTGTTCAGGCTAAAGAAAATTAGTATTGTCCGTTATATTGTGACTGGATATTGTAAACTCCCGAGAGTTGATATTAATATCAGCCTCAGAAATATAGTATAGTCGGGCTTTATCATATATAATAGTAAATTAAATATCTTTGGGTTTTAGAGTCTGACAAAATAAGCAATTAAAAGATGTCACTTTTTGCTCTGGGAAATTATAATGGGACAATGTTACAGACAAAACAATTCATAGATTAATCCATACTGAAAATAATTGTTAGTTGCAGCCATACTATTGTATGTAAACTGAATGAATGTAGAGCAGTTATACAAAAATGTATTAAAATGGACAAGTTTTGTTTTTTTTGTTTTTTTACATCATCTCCCATCTTTCTTGTGTGAGACGGCTGAAAGAAGTAGAAAAAGGAAACCTGTTGATGAAGGCAGCTCGTTTTGTCCTTGGAGAGTTCTTTGTTTTGTGGCATGTTTCTGTACTGTCAGTTTTGAGCTGTATTTTTCTTTGAGTTATTACACTGATTTTATAATTCCTGGGTTGGCAATGGCCTTGGGAAAGTGTTATATATGTGTTTAGTCTGTATCCAAGCCAGCGCCCTGCATTGTACATGTCAGAGCGCCCTCGAGAGTAAAAAGAAATGAAGCCCTAGCTGGAATGTTAATGGTAGAAATTGTAAGGAATAGAACAAGCCCACATATATTAGGGCTTGTGCAGTAAACAACCATATATTATATATACATGACTACTCTTATGTCCTTGAAAGACATGCTGCTTGTTGCTGCACTTTGATCATAAGATTGTTAGATCGTTCTGACACTTTTACAACATTTCTACCGAAATATTTTCACATATTTTTATTGAGAAGCGAGAAAATAAAAGATTTTCATAAACTAAAATGACCAACACCCCTAAAGTCATTTATCTTACAGAATCTCTGGCTAAGGTGACCATGGTCTGCTACAAGCTGAACTCACAGTGAGTTCTGCATGCTGCAAAGGTGTGTGTGATTGTGCACTGCAGCAGTGGGAGTGTGACTCATAGCTGTACCGACAGCCAACAGTTAGCCATGGTGGTATACTGGTCAGACCGAGACCTCAGGAAAGAAAGGGATGTGCATCTGTCCGTTTTGGAATCTATTCTTCATCTTGAGATTTTGCATGTGGAGAGTGCCATCTCCAATGTAATCCACGGAGCTCATCAGCTACACTAATCAAATGAACATGATAATTCAGCACTAATGCCAGAGTCAATATGACAAAGGGCATGTTTCCATTAGCTAATTAATGGGCTTCCTCATTACTTTACTCATTTGCTAAATGAAAAAGAGGAGGTAATACATGTTTGTTTCATACCAACACCAAGGTTAGATTTTTATTGCCATAAGCAAAAATAAAAGTGATAACTTCAAAGAATTGTGTATTTAAGCAATACCTGTTGTTGTTTTTAAGATGCAGCAAAAAGCATACTAACAAGACACACTTGCATTTAGTATGCATGTTCACATTTATAATCAGCTTTGTTTGTGCTACCCGACAATCCCTTCATTTATTAATATTACTGCTGTTTTACAGCACACTGTAGCTCTGAATAGTTGAATATTAAGCACAAAAGTCCTTATTCATACATGAGAAAAAAAATATGGTTCTTCTGTTCATGAATTCACAAATAACTTTTGAATTTTGAAGCAATGGTAGGAATACTATTACTTAAAATGCATTTGTTGCCGTGTAAAGGAAATACATTGGCTCCATTAGGCACAGTGTTTAAAATACAGGCTTTTTTACTCTATGTACAAAGATTTGTGAAATATTGTGCATTCATCTAGGGTTATTTTTTTGTAAGCAAAATCCTGACCACAACCTTGCTTGAATATTAATCAAGAGAATTTACCCCAAATGCAACAACACTGTGCCACAACTTAAGGGTGGCACTGTGGCAGAAATTCTGTTACTGCTATAAACAACTTTTGAGAATATAATTGTATTCATGAAACAATACCGTGTTTACACCTAAGTCCAATACAATGATGTAATTATTAAGACAAGCATCAAGTTACTAGATCTTCAATGGGTCATTGAAGAAAACAAAAAACAGTTTTTGTTTATAATTGTTAAACGTGACATATCATGCACATTTCCAGGTCTAAATTTATATTCTGGGGCTCTACTGGAATATCTTTGCATGATTTACAGTTCAAAAAACTCAACTTATTTATCTTATACTGACCCTTTATGCAGCCCCTCAGTTCAGCCTCTGTCTGAAAAAGGCCATTTTAGCTCCTGTCTCTTTAAGGCCCCTCTCTGTTCTGATTGGCCAGCTTCCAAAAGCTGCCCCTTGGCAGATTGCCAGAAGCCACAAACAATAGTAGTAGGATTTCACTTCTTTTTCAAAACTTAGCAACAAAGACTACGGAACAGACGGCCGTTTGTAGGCATGCCTGAATGATCTGACGTCAGTTCGATGGGGAAGTAGAGCTAACTTTGCAAATGGAGTATTCATTTTTACATACACTACATTCACCTCAAGTTTCGGAATTTTGACCATGTTAAACATACATTAGACATCTGACAAAAATAGTATATAGATGACAAAATCACAAAAAAAAGCATATGTCCCTTTGTTGTGTGTTATGTTATGGCTCTCAAATGCATCAGCATATAAAATATCTCTGTCTAATGTAGAAGATACACAGTCACGTCTGTATTTACTGTTGTAGTCACTGAACCAAACTGAAGGTCATCAGCTTGAGGCTCAGTATGTTTGCTTGAAACCTACACATAAAACAAGTCGGTGTGCTACAGTATGAATAGCTGACAAGAATCCCTGAGATGATAATTTCAGGGGAGAACTCTTTGGCAGTGAAAGGTACAGCTAGCAACATGGCACATCAAATTCATGGCTGATACTTAATGCTGGACCACACACAGGTTTATTTTAAAGAGCAGTCCCAGTGTGTGTCACACAAGACAACGCATTGCGCCTGGGAGATAGCAGTTAGATGATATCGATATGTATCTAGGCTCTGTTGCTGAGATCAGACAAGAAAAGGTCAAAGGAGTGTGCTCCATACTGATTTAGTCAGTGATGGATTGAAGGGAGCTCACATCACAACGATTTTTTTTATATATCCTGTAGCAGATTCATTGGAAACCATACTGCAGTAGTTGAAGAAGGGAAGAGTAACAAGTAATGTAACATTACATATAAACAGAATGCATAATGATCAAGTATCACATAGATACACACTCGCATGTATACATATTGTACAAACAGATCACATGTAGAAAACTTGCAATTCTGCACACCAGACATTTGTAGGTAGACACACAGGTACTGAATATGAAAGAAACTGTTCCTCACTATATGTTTTATTCAGTAGGTATATAAAAGGGATTTTTTATGCTTTTGCAGTTAATTGCAGTTATAAAATCTCATTTTCTTCAACTACACTACCGTGAAATTCTTTACACTCTCAAATCCTACACCCGATTTGAGCTTACCTTGTTTACTATTGAGTTTGGGCCTGAGGGACTTCGCCAAAGCCATGGTTTTAACGATCAACTTTTTTCTTTTTTTTTTCCAATATCTTTATAGTGGATCCAGGAGCTGAAAAGGAGCCGGGCAGGCTGAAACTCTGTCACCAGTGGTCTTAAGTTGTGGTTTTTCATCTTTTTTTGAAGAATTTGTTTTTCATTTTGTCCATTTCAAGGTCTCTGTATGCTGTACTGATTTTAGCCTCCCTTATATACATGTACACCTGTGTCTGTGTCTGGATGCAACTGTCTGTTTAAGACAAAAGAAAGAGAAATGTCAGGAGTCCAGGAGAGAGCATGAATGTGAAAAATGTTTATTATGCAGTGTTGGCATCTGTTTTCCAACTGTCGGTCTGAGTTCTTCAAGTGCTTCAGAGCCAACAGAGATCTGAATCATACTTAAAAGCAACAGCATCACTGGGTTGCTAATGTGTTCATCCAATTCAGATATCCATATTAACGAAGCATTTGTCACTTTCAAATTCTTATTAGTTATGTTCTGCTGAGTCTTCTGTTCCAAATCTCCAAATCTAATTATGCTTCCAAATTAATCACTACCAGCCGTTAGGCTCAGGGCGTATGATTACTTTTTTACACTGTATAAGCCCAAGCTCATGTGATTGCAGTGAATATATTTCTATAATCATAGTTGATTAAGGATTGTGGACTGAGTTTTAGCCCATATTTGGCACTGGTCACGTGTTCTGGCTGACCTTGTCTCGGTCACTGGCACTACATTCCAGACAGTCCCACTTGGCACCAGGTGACCAATTGTGGTCCAGAAACCAGCAGTGACAGCAAACCACTGCAGCCAAACAATGCAGGGGCCGAAAGGAGAGAGCCCGGACTTCTACAATTAGGATTAGAAGTCAGTTTATTTATTTAAAAGTGCTTGTGTAGGGTTTCTCATTGAAGCAAGGTTGGGAAGGAAAGAAGAAACAAGGAACCTAAGCAGCAGATGTGTGTGGAATTCAATGAAACAAGCAGACATTTTTCACGGCAGACATTTTGATTGATATTTTAATTAATATCTTGGCTGTATTACATGTTGGTATTCAAGTTCCTGTAATATTGTGCCGACAGGGAGACTTACAGGGAGCCTTGAATGAACAGAGCTGTCATTAGCATCATTAGTTGCACCTGTACTTTTCCTGCTAAAGCAAGTAAAAACGTCAGGGCAAGGGATCTGAAAACAAATAGTCATGAAGGAAAAAGATAAGTAGGAGTATCTTTACTGTGGATCCTGTATGGTTCTTTATAATTTCATATGCAACAGTTACATCAAAAATAACTTTAATCATTTAGCATGACAAGGGAGAAAAACTGGGATGTGAAACTAAAGATGAATGAATCTGATTCATCAAGGAACAACAAACAAACAAACGAACAAGAGTACTCTGATAGTAGCAAGATTGGGTTAGCAAGGTTTACTCAGACATCAAAATAACATGCAGGTGCAAGATGGACAAATGGAAAGTAAAACAACAGAAGATGGTCATCAAGCAAAAATGCTGCTCAAATCCAAAACAGACATTAATGCTCATAAGTTTACTATCAGTATAGCGAGACAGAGAGACTTGTGTCTTACAAGTTTAATTAGCAATTTTCATTTGTGCAACAGTAGAAGAATGCATAAAAATGATCTTGATAATATCAATGTCATTCAACTTGGCTTGTTTTGTTACTAGTTTCTTAAATATTTTTACTGGTTGGTATTTATTTCCATTTACGCAGAATACCATTAATTTTTTTTTTTTTTTGGGGGGGGGTCCTAAAAGGTGACCTGATGCAAACAAATAGTTTGTTACATAATACCATCTCAGAAGTCGTCCTTGGAAACTGTTTGGAAGGCACTTTCAAAAAATACTTGGCAGGTGATCAGATGAACCATCTGTCTATCACTGTGGGCTAACTTCAACCTATCAGATCAACAAACCATAAGAACCATTCTGAAAAACTTTGAAAGCTAACAAGCAAGTCAGTGTAGTGAGCTTTGTATATAAATACTATGCCATAGCAGCATCCATGCTAACCTCTTAAGGAGCCACCGCTGTTGTCTTCGAACAGTCGTTTCTAGCTGTCGTCACACCTAAACCACGCCCGTAGCTGCCAGTAGTTCCTCATAGGATGCTAATTGGTCCAAACCACTGTGGTTTGGCCACAAGCGCATAACTTGAAGCCTGACAAGATGGATTCTCGCATGATCCTGCAAATTCAGCTGCCTCGCAAAGTAACCTAAAGCCTAAAACCTAAAATGTGGAAGACAAGTGGAAATGTTGCATGTTCACACAGTGGCATGTTCTAAGTCAGTGCTAGGTGAAAAGTTGGAATTGCTAAAGTCATTAGTATTCATCATCAGGGAACCATGAATATCTGTACCAAATGACATGACAATCCATGGAGTTCTTGTTGAACCAACCAACAAACCAACAGATCTCTGTTTCTAAAGAAAAGTTGCACACCTCACTGGCTAAATTCCTGGAGCACAATTCAACGTTCAAAGTTGTGCTAGCAATGGTTAGCACTTCAGAGCAACAGCACCAACTCTTTCTTCACATGTCAAGTGTGAAGAAATTGAACATACCTAAAATATTCATTACAGCAGCCAGACCATCAGAATAACTGAACAGGTTGAGATCACACATGTCTCTTTGATGCCAATCTGAAACTATTAAGGCACCACTGTCCTCACTATCAGAGACTTCAAGGGAAACTAAGAGAGGTGGGAGTAAGACTGCAACCGCGTAGTACTCTACTTGATCTCCAGTTTAATTGAAGTTAACAGTTAAGCTGATCAAAGACCCTAAAGCTTGCATGTCCTTATCTATACCTATATCTATATACTGTATATATGTCTGTGTTTGTATATATGTACCCTTTTTCAGTTTGTGCATGTTACCAAAAGCAGTGCTGCTGAAACGTTCTACTTTTGTGTCAGATGTCCGTGGGATTTCTCAGAATAGAGTGGCTTGGAAAGGTACGACGGCTCGCTGAGCGAATCCAGACCCGAGTTAACCGTGTCCTCACTAACAGGCTTCTGTTTCCTGCTGGTCGCTCTGTAGTGTGTGGATGTCAAAGAGTATCACGGCTCCCTTTCATATGTTGTGTAATTAGCCATCAGTAGGCATGCATGACTGGTGACTTGGAGCTGACAAATCTGAATAAAAGATATGTGGGGCTTTGAAATCCAAACAAACAATGATGATATGATAAACATCCAAGCAAATTAGCAGGCCATTTAATCTGTAATATGTCTGCATTTATTTGTATTCCTGTTTTTGTAAATGCATGTGTATGATGGTGTATGTATACATCCATATTCTAAACAATCAGATCTTGCTTTTTTGTTTGTTTACATGCCAAATGAATTGATAAGAAGTGTAACATTATGAAAAAATCCATCTCCTCCAGTCTTTGTACAAGAGTTTGACTGCAAACTGACATTCATTTCTCCCATTGCAGCTTCATGACCTCAGACCTATGTAGTCCTTAATTCACACAGCCTAATGAGGCACAGACTAGTTATTTAATTGGAGGCAGCAGCATTGACATACTCGCAAAGACAGCTAACATATTTCAATCTCCTTGCATGTGAGCCTGTACACCCCCCACCCAGACACAGACACACACAACTACCATCCACCCTGCACACACGCACACATGGCCCCCCATAAAACTCCACAGCTCAATTATGCTCACAAATACCCACATACCTCACAGCCCAGTGAGGGCCTATAAATCACGGTCTTCCCCTGCATCTGGTCTTGAGGATGAGCAGAACAAGCCCACAGGGCAATTGAGGATGGGGTGGGGGCTGCGATGAGAAAGAAGATGGAGAGGTGGAGGCAAGACGTTTAGCTGGGCTGCGGTTGCGCGTGCTTTCTTGCTAACAGACATTTTTCTCAATCTGGGCTGTCACACAGTGGCATGTTCTAAGCAAGATTAATCTCTGGTTTAGGATGCAGGTGACTACCGTGGCATTTGTCATGTAATAGAAGAAGAAGAAGCTGTGCTAAACAAACACACATACACACACAGACACACACCATCTACAGTGGTGGAATGCGGAGACAGAAAAAAAAATGTTCAATCTTCTATCTTCTGCTTGAGGAGCTTAACTGATCAACAGGTCGTATTAAGTGTTCTTTATTGAATTGGCAAGCTCTGCTGTCCAGAATTGATCCTCAATCAATTGACTTTTGTTGGCAGTATGAAAGAAATCTCCTGTATTTGACGAAGAAATCTCCTTTCACATAAAAACACTCAAGAACACATTCAATGTGCAGTAGCTTGGATAAAAGTGTAAATATTGACCATTAAATATTTTCAAATGAGACTTATTTTAGTTTTTATGTTGAATATTGCTGAAAAGCCTGACAGGCAAATACTCCATTAAAGGATATGTGTGTAACCTGGGTTTGCACGGTGGGCGAGTCCCCCAGCTAGCTGCAAACAATTAGGCACATCTCAACATGAGACAAGTTAACGCCAAAGAATAATGAGCAGGTCAGCTAACAAGTAGCCACCAGCCCACATCCTGATTAACAGGGGAGCTGGTGAAAGGACCACTCACACACTAAGAGAGCCATTTAACATAATTAGATGTCCAGGGGAGAAAAGTGCTTCGACAAAGGCTTTGTCGTTTTAGATCACATCAACTTGTGAGTGTGTCATCATATTGTGGAGGAGGGAGTAAAGGCTATGAGTGCTGAGGGTCTTGGTTAAAATATCAAATATTCACAAGAGCTATTTTTAATTTTTAATGTAATTTCACACATGATTGCAATTGTGGAATGTGTTATGTTAAACCTGCCTTGCAGTCTCTAAATTAGTTGCCTCAATGTATTTAGTGTCTTACAATCTGGGATCTTTAGTAGTTGTGTTAATTTTACAAATATAGCACTCAGTCTCAGATTATACAGTATATTACTTACTGTACACCTGCTTACTGGAAAACAACAAGCATGATGTCACAACCTGGATGCTTTACTGGAGAGCAATGGTTTGACCTTCCAAATAAGGAGTGTGAGATGTTAAACACGTCCCGCTACCTTGGACCAAAGTGAATGCTAGCTCACTGGGAATCTACTCACAGAGCAGTGCACATCTGAGCTAACATCAGCTACTTCAGCTACATTGTGCCAACAGGGCCAGTATCATAATCAAGTAACATTAAACTGATATATTGCGACAATAGTCCAACTCAGTGCGAGTCCCGGAGCAGGGGAGAGCAGCAAGTGAGCAAATTGTCAATCAACACCCACAAGGCCAACATCAAAGCTAATATAAGTCTTCAAATCTTATTAACAGAACAATAACTTCCAAATAACCACCAGCACACTTCTTAGAGGGCCCAAATATAGTGAACGGCACCATAATGAATCATTGAAAAAAAATGATGGACTCAAAATTTCAAGAGAGAAGTTGACACTTTTTGAGCCAATTGGAGCCAGGGATTTTTGGAGCCAGCGACTAGCAGTCATCCGTGCCATTGCACTTTGAGATACTTCTGCATTGGCTTCAACCTCAAGGTGTGGTAGTTGCCACTTGGCTGAGTGTTAAGCTGCTCTTTAAACAGGTTGGGTATAAAACTGTTAAAAGACACATTCATTAAACCCTATAGAACAATATGAACATTGGTGTATGAACATCTTCCCTTATAATAAAGTGATGTGTAGTAATCTTAAACAGAGAAGTGATGTATTCTTATATACATAGTTTAAAAAAGGCTCTGGTATTGCATTGGCACTTTGTAACAGCCAAAACACAGAGCTTAGGTTTAGTTTTAGGTATTGGAATTCGTATCCGGAGAGAATAACTTCACAACTACCTCCTTGGTGTGCCATTAAAATGCATTTTTTTTGCCTTAAGGTAGTGTTTTTTTCCCCTTTTTGCCAGTGAATCTAAAAGAACATTGGGATGTTCATACTTTACTTTGAGCCCTATTTAGATATAGAACATTTCCAAATTCTCATGTGTTATGGATTCACCATCTCATATGAAAGTATAATAAATGTTTACACTAGTTTTCTTCACAGTCACAGAAGATTAGAAACAAATCTTTTTCACATCTTGTGATCCACCATACGATTAGTGTCTTACTGTAGCATTTGAAAATAGAACATGTAATACCATGCAGAGATTATGAACGGCTATTGCCTGAAATATATCAGTGAAAGATAGTTTTAAAAGGATGTTTTGTATACCGATCAGTGAGCAATTAACTTGTTTACAGTTTTAATATGAGACAACTTAGATGGCTTGATAGCAGGTTATCATTTGTTGAAGACAATTTAGGTAATGTGTTGTCTTTGCACAGCTTTAAATGAGACCAATTTCTGGGCATTGCCAAGCCTAATGCTTTTATCTCGCAACGGCAAAGATAAGTTAGCCTCAATTGAGTTAAGACCCATTAAATGGCTTACAAAACCCAATATCACTTCTGTGTGGTTTCTGTGGTAATAATGGACCATTTCACATTGTACAGCAAATTCTTCTGAGTTGTTTTTTCAGTGACAGTTACTGTATATAAGTTGAGTGTTGTTTGTTTGCTGAGCTGCACGGAAGTGGTTCTGAGGTGCATGTTTAAAATTGCATAAAGATGTTAAATTAACTTTGATTAGATGGACTATAATTGCTGGAATAGTGCTGTGTTCGCTCTCTCAGAATTGTCGGTGACAATTTTGCTGAGCAGCCTTTCAGTAAGTTAGCAACTACTCTCAGCTGCGAAAGAGGAAAATCATGAAATTGGAGAAATTGTACCAAAAGGAAAGAGGAAAACAGCACTGAGGGAAAGAGGAAAAACTGAGGGAAGGATTATCAGTTTGAAGAGACAGCTATGTAGCGGGGTACGGGTTAATTTGCTTTGAGTTAGTTGCTTGTTATTTTGCACTCATTCAAATTTTTGGTGACATCTGCACTTTTTTCTCCCCCCTTTCTCTGAGTTATGAGTCATCCTAAGCAAAATCCCTGCATTACAAAACAATTAGATCAGAAGCCTCCGGTAATGCAGCAGGGATCCAACGTTCCCTACCTACTGCCGCGGTGAGAAATGGAGGGGGAAGAGGGTGTCTGGAAGGGAGGGGCGAAGGATCTGAGAAGACAGTAGAGGAGGGAGGGAGTGCAGGAACAGGAATATGACTCACAGATCAACACAGTCACTTTCCAGATATAAAAATTTTTTTTTCTGTATCGAAAATTTGCATTTGCTCTTCTGTCTCTGTTCACGTGTCACTTGATGTTTATCAGATCAGCTTTGACGTTGTTTGTATTCTAAGAGGCCGATTATAATTGGTTCATTAATGGTTCAGAAAAAAGAAATGAATTAACCACGTTGTTACTTAGTACGATATGCTGGATCATTGCACTCGTTCTCTCCCCATTTTTCTGTTTCTTGTGATACTCGATAATCTGATGCATCAAAGGCTATTTGATATGAATCACTGGTGTGTTCTAATCTAAATTTTGCTAATTCATTTCCCTTGTGGATCTCTTCACAAAGCCTCTTAAAATCATTGACTGATAATGAAGCTCATTAGTGCAGCTTCGTATTCTGTCCATTTTCCCCTCTGCAGCTTACTTAGTCCTGACAAGCTACACTAACAAGCAGCTGTGGATCTCATCGAAGGTTTTTTTTTTTTTCTTGGTATAGAAAAACATCAAACTAGGACTTGCTATCTTTAGAACGTAAGGATTGTTAATCATTTAATTGACTTTACAGTAGTAGTGGTATCACTACTCATTGAAATATGGTACTGAATTTGATACTACTACTAAACTGATGAAATGTTTTGAGAAAATTTTATCTAAATATATCTTCCTATATTTAATCATCATGTGGTGAGAAAATTCAACTCTACTCAGTCATAATATCACAGCACTCTGCTACACAGATTGACGCATTCACCGATAAGTATAACATCCATATGGATTTATTTTTGTTACACAGGGGGAAAAAAAAGTATTATCTGACTCATCATGCATAAATTCATTTAGGCAGTCATGATGGCTGGTTTTACATTTAAATGACGTCCTCCAATCTGTTATTTCTCTGGTGTTCATGAAGTTATTAAAGGTGCCAACACTGATAGAAATGAAACTATAAATCTTACAACTCATACAGCAGCTTCAGTATATCATAATTTGTGCTGGAAAACTAGTAATTTTGATTAAATCTAACACGTTCTCTACAAGTGCAGTTTGTGTCTTGTCAGCTGGCAACTAATTCCTGCAGCATTCTGCACTAATGAATGTCAATGTGTCACAAGTTCCAGTGGTGAGCAGGTGTGAAAGCTAATGAAATCTCCAAGTTACCCTGAGCCAAATATGTCATTGTAAAAATAGTGGTTTCCTATTAGCTGTGTTATGTCTTTGTTCCAGCAGCAATGTTTCCTGTGATTTCGTTAAACAGAACTGCCAATTACATGTGCTTTATGTCTCCAATATCACATTTTCATTACGCAGATGCAAGATGTAATATGGATCTCCTGTCATATCCACGCATTTGGCCTTCAAGATTTGCCATACCTAGAGTAGCATTATTTTGAATGGTCAATCACTCCACCATAATTAGATTTTCCCTCAGTTTTGGCCGACATTCTCCCCCAGCTTGATACTGGGCATTTGTCTGTGGTAATAATATAAAAACAATTCTATGGCAGCTGAAATTGAGTTTATGCCTTTCTCATTTTTAGTAAAAGAGAAGGGCGGTAACTGAATCAATCCTATCATCTAATGCCATTTCTTCTCAGAGTTGAGATTATGTAATATTATATAATATAATAGTGGACATAACCAATATCTTCAGACAAGGGAGCACTGAGGTGCTCCACAAGCTAATAGCAGCTCATTACTTTGGGTTTTCGTCTCCCATGCTTTCTCTCCTTGTGTGAAACTTGCTTTCATAAATGTTTTCTTTGAGTTAACTTTCCTTCTGTATCTTGCCTTTCCTCAACTACTCACACACACATACACACCAACTCACACCCGTGTGTTTTCTTGCCAGTGAAACTGTCATTTAATTGACTTTTTTCCTGACACTAATCCTGTGGTGTAAAAAGTGTATATAGGAGGAAGAAGACATGCAGTAGAAGATCTATTTATAGCGTTTCTGCTGTGCTTTACTGCAGGACGTGGGGGTAGAGCGACAAGCATGCGCAGTGCAACTTGTTTTTAATGTTATATGAGCCATGTAATAGTACAGGAGTCACGTATGAATCTTAGGGTTTGGTATATCAGTTTTAGGTAACATGCTAATAGTTTGACCCCTTGCGTTGGTAGAGGTCAAGCAAAGCTCCAAACGTTTTCGTGACTAACCAAGCACTTTGGGATAATGATTAGTACTGTCTATTAAATCTTTAAACAAGATCGAGTCTGACCTTTTGGTTTTAAAAGATAAATGTGAAGTTTGAAGAGTGCACGTCCAACTTCAAGGAAGTTTTTTGTGCAAGAAAATTATAATTATGAGCCACTGTGTTTCTCTCAGCCAGACGCTAAGCCAAGTTATTAACCAAATCTCTAGCCTGAGGTGAGAAGTTCATGTTGCCTAATTAGTACCAAAGTTATTTTTTGTGCAAAATCTCAGTGGTTTATGTGTCTCTGTACCAAAACAAACCCTGCACCTGCAGCTCACTTGCAGAAACATACATGTTGCTACTACCTGCTGTGCTGAGTTTCTAATAGTTTCATATACTATATATACAGTACATATACACATACCCTACTCAGTCCTCTATGAAACTACTGTATATGGATATCATTTGAACATCACCTAAAACAGCAATCAGGAGAGCACATATGACAAGGGTGAGGGAACATGTTTGTTAGTCATTTATGCATCATTTATAACACAGTTCTGTGAAAAAATCAAATGTTTGTGTTTATTGTAAGAAGGGATGAAAGACCTGTAAAACCAGCAAGGGAGGATAGAAACAGATCGATATTTACAATTATACTAGAAAACACTGATATGTATGAAAATCGATACAGCTGAAGCGAGGCATTGCAATTTTCTCCCATTGGGTGGGGGTGGGGGATGGTGGTGGGGGACTTGGGGGGGCACTGCAAAATGCAAAAGATTTCCTCAAAAGATTTGCCAGAATCCCCATCTTTATCTGCAAGTCATCTCTCATGGATATCAAAGAATTTCACTTGGATTTGTGTCAAACGATTCTTCATGTGAAATGCAGATTTTATTTTTTTGCATCGGAGCTTTGCCAACTACAAACGACTCCTGGGGTAACCAAGAAAGTCTGGATCCCCTGAGCTACAGATGTGTATGTATTGGATAATGAGGATTCGGGGGGGGGAGAGCGGAGAGGGGCTGAAAGCACATCACTGCTAGTAGATCTATTTTTGGCTGCGATCATTCCTGTTTTTAGACAGACGCAGTCATTGAGGAACCGTGATGAAAAGCATTCTTTCTGCTTCCCTACTATATAGGAATCTCAAAAAAAAGATGCGAGTAAGCTTTCACTCAAGATGTAAAGCTCTATATGGGTAGTCTTAATGCAAATGAGAGCTTGCTGGAGAATTAATGAATTTCTGAATGAATTACAACCTTTAATTTATTCTGCAATAAACATGCGAGTATCCTCATGAACAGAAAGCTACAGTGTTTCTTGCTATGACTCTATTTCCTATCGGGTTTTATTGAAGTGTCACATTAAGACAGTTCATTCTCTTGTCCAGGTCGAGGCCGTAGCCTCTGTTGGACAATCTCCGTGCCAGCGACCTGCTGCGCTGACTTGTGGCAGCATCATCTGCTGCAGCTCATTTACTATCTGGCATCAAAGAGAAAACACCACGACAGCTGCAAGTCCATCCATGGCAAACACCCACCCACGCTTCCGCGCACATCCACACACACACACACACACATAGACTCACACGTGTCTATTAAACTAATCTTTGAGAGGCGAACGGGATTCATTTGCGAAACCAATGGTGTGCTCCTCACTAATGCTGATTTTCATGTCTCTTTGATGCATCTTCCCTGTTATTCTTCCTGACACTTCAACCCTGTAATTGTGATCCCTCAAGGTAGCGAGGATGATATTAGAGTGACAAACACTATATTTCCCTCTGTCTATCAGCCAGGTGAGATAATTGAGAGTAATGTGCAACTACCTTCGTAACTTATTGACTTTTGAATCAATGCTAATAAATTAGATTAAAAGTTGAAATGAGCTGCATATGAACTCCAAAGAAAATAGGCGTTCACCTTGGAGTTGCCAAACCTGAGCCACACAAGAGGCCACTTTAATCAGCAACAGCACGTTCAATGGGAAACAATTTAGACATGCCTATAGAAATTATTTGTACAAGGCTGCGTTCCCCGAAGAATCAATAGCAATTAGAGGCACTGTCGCCTCACTATTGACAGAAATATTAGAGAACTTAAAGGGATCTCAACAGACTTTACATTTGCAAAGTGCATCTCCCTCCCTGTTAATCTGGGGGAGTTCTTGTTGACTCCATTGGGATTTTGAGAAAACCTAAAGTTGTTAATATTATTAGTCACTCCAATGCAACAGATCAGGCGAGTGGAGGAAGGAACTAAAATAGTTTGCAAAGGTTTTCTCAGTGAGCCCACAGCCTCATGAGGTCTGGTGCTCTGCTACTGTCGCTGAGCTACTGGAGTTACTGTTTTTTCCAGGTAGTGGATTTTATCTGCTTCAGGGCCCTGCTGGGTTTCCCTGACAGAGAGCTCGAGAATCTTTTTATACCTGCCCTGAAGTAACACTAGAAGCACTGCAGGAGCTGAGTGACAGCATAAACGCGCTCCATTAGGGCTGTAAAGGGAGATACACTTCCATCACCCGATCAGCATTTTATAAACTTTTTCTGCCTGAGAACCACCACCAGAGTTCACATTTTATGTTTCTCAAGGCCTCAAAAAAATATTACACCACCCTTATAAACACACCAAACATATGCATATTAGAAAATAAAAAACAGCAATTGTCTGATGTCTGTTGCTTCTATGTGTTGACTTAAAGTTATACAACATGGAACTAAATGACTTTTGTCCTAAAACAATTCATGAAAGCTTTGTGCCTGGTATGACGTAGGATTTCACCTGTAATAGTATTTTAAAACTGAAACCCAGAGTTTCTGCCAGTGTATTGCAAGCCCAGGGGCCTGCTTTCCATCCAGCTGAAGCGAAGGGGGTTAGCCGCGAAGCTAGCAACAATTTCGGCCCACTTAAGGTGGACTCCTTTAAGGTGGACCAGCTATTCTCATTTTGGAGACCATCTCAAACGCTCCTCCTAGTTTTGGTCAACCTGAAATGATCTAATTTTGATCAGTATCAATCAGTTTCAACATGTTTCCTGGACCCACACAGTGCTTCAGTTTTACATTTAGGGTTCCAACAATCTCATGAAAAAAACAAAATCTCTCCTCTACCTCTACATTATTCATTATGTTTTTTCTGAGATAAAATTCAGCAGAGATTTAAGACAGTAATATGAAAATGTACTTTTTTTTCACTGTTTATGTAAGTAACTGCTCTGAACATCTTGGTGACACCTGGCAAGTTTTATGAACCAAACTTTCCCCCCTTAGCAAAACTCCCAGTTCCTGTTTAATGATGTTGCAGCTCGCTAGAATTAATCACAAAAGTCGTGCCGACCTGCCAACCTTGAGGAAAGTTTTGGAGTACCACCTTATGCCAAAAAATGTTCAGCTGATGTACATAAAACACAGTATATTTTGGATAGCTGACTCATTTATTAATGTCAGAAATCTAACTGAGCATGTACATGAAAATAAAAACTGAACCATTTACAATAGTTCAATGTAAACTCTGGCATGAAAAGGTTTAATGGACGACTCCATCATCATCAGCCAGGACCTCAAGTGGGAGCAGAACATCAGCGGCCTCAAAAAAAAAAAGGCTCAGCAGAGGATGTACTTCCTGCGGCAGTTGAAGAAGTTCAAGTTAATGATGGTGCACTTCTACACTTCCATCATTAAGTCCATCCTCACCTCCTCCATCACCATCTGGTTCACTGCTGCAACTGCTAAGGACAAGGGCGCTCTCTGTCATGCCACAAGAACAATTTCTTCCTGTCTGCAGCCGACCTCATCAACAAGACCCAGGACCCCCACTGACACGGACTCTATCCCACCCATGGACATTACGCGTTATATTAACATAACACCCCACAATCTCATATTTGCACTCTGTGATCTTTGATCTTACATAGAACTTATTATTAATAATGCACGCTGCATATACTGTTTACTCTAGGGCTGTAGTCAACCAAAGAAATTCTTGGTCGACTGAAATTGTACATAATCTTCAACTAATCGGTTAGTCGTGGGTGGGTTGGGAGTAACGGGACAGAGTGCACTTTTCTTTTTATGAAAGTAACACAGAGATTATTTGACCAATGAGAATTTAGTCAGACGAGAGCATATCGACCAACTAATCGACCAGTCGACCACAGCCCTAGTTTACTCCTGGTCAATATTTTGTACATCTAATTCTCTTCTATTTAAAATTTGAACCTGTAGCAGCTCTTCTCACTTAGTATATATTTTTCATATTTTTTTATTGTAAATTCTCTCTTTTTTATTATGTAAGATTACTTAATTTTGTGTATATTTGAATGTTGCGCAAGAAAATTCCCTGTATGTGCGAACCTACTATACTTGGCAATAAATCTGATACACCCTCCATTCCACTTCCAACATACACCTGACACATGGGTTTCAGTTTGTCAGTTTTACTCAGTTGACACTAACACAAGAGTTCAGGTGTCAGTTGCACTTGCATTATGCATCATGGCCTCATAAGTAGCAGACTTGGCTTTTCTAAGCAAGCTGTCACTAAAACTCTCCATCTGACACAGTCTTTGGCAGCCATCATGGCCTTTCTGGTCACAAGAGAACTTAGGATATCAGTGCTAAGGCTGGCATGATACTGGGCTTTGTTTTTGGTCACCGAGCTGAAGACTCTTTCACAGTCTGCATTACTGTGAAAACTGACGAAGACACCCAGCATGACAGTAGAAAGGTTTGCAAAAAGCTTTCCTCCTCCTTTTGCCATCAGACCTAATTCTCTCCAAGCCTCATCAGCCCTCTTGGAAAGGATACTATCATCCAGGCTTGTGGATTGAAACATCATCCACTGTCACCTCCCTGGGCAACAGACAAGGGAACCTGCCCGTTAAAATACCTCAGAGATGGGAATGTGGCAGTTTGGTGTCAATTCATGTCTGCCACTGCGGCATGTTGCAGCAGTTAATCCCCATAGGGGAACTTGGAGACCATGTAATCTGCTGCTGTTGTGAAGTAGTTTCTCACATCACTGAAGAATCTTCCTAGTTGAAGGTTACCCTGGCGCTCAATTATTACATGTGTCTGGTAGCCTCTTCTGTAAGCTGGTATTCTCTGTTTTTGTAGAGAGAAGGCTTACATCGTCTCTTAACCTCATCCATCATTTTGACAACATGTTCTGCTTTGCAGAAGGCGAGCAGAATTTTTTGAAACTGCAACATTAATGTCAGAAGTAAAGTTTGGATGCAAGGTTCCTCTTTCTGAAGAGTTTGGTATGGAATTTCAAAAGGGGGAATGGCCTGTTTCAAAAAGAGAGTATAAAGCTTTGATTGTGGATCAATCAAGAACTTGTAAACCTTCTTGGTTTTGTCATCTCTTTATCTTCTTTCTTTTTTTTTTCTCTGCCATTCTCTTGAGAGAATTTTTTCTATTTTTTACCCACCATTGGAAATTCTGGTCTTAAAAAGCTGGAGAATAACTACTTGGTCTTCAGGTCAGCTAGCTTGCTGGAGCAGAGGTGTGTGGGGCCAGATGAGGATGTAGGCTGGAGTTCAGCTCTCTTAGCGGAGCTCAGAGGCACTGGCTTTGTTTTCTTCCCTGCTGCCTCTTCTGCGAAAAACAGAGTCAGAGGTTCCCACTGCTGGAACAGCCGACTGAAACATTGTCCACGGGATGGCCATCTTGTAGAGGATAACTTCTGAATCTTTTGCACATCAGCATCACTTAGAATTTGGATGTCATGTAACACAGTTTTCCTCTTGCTGCTCTTGTCAAGGTAGTAGTATATTGTGATAAGCTGATCCTCGATGCCAACACGTAGCTGTCTTGCTGCCTTTTCGGCAACTATGTGCATGAGGTGGCATGCACAACCAACTAAGTAGATCTGGGGATTCTCTGCCTTTATGAATGCTGCAACTCCTTTCATTTAGCCCTGCATTACTGCTGCATTGTCAGCTGCAAAGCTAACACAGTTGGTACATGGTATTCCTTGGGGGGGTTATTTATAATATTATTACTTCTTTTTATCCATTATTGTCATATTCCTATTCTCAAAAAATATGAATTAACTTAGCACATCTCTCCCTCATAACATGTTACGGCAACATGGCGGATTTGGTGATTACACTGATTACAGGTTTGGCTGCAATAATTATTATGAATACTATGAAAAGTCACGTTTAACCATCTGCAACACACAGACAACATTACTTACTTTGCCAACATAAATGACTGGTGACCAAGCAAGCTAGCTTGCAAATACATACGTAACGTTAGGCTAACTTAAACTCAATTCACAATCTCCACTTTCCACATCCTCCACAGTCTGTTTACCTTTGCAAAGGAGTTCAAAGAACAATCCTCACTTAAAGGAACCAGCCAGCCAGAGTGAGGAGGGAGAACGAGAAGGATAAAATCAAGGTCAAGAGTGTTGCTGTCAATTTGTGGATCCTAGCTACTAGTAGTGAGAGTAATTCATGTGAAAGTCTCACTGGCACCCAATTTTTTATATCCTAAATTAAAGAAAACTATTTATCATGCAATGCTTAAAATCAAGGACGCCTCAAGGAAATAAAATGCAACGGTGGTCTTCTGGGCATCTTCCTATCTCTCAGCATAGGTAGCTCTTTTGAAAATAGTGGCTTGAGAGGAATATGCTTTTGTATTAATATTCAGTGGATTCCAACACCAAAGTGACTTGCTGACACAGGAATATCATTCATCTTAGTATGCAAGTGCAAAAAAAGTGATTCAACTGCTATTTGATTCAAGGTTCAAGGTTCATTTACACATGCTTACACATGAAACGAAATTTGTACTCAGGTCCAGCAGCGTACAATGCAATAAGTCTAAAAATAATCTATAATAACAATAATATGTCATGGATTGCCATGATATTCATGGTTCCCAGAGGAGACTTTTTTGCGAGTTTTGTGATACCCTGACTTTTCTCCTTGTGCCACCATGAGGTTTACATTTATTATTTTTGAGTGAAATGTCTGAAAAAAAACTTGGATGGACTACCATGAAATTTGGTACACGCATCCATGTCTGTCTCAGGATGAATGGTAATAGCTTTGGTGATCCCCTGACTTTTCATCTGGTACCCTGATCATCTCGAATGGCAGATCCAGCAAATATTTTGTCTGAATTGTGGTATTCTTGAGAGTTTTATTTGCTCTCACTGACTGTCCAAAGTTTGTTTTAAAATATGGCATAGTGGAGCAAATTGAGACTGACTTGATGTGAATTAAATATACCCACAGTACTGGCCAGTCTCTCACCTTAATCCAGTCATAGCCCAGCCTATTATTCATGCTCACAGCCTGCTCTGCTGTGCATGATTTGAAAATGAGTAGTTCAGTTTTCTGACTTTGGCAGGGAGTAGCACCACTGTGTGACAATAGATGAGTTGTTTTCACATATCACCGCAGGTGAGCGTCAGTTGTGGCAGTGGTACTGTATGTGTATGAATTACAAGTTTACACACTAACCATAAAGAGTGGCCATGTCTTGCTTTAGCTTTCACAGGCAGCCATTATTTTAAGTTACAAGTTGAGGCCTTAAGAATGTCCTTTTCAGAGTATAGTCATGTCACTCAAGAATGTCTGACATCTCTGATCAGGTTTTTTTTTTTAAATACCAAACCTTGCATTGCTCTTTGTGCATTTCCTACATTCAGTATAATTAAACATCTAGAGATTATATTAGTGGGTGCAACGGGATTGAAAACTGTAACACTGGTAATATTTTATCAAAGCACCAACAAATTTGCCCACACAAGGAAACAACAATTTTGCCCACACAGAGACAGAAATAGACACCAATGAGCATCATCATCGAATGTGGGAATCCTCCTGTCCTCCCCTCCTTCCAGTTTCAAATTGGCAGCAAGAAAACTTACCAAAAAAAAAAAAAAACCCAGCCATGGCATGTTGAATGAGGGTTTTTGTTTACACTTTACCATGTAAATATGTAGGCTTCTCTCTGCTGTTTTTTTCCCAGAACAGAATGTACTTTATGAATCATATTTCCATCATATTTTATCTTATGAATCATATTTTGGGCAGGTATAAAGTTGTAACACTCCAGTAGCCATGTTTCATGCTGTGCACAAATGTTGAATGCATATTTATGACATGTGTAAGCTACTGTGCATCTTATGTCCTGCAGTAGCCTTTGCATTGTACAGTATGTGCTCTTCTCTATGAATCAGTGTGAATATTGTGCAATGCAATTTTTAGATACTGTTAACAATTAAATTAATCATTAATAGGCATTTTATGGTGGTTAATGACATAAATATAGATAAAATCGTGTTGCTATTGATGCAGCACATCTGTCTTTTTTCATAACTTGAGCGGAAAGTGAGAATCAAAGGACTGTAGCTAGCAGCATATGGTATATTTATACAAAATGGTCTTGAAATTTGCATAAAACTGTAAAGACAGGGTGGCTTCATTCTCATTGCTCTGGGCTAAAGCATTTAGGGTGGATGCATTTCTTTTCTGGGCCAAGTAGAGGGTGTGAAGCTATTAGAAACTAGAGTTCAGATGGGCTCAGATGGTTATTAATGGAAAGAACCAGGAAGAGATCAGCCTCGGAGGATGAGTCACACAGGCAGCAGTCCATCCCCAGAGGCCTCCGCTGGGCAATTCTTTATTACCCAAGCCTTCCAGTGGTTGGGTAGGATCTAAAGAGCTACCACAAACTGTGCTTTTTAAGGCTTTGCTATGCCTGATGTCTCTGAACTTGCTTCTCAACTACTCAGTGTTCAACTCGCCAATAGCTTGTTTGCACAAGAGGCGTTGTTATAAATAAACATGTCTGGTGGAGGTGGCTAGCAGAGAACAGATGATAAAGACGATACAGTGGGAAAGAGAACAGGGAGAAAATTGAGTGTCATTTATTTGAATGTCCAGAAAATGTAAAACAGGAGAGGTATGAAACGCTGCAAAGATGGTTCAGTCTTCTTTATGGAAACATTCAAAGAGAATTTGCATTTGCATTAATATGTATTGTTTTCTAAATGAATCAATTAATTCAGATGGGTCTTTCATTGTGGGGAAAAACAGTACTCGCTTCAAGGAGAAAAACATCTATCAAATTCATGTCTCTCGAGATAATACAACAAATACTTTAGAGAGATAGTTACCAGACTCAGGAAATTTCAAGGCAAAAGCAAAGTGAATGTGGAACACATGTTGTCCAAGTACAAGCAAAGACCCCCTATATTTTAAACTATACAACAGCACATAAAAATAGACTCAGACGATGCTGTCATTATCTGGTTTATACATTTATATAGTAGTGTGAACATAAAATAAGAACTTAGCAGAACCTAAAAAGTATTTTTTATAGTGTGACTTAAGATTTTAGAGTTGGGGGATTTAAGGTCACATGTGAAGGTTGGAGAAGCAGGCTTGTGAAGTGGTCTTTGTTCAAATCCTCTGACTGGTTGGAAAAGTTAAAGCCGTCCTTGAGCCAGGCTCAACTCGCAGCTGCTGCTGCTCAATGGCAAACAGCAGAAAACGGCGACGTGTGTGTAGTGGCTAAGGCAAAATTTAACATGATGGTTTTTTTTTTTTCATATCAGTCAATATGAATCACGATTTAAATCAAGTCAAAATTTCTGTTTTGATCAAATTTTAAATGCTTTTCATCTGTGTAATTCATGTGTGAACCACAAAGACTGGCCTTACATCCAAAATGTCTTGTTTCTTTACGATTAACATTGTTGTGACTGTTGAATATTATCTGTATAATATTACTAATGAAATATTACTAATGTATAATAATACTACATATAATACCTGCCATTTGGTTTTCTGTGTGTCCATAGTCCTAGTTTGTGGTTATTTGTGGAGGTGCTAACCATGAGAGTAGATCATGGTTTGGGTTAAAATAAGTGCTTTGATAATGTTAGGGAAACATCATGGTTTGGAAAGCGGGAAACAAGCAGTGTCAGATGTTTTGTTGACCCATCCATCCACTCCAACCTTCTCCCTGTGTAGACTTTGTCACCTTATAATAAGGGCATCTGATTTCCTCCTTTGCTCCCGTCATAATTACTACAGCCACCAGGGGGCATCTGTCACTCGAACGTAAATATATGTTGTTTATGGGGACTTGCATAAACGATCTGCATAAATCCTGTTGTTTTTCTTTTGAGGACAGTCTCACACTTTTTAGGAAAGGGGCTGTCTGTTCTTAAACAACAGCCATATACAGTACTTCTGTAGTATTATTGACGTTTCTCATTTTCATATCATGAATAAGTTTTTTGACGTGGGTATACTGTCTCTATCCCACAGCTCCAGCATGTAGACACACACATGCTAATCCTGTCCTGCTATCTGGCCTAATAATAGTCCATCCAGGCATCATGAGAGGATCCCCAACACAACAGCTCCGCAGGTCTATTCAGCCTCTCTGAACCGCATTTAATTTGTGGTATGGCGGTTCCTATTATCGGTCCAGCAGTACAGGTGTAAGAGGCTAGCAGAAGCTGCTACCTATTCACCACTTCTCGGCTGAGCCTAGCATCGCGCTGACACATCAGTTGGACCAATTAGCTTTTTCTGTCACTCTGCTGTCACACCCTGGCTCAGCTTATTGTAACACAGGAGCTGGATGTTGCAGCCACACACCAGAATAGATTCTGTGGGATGATGCATTACCCGCTAAGGTTAAATCCAAACACACAACATGTGGTTTCAATTGAATTTGATATAATAAAGTCTGCTTACTGTATACTGTGATACTGTATCTGTAGACCCTGATATTACAGTAATCTGAAAACTATAGCTACTGACAAACAGCAAGTTTTGAATAAACAGGATATTACATTTAGAGCTGCAACTAAGAATTATTAGTGTTGTAATCATTTTTTTTTATTAATCCATTAATGGTTTCGTCAATAAAATATCAGGAAATACTGAAACAAACGCCCAGGTGGTGTCTCAAAGCTGACTGTTTTCTCTGAAAACCAAAAAATATTCAATTTATGGTCATATAAGACAAAAAAGCGGCAAATTATTACATTTGAGAAGCTGGAGTTGGGGAATTTTTAGCATTTTTGGTTGATAAATGTCTAATTATTTCAACTCTACCACATTAGGGACACAGACAATAACGTTGGACAAAATTTGGTTAAAAACCATGTGAAGCATCTCTTACTGGTTTCTACTGTAACATCTTCAGTGAGGAGAGGGCCTCATTTATGTTCCCAAGCTACTTTTCACCATCACCATGTCGAAACTGTAACTTTCTACTCGCTGTCACCTTCTCCAGCAGTGAGAAGTACCTGAAACACAATTTTAACTTTGACAAAGGTGGCAAAGTTATGAGGAAAACTGTGGGGAAGCCTGCCGTTTCTCTGAATCAACCCACAGGAAAAACCTGAGAGATTTGTCAGCTACTGTAATACTAATGAAGCTTTCAGGGAAAGTTCAATGTGGGAGATGTATTCTTTCACATTTCCTCTTCTCTCACAATCTCTAGCCTCTTCTGTTCAACTGAATTCAATTTCCACACTCTTAAAGCCCCTCTTATTCACAAACGTCACCGTGTCTGTCCAATGAATTTTCTTCCTGTGCCCTACAAAGGAAATTGGTTGTTGGACCTTGATCTTTAAATAGAACTGATGTCATCTGTCAGTCTGCTTCCACATCCCCCATCACGACTACGATTTTCAGATCGTCTCAGGAGATTCATCGGAGGAGGTTCCATCCATCATGAGGTCTTATCTCCTGTCTTCATGGATCAGCACGTTATGAGGATGCCACTCTTCAGTGACGTCTTACACCTCTGTTCTAGCTGTTAATTCCCAGTTATTTCTCCTCACTGATCTTATCTTTGACTGTTTATTTAGAGGCATATTAAAAACAACCAATCTCATTTCTTTCATGGATGTAAATTAATAAGCTACTTGACAATATCCTGTTTTTTTTCTATCTCAATTAAAAATATATATTAACTAACAACATGGTGGATACTATGTGTCCTCATCTGTCCTCTATGTATGCGAGTTGTTGTGTTTGAGGTTTGTTGAATAGGGAGTGTGTTGCGCACTCCGCAGACGCAGGGGGAGCCAACAAGAAAAAAACAAAAAAAAAGACCAAAACAACAACGATGTATTAATAAAACATGAGTGAACTAATCTGGGACCAAAGGCAGAAGTTTTAAGTCTTTTTAGTGTAATTGGGTTAGGGTTAAGTTTTATAAAAGTGGAAGGTGCTGCTTGATTTATGTAATCAAATAACAAAAAAAACAAAAATCGACCACAGCACAGGCAGAGGTACTATATGTGAACACAGAAGCATGTATATGGTGAGCCAATTGTGTCACAGGACTGTATTTTCACTAACACTCAACCTTGTCAATTATATCTTGATTAATCAATTAATCCTTCAGTCCTTAAGATGTCAGAAAATAGTGATATTGGGTTTTTAGGGCTGTTTTTTTTTTTTTTTTTTTTTTACTGATAACAGCCTCCCTCTGCATCTGTCTGGAAGGACTATAAAGTCGTTGGCTGTAAAACAAAAACAATGAGCTAAAAGATGCCAAAACGTTTGATAGAACTTAGTTTGGTCACAGGTTGATGTTGAAACTTGTGAGGCATTTCTGTGTGTAGCACCTCTGCTGTTGCCTGAGTACCAGCTGCAGGGTCTTGAGCTGGGAGCCATCCTTCACTGATGTTTCACTCCTTTAATCCCAGAACATCTCAGGATGGCGGCAGGGCAGTGGTCAGGGACGTCTCCCTGCTGCTCCCTGCAGCTGGATTTAGATAGTCAGGTGGTTCCACTACGTGGTTTCTCAGTTCCCCCAGCTCTCGTCTCTTCTTCACAGCCAGAGCCAAAAGCTTCCCTTTCCTGCTTGTTTGGAGAGATCTTTTAGGACTTTTTTGACTTTCGCTGACGTGAAGCCAATGTCTCTCAGGAAGCGTTTGGATGAGAGGCTTACATAGCCGCAGCAGCCAACTTCCACTGGATAGGTTGCTGCTCCCCAGCCTCTCTCTTGGCATTCTGCCACTAGTTCAGCATAAAGCAACTTTTTTCTTTCATATCCTTCCTGGATGCCCCCTTCCCATGGAACTGTCAACTTGACTATCAAGACACGCTTCTCGGTTGCCAACCACAGGACAATGTCAGGTGTCAGTGTGGTGATGTCAGTTAGCTGCTTGTCAAGGTCTGCTCTCATTGACCAGTCATTTCCTGGGGCCAAGCCTAATATACAAAATGGACAAGCTGCTTCTGGTGACACTGGCGCTTCTTGTTTGCCAAGACTCTCATGCTCTCTGAGAGTTCTTCCAGCTTCCTTAGCACCTGCTTATGCTGCCACCTGTAATGACCCTGGGCCAAGGTGGTCTTGCAGCCACACAGGATGTGGGCCTGGGCCGTTTCGCACAGGCCACACTTCATTCAGGATCAGCTGGGCTACGAAGGGTGTCATACTGATTAAAACAGCTCAATCTTGCCGGAGGGATCTTCCACAGGCCAGTCTGTCCCATTGGCTTTGGGAGAATGCCCTCACACTTTCTCTACTGGCTGTGCTGACGTTGGCTAACAGACTTTACCGAGAACTGAACTAATGGGAGAGTCAGGTGATAATTTTCTGTGGGTTCATCTCTACAAGTGCCCCTTCTCACATTATACATAAGTTATTTCATCTGTTAATGTAGAAGTAATTATTTTTGTAGCTTTAAACTTTAGTTACTTGTTCACCAATTTTCACTGAGCATGTGTTTTTTAGTCTGCACACTTCACAGGCATAGTTATAAACTTTAAAATGAAATGCTTTTCTGTGCCCAGCTATATTTCTCTTTTTCTGTTTAGTCTGGTAATCAGAGTAAATTTAACTTTATTTCACTGTGTTGATGACCTTTTCATTTTATCCTTTAGTGTGAAAAACCTGATGGAGCAGACAGAGGTATTTATATGCAAACATTTGATTGGAGGAGGTACTGTGTTTTCACCAGTTTCTTGTTGGAGAGATCCTCACTTACATATTACTATTCTGCCAATGTTTAATATGAACTCTGAATCATGATTTTATAATAGAATAATATGACAACATTGTTGTCTCCTTTGAAATCAGTAGACATTTGATAACAATGGAATAAACATGATAAATGAATCCTAATTTATTTATATTACCCACATTTTATGGAAAGATAAGTTTACTGGTCCAACTGCCAACTAAACTGCCACCTATCATCCACCACTGCAACCACTATTCATGCTCGACTTCTTAGGGATCAATGTGCTACTGCTGAACACAGTAGAGACAAGTTAAAATACACTAGTGGAGATCCGTGGGGGCAGAGTCACACAGGGAAATCAAAAACCATGGAAACACATCCACATGGGGCAATCGAACGCCATGGAAACAAATCCATGTGACGCCACACAGGTTCCAGCCGGGTCTAGAAGTTTGCAAGCAGGCAAGGTGAGATTCCTCCTGGGAGCTGCTTGCTGAGTGGTAAGCTGGAGAAGAATACAATACCTTCAACACCAACTACACACACCCTTTTCTCTGGTTCACTCACAGATGTACAAAAAGCATTCACGCCACACTGGGAGACACCTGTCAGCAAGAAGTAAATTCTGTTTAAACCGTTTCAGCATCAATGCATGGACAATGCAAGTCTTTTCAGGTGTCACAGCTGCTGCTTGCTGTGTGTTTGCCAAGTATTCCACATCCCTGCTGACAGAAAGAGGTCAGAAGAAAAGGAGACCAGGAGGTCTTGTATTGTATGTATTGTACTGATGCATTTTTCAGATGGTGCCTGTGTACAACATGAAATAACACGACACTGCAATATTACACAACATACCAATGAAATAAATAAATGTGAGAGAGGGATTATTTTTAGGATTATAATTTGCAAGAAAAAAAATCCACCACCTTGATATTTATGGCTGAATACACTGATATCTATTTAATCCAATTCTGCTGGTTAATTCACTCTGAGAATATTCTGGGCCATCCAGCCAATGTTCATCGCTGAATGATACAGCAGTGTGTTGGTGTCACAGCAGACTGAAGTGATGAGATATGTGATATCTCATAGCCTCTGCTTCAGTACGTTGCCAAGACTGTGAGTGGGCTAAACCTGAAAATAGAAAGGCGTTTATGGGGGGAGGTCAGATTGCTGATAATAGCAGCACTCTACAGTATATGTAGCCTTTCATGATAACATACACTACCTAGTTATCTCTCATATATCTTAGCATTCCAGCAACATTAGCTTGTATCAAGGTGATTTCTCAGGGAGTGAAGTGGTTTAGTTTGAAAGAGAACTCTTAAAACATATTCAGTTGATAAAAAGTCTGACTTGGGATGTGCAGCACTTCAATGTCAAAGACAGTGACTCAGGTTTTCTATGAATGGGTCTAATGCAAGTGGACTTGCGTCATATGTGCGTCTACTGTCTGGAAGGAGTATTAGTGAGGGGCTAAATGTCACACAAAAAAAACATCTGATTTATTTATTCTTCAGCCAATATGCATGTGTATATCCTTTGCAAGATAACATTTAAAAGATACTGTATTATATTATACTTGTTGTCATTTAGAGCTGGGACAATTAATTGACTAATCAGTTAGATGAGAAAAATAATTTGCAAATATTTTGGTAGTCAATTAATTATTTAGGTTGTTATCAAGTGACAAGACTAAGACCTACAGCAACACTAGTAGCGCTTTTGCCATGAGCTAAGTGCTAATGTCAGCATGCCAACATGCATGTTTAGAAGGTATGTTTACCATTGTCACCATCTTAGTCTAACATGTTAGCATGCTAACATTTGCTGATTTGCACTTAACACAGACAGCTGAGGCTGATGTCATTAGTTCTGCAGGTATTTGGTCATAAACCAAAGTACTAAACAAAAAATTAGTGTAAATTTCAACCTGATGATGGAGCTAGATGAAAAGTTGAGGAAAATTGACTTATTGATTATTGACTTATCAAGAAAACAATCTGCAGAAAATCAATTATGACAAGAAATGGTGATTGCAACCCTATTCTTATTAGTGAAAATATACAATATACTGCTATAGTAGTAGTACTACAAATTACAGTATTGAGAATAATCAAATAATTTAACTCATGATACACATCAGTCTTAGTCCCATTTTACAGCGTAGATAAATGTGTACTTATCAAAGTATTTTCCTTTGTGTTGGACGTCAATTTATTAAAGCTCTTACCATTGTAATATAAAACTTGATGAGTCTTGTGAAGTTGTGAGTCATCTGTTGTGAACCTGATGACTTTGTCAGCAGATTAAGTTAGTTTTCACATCACCCTGGCAACCTCATTTATAAAAAGAAATTAGTAACAGATCAACACTGCAACCACAAGGAACCAATTTAATGAGTGACGAGTGACTTTGTTTGCAGACAAAGTGACACTGGTACTGATGAGCTCCACCTGCATGTTGCATCTAAAAAGGTCAGAAAGTGTTTCCCAAACACAGTGACTCATCTGCCCTGAGTGGGAATGGATGGAAGTTAAGGTGTTTTGAGAGGCCAGTACTAAAAAGAAAGATTTATTTTACATTTTAGGACACAGAGTAAAACTTTTTTTCCCCCAACAGAAATGGTTATGTTCTTACAAATTTAAAAGTATTTACTGAATATTCTACATTTTTGGCTTGAAATTTTATCATTATGAAGGAGATGAATAATTCACTATATCTAAACAAAAAACGCAGGATTTTTGTAGTCAGACCTGCACGCCTGGGCGCCATTGACTGAGTGAACCATAAGAGCCATTGAAAAAGAATAGCAATTAAATTAGTACAAAACGTCTCTGGTTGTCAAGCAACACCAAGGACACGCCATTCTTTTGCACTGTGGCATTCAGCTTTACAAGAACTGGCTCTTGGCAAGGCCAAAATATAAGGTTATTAATACAAATTAAAAGCTAGAAGTGACATTTTATAGAAATCTCCAGCATATTCACTTTTTCATCATTTAAACTAAACTAATTTTGTTAGTCTGTGTTTGTCTATAACACAAGGCCTTGTATGCCGTCTTTCATTTATCACACAAAGTCCGGACCTCACATGAAACATGCATACTTTTGCAAGGCATGGTTGCAAACTAATAGCATTTTGAAAGGGCGTAGAGCTTCATCAGTCCATTTATTTGCTGTACCCACTGATACTGGATGGCAGGGGGCTGGGGACAGTCCCAGTACGCACTGGGAGAGAAGAAAGGTGCACACTGAATCAGGGCATCACTCTGGTAAGCCACTAATCTGCTTTTTATTGTGGTATATGTAAAATGGTCAGATTCAAATATCTAGTGTTTCTTTACTTAGTTTTATTTAGTAGGTATTTGTTCTCCTGGCTCTTGTTCTATCTTCTTTGACACTAATGCCGAGTGGTGAGTTGTCTCTCGCAAACACAAGTGTTACCATAAACATCTTGCTTTACTTACTGACCTTAAGGACATCTCTTTTGTTGAAGCAACAAAGCTTTGCTTAAATTTGCATGTCAATAAGGGTACAAAAATGAAAGAAGCAGTCTGTAAACAAGTCATAAATATTAAAGACGATGGCATTCTGTAAAATAACAGCATTAAAGGATCACAAAATGATTGTGTTCTCAGTCCATTAACTTCAAAACACACATACTTTACACTACTTCAATGAATTTTCCAAAGCATACCATACAAAGTTAGATTTTAGGAAGTGCTGAGGGCTGTATGGAAGCTTCATCATGGAGTTAATTAGATGGTCTCAAAGAGCTTTTTTGGGTTGTATACATACAACAAATGCCTGCATTGGCTACTGATAACGGGGTCACTGCCAGGCTCATTGGCAGGGTGCAAGCAGTGAGAGCGTCATCTTCTTTTTTTAAATAAGACCAAACAGAATAATCAAAAAATAATACAAGGGCACATGGAGTCTTACACTTCCAATGGGCTTGGTACTGGCACCATATTTATTGCAGTCATTCTGTGTTTGTATGCAATTAATAAAAGCTCTTCCTCACCATCTTGTCAAAACTTTCTGACAGACTGAACAGCTTGAAGCTCTTGGGTTGCTTGAGCCTCAGTAGACTGAACCTCTTGGGAAAGGAAATGTAGAATTTAGAATGAAAACTTGTTTCACACAGGGTTACTAAATCGCACGAGCAATGATGGCGCAACATTATATAAAAAGCAAAAACAAAACACACAAGTCCCGTAGTGACGTCTCAACTTGCTTTTGATCAGCGTACATTCAGAAATTCCACCACCTGTTTGGAACAGTGCTGCAAGATAATATCAAGAGATACAAAACCTCATATGGCAACAAAGAAGATGAATGAAGTCATCTGCTATCACTCTGCCTTCAGCCAAACAACTTGTAAACCTGCCAAAAATTCCCTACAGAGCAGAGGTATCATCCCGCCTCTAGCAAAACAAACCTACCCCCCCAACCAGACAGAATCACCTCACAAGGCAGAAGTATCACCCCATCTCCAGCATGATGACCCTGCAGGGTCATTCTGCGCATCTGTTCAGAACAAGGCACAATATTTAACAGCAGATACTGTACAACATGTAATTCAAATACTTTCTTGAATATATTCTATTTCCTAAATTGATTAAAAATTACACATAAAACAAAAGAATACAAGGCCCATAGATAAACCTAATTATTCCTGCTTGTTTACTCCTGCTATAGTTGCTGCTCTGTGTTGCTGTGTTGTTCTGCAAAACAGCAATTTTTATTTCCAAATATTGTAGACAACATACTGTATTAATAAGGGTAAACAAAAACAAAATAATAAATGTGGTTCAACTTGGCCAGCTAGTTTACTCTTTGATTAAATCAGCCGACTTCTTTGATCAGCCATGCCATCCCTTCAGTGGATTAACCAGCCCTCCTCTCTTTTATTAGCTCAGCCACTGGTGGACAAACACAGAGCAATATATAGGTGGTCATGCTATTACAAAGACTAATAACACAGCAAAGTGTTATGAGTAAAGATGCTTTCTCTTGACGTCTCACTTGTCCCTTTCACTTCTTTTTTTTTTTCTCTTTACACCATTCACTTGTCTCTAACATAAACACGTGTCAAGATGAATCTGACTCCCACACACACATATGCCACCTCATTCTTCTGACACTTGGGGTGTACTTGCAACATTTACAAAAACACCAAGAGACACAAGACAGAGTCTCATTTCACTAGCTTGCGGGCTTTTACAATGAACTACACAAACAAACATATACTGTATGTGGCACTTTTCCAAGTGGAAAAAGGGCAACCAGCAACTTTCCTTATTTCCTTTGTTTAACTACTGTCAATGGTTCTTCTTGACATTTTCATTTTACTTCAATGACCTCAATGTTTTGGAAATACATATTTTTTTTGTTTTGCTACAACTCAAACAACAACAAAATATATTCTAATCTAATACATCTACGACATCTAATACATTTTACAAAAAAGTTTTTCTCTCGTACTATATACAGAATCATATTATCCTTCGTCTTTCTTTTTCTTCTGGTGCCACCTTAAAACTAAAGCATTGAGCACCAACTGCTTACGTTACCTATGTAGAGCTGAAACAGTCACTTAATTGAGAAAAATTATTGGCAATTATTTTGAGAATCAATTTCAGCCATTTATCAAGCAAAATACCAAAAATTATCAGGTTGTTGCTCCTTCAAAGTGAGGATTTTCTGCTGTTTTCTGTATTATATCAATCCAAATCAAGGATCAAAAGATAGAAAGTGTCACACATTGTGCAGATTGTAAAGCTCTTTGAGGAAAATGTGTGATTTTGACATATATAGAATGAGGATATATATTTATATATATAAATAAATAAATAAATAAATATACATCCTCATGGCAGTTGTTATGCCTTGTTTGTCCAACTTGCCATTTCCATTATTTTCCTGCAGTGGTTTTTAAAAGTGGTGAATGTATCAGTGGAGACTGCTAATGAGGATCGCTCATGTTTACTGATTTCACAACACATTTGCTTGACCGATCGTGTCACACAGCAGCAACAGTGCTGTTAAAGGCTACTGGAATTAAGATTTATTATCATCTTATGAGCAGGGCGCCATTGACACATACAAGTAATGTGTGTGAATTACGGCGGTAAATAAAATGTACACACAATCAAGAGAGGTCAAACGGTTGTTTAGCGTGATGATGTGGTAATGCTGCCACAAGAGCCACGTGTGATGATGATGGAAGAACAGGTGTGTGTGTGTAAAAGACAAAGATGTTCTTACAGTTATAAAAAGTAAAGCACTCGAAACAGAGTAAACAAGAAGCAACAGCTTGGCTTATGTAAGTGGAGAGTGACACAACATAAAATAGGTTGTTATGAATGTGTTAATTCAAGCATGTCATGTGACCTGTGCTCTTACTAGTGTTACAGAAGTCTAACATGAACACAGCCACATCACATTATGTGAAGTTATACCTTGCAACCAGAGTTACAGATGGATATCACTACAGGTTCTTTCATTGTTTTGCACCTGCAATTCAATCAATACCCAGAACAGTATAATTATATGTTATTGTTAGATGGGAGATTAGGTCACTTCCTCACTGGTGCGGGCTCTAACAAAAAGTAAGAAGCAATGTAATAAGCCTGAAAAGCAAAGGTTGTAACGCCTTTAACAATGCTACCAATTGAGCAATGTACATGTACATGTGACACGCACGTGTTTCCATACAGACATCTATTTGAGTGTTGAACACCCACCTATAAGTTACAGTGCAAGTTCAATCAATACTATAAGGCTGCAACTAAAAATTATTTTCATAATTGATACATTTGACGATTATTTTCACAATTAAAATTGATCAAATGTTTGGTCTGAAAAGCAAAACATAGTGAAGATGCCTTAAATTTCCTTAAGCCAGAAGTGGCATCATCTTCCAATAGTTTATTTTGTCAGATCAATAGTCCACAACTCGAAGTTATTCAATTTACTACAATATAAGATGAAGAAAAGCAATATATTCTCACAATTGCAAATGATTAATGGACTATCGAAACAGTTTTATGATTGTTTTCTAACTAAATGATTTATTGACTGATTGTTTCAGCTCAAATTAACAAGTTTTAAATTAGTCAATAGTTGAATGACTATCGTAGGTGTATCCTGTACATCTGGTACAATACCATGAATGTCAAAGTCAGTGGCTTCATCATAAGCAGTAATTTCTTAGAATATTTATTTCTCTGTGAAATAGAAACTTTCACTTGCAACCTGTAAGCATTCGACTAACCTCATTATGACTGTCGGTGACAGACAGATGATCCAGAGCAGGAAGAAACAGTATGTGTTGTTTTGTTATTCTTTTCATGCTTTTCATGCTGTTAGACCCACAACTCATTTGAAAGACAACTAAAAATGAGGACAATATTTATTTAATCCCCCCCCCCCCCAAACATATCAGCCATTATGTGTCATACCCCAAAAGAGATTCTGAAAAACAAATCCACGTTTTTAAACACAGGTACTTATCCTGCCAGCGGGGCTCATCACGATCTGGCCTACTGAACAGATTTCAAGGTGATACTGTGTGCAGGCGGAAGTTAAGTCAAGGCTTCTCATCTTTAATTAAAGGTGAGTCGATGAAATAGTCATGATATGGGAGCTGGGAGGAAGGGAAGTAGTATCTGTGACGTGTCGGGTGCAGTCGTTTCTGGCTTCCCGCAGTACTACATTACCCAGAAGTCGCTGGACCAAACAACAGGGGAGCTGCTCTTGGAGGCTGCTAATTTAAAACGCTGGCCTGTGTGAATCACCAAGGAATACGATGTGGTTTTGTCAACAAGAGCAACAGGTGGATAGTCAGCTCTTCTGTTGAAATCCCTGTACTGGCTTGTTTCTGCTGTATTACTGTTTCAGTGATTGCCTTTAAAATAGAGGCGAGATAAACGTACCGCTCTCTGCGAGAAAACATTTTTATCTCGTGATTGACAGCGCCATTACCCACTTCTCAACCGTTACTGCCTGTGGTTACCATGATACCACATAAGCAAGCAGCTCGTAGTGGAAAAAAAATTTCTGTCTTTAAAGCCTAAGTCATACACAGGGCTTTACTCACCCGGGAGCGATAGAGGATTGTGACGGCTGCGGTAGTCGACGTAAATGATGAGATGAAAAACACTCAGGTGAAGTGATGGAAAGGTTGAAGGGGAAAAAATCCATGCAAAGCCTCGTGTCCCTGCAATTTGGAACTGCAGTGGGATTCATTAACCTGGTCTAATAAGAACTAATAAAGTTACTTCACCATTGTTTGGTATTGATTTCTTTTTTTTTTTCTTGATGACTGTAACGCCAACCCTCAGAGAGGTGGTTAGAGCCACATGTTGGTTCATATGTCTGTCACAGCCTTAGCAGCTTTCATTGTTTTTGTCCCTGTGACTTATTGAATGTGATGTGCAAGGCTTTTATTAAGGCACCTGTGTGTTTGGGGAAAGCTCGTCTCAATTGACCTGTGGTAAGTTGAAGTTATTAAAACAGTCATTCCTCTGTTTTTTTTTTTTTTCTCACCAACCTTGTCCCTTCATTCCCCTACCTCCCTTGGAACCGCACACCTACTTGATCACTTTCTTTCTGGTTTGACAGCTCCCTCCCACTCACTCTCATTCTTCAATAATACTCTTCTCTAAGTCTATCTCTCACCCTCTTTCTCTCCTGCTACCCACACTCTCCCCTGAGTGTTCTCTAACTCTCCGTAAACTGCTTTCAACTCATTCTCTATCCACTGTCCTGTCAATTTACCTGTCCTTTGTTGCCTGAATTTGTCACTGCCTTGTAACAAGGGATCGTTTCCCTGGGTCTTGTGACAGCAAAAGTGAACACTTGTCATATTACTTTTGTGACAGAGTGGCTCTTTCTGGCTCAGGAGCGTCTAGGCTTGCTTGTCTTTGTTCTGTTTCCCATGGCGTCTCCCGTCCAACTCCAAAGACTACACCTGAATTCACAAACATGCACCTGTATACACGGAGAGCAACGATGTGCTCCTGGAGAGCATCGGCATTGTGTTTCCTCGCTGCATCATCAGCATGACTGGATTGAGAAAGCAAAGATTTTCTATGCTTCAAGTGCAACGCAAAGAATTAAATTTAAGAGGCTTAGCGAGTCATTTGGAGAGACGTGACTCAGGCATATCGGACTAGCTTTGTAATGATGACAAAACAAAACAAAAGTAACTTTAGGGAGTTTCAACCTGTCAGAAAAGGTGAAAGAAAAGGTGCTGTGTTGTTCCTCTTCAGTGGAACAACACAGCAGTACAACCACGGGCTGTAAAGGGTTACAAAGATCAAACCTAATAATTACATTAAGTAGCAGGAATGCTATTAAATGGATCCAAATATAGTAAGGAGGAATCACGTTGCCAAAATTATAAACACTTCTCCATGTGTAATCAGATATGCAAAGGAAACAAGGTGTAGTAGTGTTTTAGAGACTGGAAAGAATAAGATTAGACTCGCCAAGTATATTGTTCTGCTTAAGAGTGAGCTCTAGTGGCAACATGCTGAACCACAAAACGGCAACAATGAAGTGCCATGCTGTATATCCACAGCTATGAGGAGTAAAATGGTCCTCTTGCATTATACGACTACACTAAAAATTGCTTGATTTTGCTAAAAATTGTTTTACATCCACCATTGATCATTAGTTATGGCTACACCTTGGGGAATATTAGCATTTTAGTCAAGCTACATGTTAAGAAATAGGAGCACAGACACCATAATCACACATATGTTCCTAGTAGACTAGTCTATAATTTGAGGGAATACATGTGATCATTTATTGCCCTGATTGAGTGGAATTAAGAGGATTAGCAGTTTAAGTAGACAAAATGTCTAATATTTTGGCCAACTCTTAGCCAAATGCTTAAAGTTGTTTTAAGGGTTGCTTGTATATATTATGGGAAAAAAACTTGTTCTAGTTCACATAAAGGAAAATTCACTGCTTTCCTCAACACCAAAACAAACACTTGGTTCTCTGACAATAAACATAAAAACATCCAGCAACCATAAAAACATCCAGCAACCACAAAACACTCATTCAAAATGACTTAAAGAGGGATTCTGGTAAAGGAAATGGTGCTTTAATGGCTCTCGCAAAGTGCTTAGGAGATCACAATCTTCCAAAACAAAACAATAATCTGCAGTGTGGCAGCCAGGAGATTTCACTAATGAGGAGAGATAGGGAAATAAACTGTTGACTTATATTGCAGTCGCAGCTGAAAGCTCTTTAACTGCTTTAACTTGGAGGAGATTGTGGATTCAATAACTAAGTGTGACATAACTTATGATGTGAATTCTGCGCCGTCTCTTCATTTAAAGATGGACTCAGAAGCAATATTTGATGACGGTCGAATGAAGTTTGAAAATCACCACAGAACACCTTGGCTGTGCTCCCTCTGTTGCTCCTCGGCTGTGAGAATCAGGAGCTTTCCTTCAGGTAACTCTGGGAGCAATTCAGCAATAAATCTCCTGCCGATACGATGCTGTACGCACCTTGATTAAGCAAAGCTATTCTATCACACCACCGCTTGTTCACCTTCAGAGGATGGTCCTTCCCCACATACAAATCACTTTAGATGCTCGGCTCTCCCGCTCCTCCTGTGTCTCTCTCTCAACACTGCCTCTGCCTGCAAAACCCTGTTTATTATTCATGTTTATCATCACACCATGTCTACTGTTTGCAACCAGTTTCATGGATGGACTGGCAGCAATTTAGAGTTGCTACATGAAACCCGGCTTTACCGTCAACACTGAAACAGATCCCACTTAGTTTAACACAGTCAACCACATTGATGCGTGCTCGGGGAGAGGCACGCGCGCACACGCTATTCCGACTGCAACCGCCCACACACCAAACATTCACGTACAAACACGCACATATCAGTTCTGGGAAATGCCTGTCAGATCACCATTTGAGTTCTCCGGTGTTTTCTCAACACCACGGGCTCTGGGGCTTTTTAGATGCAGCGATCGCTCGGCAGAGTAAAGGGAAGAGAAATGACAGTTATACTGCAGTAATCGCAAATGTACTGAGATGGTGGATAATTGCCTCACAGTGACTTCCTTGCTTATTAAAAACCTATTGAGGAGTCTAATCCTCTTTTCTGGGTGCTGATATTACACATGAAGAGATGATAAAAAACACACAGGCAGGTGTGCACGGTTATTCCCAGCCTGTAGATTCCCATCTAATCTCCATGCTTTTGAATACCCAATGAGCCATATTAGAGCTGCAACGATTAGTCAGTCAACTGAAAAGAAAATTAATCTGCAACCATTTTGATAATTGATTAATTGTTTTAGTCATTTAGTCAGCCAAACATTTGCTGGTTGCTTCTCAAATGTGATGATTCGAAGATTTTCTGAAAGTAAACTGAATATCTTTGCATTTTGGACTGTTGAAGACATTTGAAGACGTAAACATGTACTCTATGAAAATATAATGGGCAGTATTCACTATTTTCTGATAACGATTAATGGAGAAAATAATGGGCAGATAAACCGATTTGAAAATAATGGTAAGTTGCAGCTATAAGCCACATGTAAGCATATGTCTCATAGTTTTATAGCCAGCATTTGGTAGCTTTGCCAGCTTTCATAATTCTGATACAAGACTCTCAGTTTTCAATGATATATAGCAGCTTGAGAGTCGAGGTCCAGGCCAGAATCCAAGCATAATAAAAAGTAGCCCTAATATCAAAAAGTAAATGCAGATCAGGAGACATATTTCATTCTGACATTGATAACAGCACATGAGATCATAATATCTGATATTTCTAAGCATGGAGAAACAGCCTAATGACATTGACTAACAACGGTGTGATAAATGTTCTTATTTTCTGTTTTTAGTTAAACTTTTTCATGGAGCACACATATGTCATCCTCTCACAACCTTGGGCGGAGGACCTTACATGTGGCTGCTTGATATGCAAACTGAATCGTAAGAAAGTCACTAAAAAATAAGAAAATATTAAATTAATTGAAAATCAGTTCATTTTATAGTAAATTTTAAATTAGAAAATAGAAAACTATGAGTTAAAATTAATGACCAATTTATGACCAAATGTTAACCTTTCCTGCTTCAGCGTCCAGACTGTCGGGAAGCAAAGTGAAGACTTTGTGTACTGCTCCAGGGCCGAAGTCACGGCTAACTTTGGGGTTAACTCCCTCCACTTTTATCAACAGGTGGCAAGCAAGAAACAGGAACTCAGCTTCAATCTTGAGGAGTTGCAGCATTTATTCGCCAACAAAACAGCTCAAACTGTACATACCCTGTACTACTAAACTCAACTTACTTAACTCTCTCTGTGCTCCGGTCACTGGTCTTACAGTCACGCCCACTCGCTCTACCACACACAAAATTTTCTTTGATAAATCATTAAAATTGTTGTCTGTCATTAAGACTAAGAGTGTACGGCCACGCTAGGGGCTGAAAGGCTAAAGGCTAACATCAGCCTGCTAACATGCTGAGAATCACAATGACAATGATATGCTGATATTTAGTATAGTTAGTTACAGTTAGTATAGTTTAGCACAGCTGAGGCTAATGTGAATGTCATTAGTTTTGCAGGTACTTGGTCATAAAACCAACTACAAGACAAACTAAAATGTTGACATGAGGATGGCGCTAGATGAAAAGTTAAGACATCGCAAGAGTTTTTACAATTTTTCTGGGGGGGGGCATGAATGTCTGTACCAAATTTCAGGGCTATCAATCCAATAATTTTTAAGACATTTCCATGGCAACCTGATGGTAGCGCTGGAGGAATGAGCATGAATGAAAGAATGACCTGTCAGTATGTTTCTTCCTTATATTTCTTTGCAATCCATCCAGTAGTTGGTGAGATATTTAAGTTTGGACCAAAGTGGTGGACCGACTGACAGAGCGACACTGCCATCCCTGCAGCCGTGCTGTTACCATGGCTAAAAAGAATCCAAAAGCAAAAAAAATGTCTTTAATTAAAAAGCTAAGGTCGCAAAACTTTTCAGACCTAAAATTGGGGTTATAAGTCAGGAAAGGTTGTGAACCTCTAACACTAAAAGAGTACCAGACAGAACAAAATAAGCTGTTCACACAGCTTGAAATTGTGACATTTCTATCAGATTTAGTGGTGAGCAAATAGTTTCATATCTACTGAACTGAACTCAGATAGCATTACAATTTAAAACCATCCTGTCTTTGTGAATGGTTGTACGCTCACCGGGGACCAACCTCTGCCAGGATTCATCAAAACAAAACATATTCTAGCTTGACTGTCACCGCCGCTGTCCTCCACATTGACATCATCATCATCAGAGAAGATGAGAGTGATAACAGCATTACACTTTCCCAAACAAAATAGAGCTGTCAAAGATATGGCTACGGCTATGGCTGTAACCCACGCTTGACCAATCGTGCCGCAGCCTGTGAGCTCAAAATAACCACAGCAAATGGGTTGACCCTGTATGCACCAGGGTTTAATAACAATTCCACCTCTCACAATCCTACTTACAATAGCAAAATATCCCACACACTGTCTCTAACCGGCCTTGAGTTATTTCCTGTTGGGAGGTAAAAGGTAAATCTATTCAGTAAAAATACCTTTCACATAAATAATATCAAGCCAAAATATGTTAACACAGATCATGGTCACTCAGTGAAAGGATGTTTTGTGAAGAAATCCCGTTGGTGTTCAATGCCTTAAACTAGAGCACATCCACAATAATCCAGACTACTTTTCCTATAACAGGGCAGCAGCATCAGACTTTTAAAATGATCCTCTGATGGGGAGTGATTTCATTTTCTATCATGCATATTTATTTCATGATGCCCTAAGAGTTTTGTGTTTCACCCGGCTAATGCTGATATCACCAGACCCACAGCCCACATACTTGCAATTACTATTCACAGCACACCAGCCTACCCAGACCGACATGAGAGCCTTTAATTCCTGACAAGCACCATCTCTTACCAGCCAGCCTCTGATTCTGAGGACTCATCCACCCATCATTCATTCATCTGTCAGTTCCTTGTCTTGTCTGTCTGGCTATCAAACAGCATCAACGGCTGCATCTCTGGGCTTGCTTACCAAATGCTCTCACTCCACAGAAGGGCGTTTGATCTGACCACTTTCCACCACTCAACAGACAGGAAATGAGATGGTGTCATGACGAATGTGGTTGATGCCTATTTTACACTGATGAGCTCAAGGATGACTGTGGCTTCAGTGTTTCCCAGATGTTGAGTATGACGAGGTCTGAAAATTGAGCTCATAGCAAATAAAGTGGCAGTGAAGGAGAGAGGAGGGGACATTAAATAGCACGACAGACAATAAACATCACTGTCAAGGTTCTGCTTTTTTATTGTGTCACAGTCTGGTACTTACTCATACTGAGCTCATGTGTGAAGAAGCGTGACACACCTAAACGTCTAAACGCACACCCACATGCACTCACACTCACCTGTACATTTCTGAAAAGGGTTGTACCTTTCAGAATACAAAATCTTGTTGCTGGGTAGTACGCTATTTGAGTGCATGATCTTACCCTTTCTTGTAAATAAATTTTTGTTCCCATTAAATTATTACCTTCAGAGGTACAATCACATAAGGATGCAACTAATGATTATTTTATTGTTGACTAGTCTGTTGAAAGGTTCCCAAACAATTAATCATTTAGTCTAAATGTCAAAGAATAGTGAAAAAATATCCAAAACAATTTCCCAAACATTGGAGTAACATCTTAAAATGTCTCGGTTTGTCTGACCAACAGTCCAAAACCCAAAGGTAATAAATTTATTATTATATGTGACAAAGAAATGCAGTAAATCATCACATGAAAAGCTGGAACCAGCAAATGTTTGATTTGAAAAATTGAATGAAACGATGAATCGGTTGTCAAAATAGTTTTTGACCATGTTTCTCTCAATCGATTAATCAATAATCATTTGGACTGTACAGTTATGTACCACAAGTAACTAAAATGTGGCTGTAAACAATGGCAGACATAAAGAATCAAGCAGACAGATGATCCCTCACTGGCTTCCCACCCAGGAAAGCTACCAAATGGAGGCTGTCCCCTCAAGAAAAAGACAATGCTGGCCACTCCATTAAAACCACTCTAAAACGACCTATACTTATATTCAGTGCTGAAGCAGGAAGCAGTGTGAGGTTATATCTTATCTTCTGAAGTCAAGATGAAATGAAAAATGCCTTTTAAACCATTTAGATCACATCTCTGGTCATACTGTGCACCTATTTAACAATATATGCACAAAAAATTACAAAAAGTCAATTTCTTTGTATTTTTATATCAAAATTCAATCATGTTTTCTTCCTGTAAAACAAAATAGGACGTGCTTATGTAGGCTTGAACCAACCAATTTCAACCAATAATATCATGACATCCACCCATCAATCAATCTTGAATTTACAGCAGCACAGAGCTAAGATTCATTATGACACATCCACTTTTCAACGTTCAAATCAAATTCCTCCAAACATTATGTCCTGCCAGTCTATCCTGATTTCACTTGGAAATACATCACGATACGGAGGTTAGATACTCTCGAAATGCTGTTTCATCTGGACTTTAACAGACAAACATGAAGATGTTCTTTCCCTAAACTCAACCCTCTTACCTAAACCTATCTCTACCACCCTGATGTAAAGTTTAAGGAATAAAGAAGACTATACTGGGTAAGATTTAGTTGTATAATTTTGAAGGACTTGCACTGGAGTTCACACTGGTCTGTACCTCACTGTGTGTGCATTCCTAAGTTTGAAACTGTTATCTAAGATTAACTTAACCTCAAGGGCCATATAAATCACTTTTGGTAGTCACTGACAAAATATGCCCTTTGTTGGCCAGTTCTGTTCAATGGGGCCAACCAGAGAGCACCACTACTGGGGTCTGAACCCTGTTCTATGTGATGGGAAAGTTGTTTCCCCTGCACTACGCAGTGCCCTAATACCCTAACCAACTTAAGTAACTGTACTTTTAGTTCAGGATTAATTGGTACAAATTTGTACCTTAAATTGTTACAAACTGCTTTCTGCTTTTAGAATGAGTGAAAAGGTATGCTTGTGAAAAAGGTCATTTTCAGAACAAAATGTTCTTCACCTGTGCCTCTATTTTTAAGCCTGTGTACAAACACAGCTACACACCAATGAAGAGGTGTAGATTATGATCTATATCTATACGCAGCATCCTCTTCATTATACTGTAACACTGAAGGGGTTTCAACCACAAACCTACATGTCTTTGAGAAGATTCCAATCACACAGAGGCTGATCTGTTCAGAGGTGCATGCACTTTCTCTGCAGAGATGTGGGTGCATGGTTTTTCTCTCTTATGTGTTTCTATACATGAACACACATGCACACCAGCACATTGTGAATTGTTAATTTTAAAGCACACCCACATCTCCACATATACTGTAACAGAAACGGGTGCTCACAGAAGCCATTTGAGATCTGCTTTCAGTGAATCATTTTACAATTACAATTCTATTTAGTGAGTCAATATCTGTGAACTTGCTTCGTGTCTCTTCTCCCATGTATGTGAATAGTGTGATGTGAGTCTCCCCTGTGTGCATGTGTATTCTGTCCTCCTGTCAGGTGTCCACGGTGATGGAGGTTGCATCGCTCAGGTCCTTTTCTGTTCTGGTGGCACCTGGAAGCTGTTTGGCATCCTTTTCATCACATTCTTCATATATATTATAAATTCATTATTATTTTCTCAATGCTGAATGCTCAATGCTGTATTCTGTAATTTGTATTTTATTCTGCACACACATCTATTGCATGTCTGTCTGTCCTAGAAGAGTGATCCCTCCTCTGTTGCTCTTCCTGTGGTTTCTTCCTTTTTTTTCTCCCCCATTTAAGTTTTTTTTAAGGAGTTTTTCCCTATTAGAATTGAAGGTCTAAGGACAGAGGATGTTATATTGCTGTACAGACTGTAAATCCCCCTGAGGCAAATTTGTGATTTGTGATATTGGGCTATTAGGGGTGTAATAGTTCTAAAACCCAGACTGAAATTGAGAAACAAAAGTCCACAGTTCTGTCTCTTGAGACCGTGATATTCCAAATTGTAGCTGATATAATAAAACCCAGAAATTTCTTTCCCCATCTTTTCTAACCCCCCGTCCAAAAAAAAAGAAAAAAAAGAAAAGAGGTATGAACCAAACTGTGGGTTTGGAGAATTGTCACACCAAGATGGGCTGTACAAATAAAACTGACTTGACTTCCCATAATGAATTCATATTGGACATAAATGTGCAAACAACTTGGCTCCCTATTGGAAGGTCATGGCATCAAAAATGCATTGGAAAGATAAAAGTTTAAACAGCTGCGAGTTGTTGCATACCCTGCAGACCCATCCACCATGACACAACGGCTCAACATTATCCTGAGCATGTCAGCTACAATCGCATCAGGAGGGTACAGCAACTTTCATTCAACCCATTATCGTTTAATCTTTCTTCGTAATGATACACAAATCCTCACAGAACATGGTGGCAGGCTGGACAGGTTTCCAATGACCTGACAAAATGAAGCAGAAAGTTTTTAAGCGCAGATCCTCTTAATGCCATTGTTCACTGTGAAGGAACATCTCTGCCATGTTCTTTGACTCTAACCACTGGCTCAATTAACAAGAGAAAGAAGCCACCCTTTTCCTAATGTCAGCCTAAAAACCTTTCCCCAGAAACCAATTACTGGCAAGTGAGTTCGCCTAATTCGTCGTGACGTGTCTGGCTGCACAAAAACACAAGACTGTGACAGAGTTGTGATGAGGGATCGGAGGTTCAGGCCACAGTGAGATGAATTGTCTTCCACCCCCCCATTCCCATTTCTGTCACTGCATTGTGACCTTAAGCTATAAGCCAACAGGGGCCGGTCCCTGACACCAGCAGCTTTAGTATTCTGCATTCAACCCACTCATCCATCACATTTTTTAAGGTCAGCTTCTATTTCCAGTCACTCTATCAAAAGATACCCAGGCACATACATGCACAACCCCCCCCCACCCCCCCACCCCACACACAGAACATACAGCATGGTCATGCCTGTATGACTACAGAGGCAAAACAACACTGAAGCTATCCAATCATATTTCTATAAATACCAGCTAGTGCACATACACTGTATGTTCTGGGTTTAATAAGACGCAGAGCAAATGAGGGAATATTCCCATCACGTAATGAGTTTAGCATTTCCTCCTCCTTGTACCTTCTTAACTGAAAGCATCCATCTCAATACCACAAGCGAATAATAAGATATTTCATCAAGCAGGAATATTTTTATTAAAATATGTTGATAAAGAAAAAGCATTAAGTTAAAATTCAACTATCCTCAGGGGTACTGTTGTAAGGTAGAAGAGATTACAGGACATGATACTTGATAAATGATATGATCAACTCTCAGGACCTCCATGTGACCTTAACAACTCACATGTGACATCAGCGGCTCTCATGTAGCATCATGGTGCATGCTGCAGACATTTCACAAAGTACAGTCCTGTAATGAGCAGTGTTGAGCAAGTTACTTGGAAATTGTAATAAATTACTGATTAGACATTACTTATTTTGAAAGTAATTACATTACTTTACTCATTACTCAGCAGCAAAAGCAACGTGTTACATTACTCGTTACTTTACTTTCGTTACTCAGCCATCAACTCAAACTTTAAATTGCCTTTAAACAACTCTAAATCCGTGGCATCTTTTAGATTTAACATGTAGAAATAGAAAATGAGACATTTGTGGTTTAACAAGCAGGCAGGATACAGTTTGGAAGGATTCATTGACCATCCAACAGCTAGCGTTAGCATAGCCTCAGTCACTGAATACAGCACTCCAGACCTCAGCTGCACAATTCACACACCCTCCGATTCTGAACTGAGCTAGCGCCAGGTGACTTCTGATTGTAGGTGTACCCATGGCTAACATTAGCAAGCCAGTTAAGAAAACATAACATGTGAATAAGACAACTTTGGAATTACCACAAGTTGCATTTCTCCTCTTCTGGAGCAGTCTGTCAGCTCAATGCAGAGATCATACTGATTAATCCCACCATTAATCCCAGTAAGACAGTGAGCATGCTGTGTAAAAGTAACGTAGGATACCAGATGGTTTCTCCTTTGATTTCTTTAAAATATTCTTGCGTAAACTAACAAACCCTCTCTTAGAAATGTTTAACTACCCAATTGATATTATGTGTTTACCCCAGACTATGGAGCAACCTCTTATAACAGTCTTATTGAAACCAGGACAGATCCTGGTACAGACCAATCTCACTTTTACCATCTGAATACAAGATATTAGGGATATTGGATTTTTTGCAGATGTACGATATGCCGATATTACATGCATGCATAGATTGTTTTAAGTATGATCAAGAAAGACAATATATGAAGAAAGAACTTAGGAGGACAGGAGTTCAGGAGCTCAGCCTTAACACTTTTGCTGTTTGCTGTCCCAAACTTCCAGCTGTATTTTTGGGCTGTCTAAACTATATCAATCTGGATTTGGCTAAACAAATGTGACAACCTTCCTGCTTGAAAGCAGATAGAGCAGTGAAGAAATTTCACACACAACAGGAACATATAATCCCCTCAAATTTCTCCTCTAGGATATGGACAGAGATACAGGTATACCTCCAGGATACAGCAAGGTTATATAAACAAACCCCGTTTCATCATAATCCCTCTCTCCCTGCCGCGTTTCCTGATGGGATTACAAAGATGTGGTAAAGTTCAGGTTCAGACACTACAATTGTACATCAAAGGGAGGACATCCCAACTCATTATAACAATCCCACAGTGAATATATTGTGAAAAATATACAACATACTAGAGGCTTTCTATCTCTAATTTCACTATAGACTGCTGGACCTAGCACCTAATGGAAGCCTAACAGTGAAGGCTAGGTGGGAAAAAGATTTGGATCTGTTTTACAGATGGTGAATGAGAATCGTCACGTAGAGAGGCGCAGTCTTTTTCTTACAATAGCCATCATAAAGTGTTACAGTTTAACATCATCCACAGAACTTACTTCACACCAGAAACTAGGATGAACAGAAGTACTTCCCAAGTGTGTCCTAGATATAAAACACAGACTCTCATTCATATGCTCTGAGATTGTGTGAAATTAGACCCCTATTGGTGTTCCATTAGCGACACAATTAAGAAGATCACAGGAGTTGATGTACCTTACTCGCCCAGACTTATCCTGTTGGGGGACAAATTAATATTGCTCCAGGACAAGAGGCTTAATGGATGATTCATGAAAATGGCCCTTATTGCGGGCGATAAATGTTTTGCAATGAAATGGAAGAATATCATCTCCATGTGGTTTGAAGAAGTGGCCTCATATATGGCCTCTGAAAAAATAATGTTTAATCTTAAAAGTAATCCATCTCTCTTTGAGAAACACTGGAGTGACTTTAAAAAAGTACCTGGATGACAAAGTGTAATGATACCTTCAGGTGCAACAACAAGTAATACACCAGCACTAGATGTGAAAAGGAGACAACTATGTGAGGAGGGAGACATTATGATGTTTCTTTTGTTTTGTCTTGTTTCTCTGTCTTCTGTTTCTTTGTTCAGGTTTGTTTTTTGTTGTTTTTTTCTGTCTGGTTCGCTTAGGACTTCGCTCCACTTATCTTGCATATGTATGTAAATGTATGTCTGTGTATGAATACATGTATAGGTGTTGGAGTATTATTATTATTTTAAATACATTTCCCTCTTACTTGCAAAACAATGAATATTGCCATTAGTTGTATTATTCTTTGAAGACTTTCAGATGAGGGAGGGGAAGGAGAAGAGATGAACATATAGGCTATAAGAAATATATAAAGTCCTTACTGTCCTATGTTACCGTCAAGTATGCATGTCATACTTTCAATAAAGATATTGGTAAAAAAAGAAGTAATTGAGCATTAGTGGGATTAATAACTGTAATATAATTACTGAATTTCAAATTGTAATCCCTTACAGTACTCATTACTGAAAAAAGTAATCACCTTACTGCCCAACACTGATAACGAGTTCATAAATACCTCATGGATTTACATGGATAAATGTGTACTACTGGCATGAAAAGTCTGTCAACACTAATAGGTATAGTTTTTGACTTACTACTCTATATATGCTGTGAACCAGTTCCAGGTTTCTCATTGATATTTAGTTGGAGGTGGCAAAGGAAGCTTGATTGTACTTTGTCACAATCTAACCCCAGAAACACCCAAAGGTTATGCAAATAAAATATGATGCCTGGATTTTTAGTTTCAGTCCGTGTGCCCCTGCTGCTTGGACTCCATCCGTCAAAGCCTGCATGCGTAGATGTAACAGGGCGAAGTAGTTGTTCTCTACATCTCAAAGACAGTGAGGGAGACAAACTTGATGAGTTCTTGTATTTTACATGTTTGGTTTCATTTCAAAAAATACTATACTGCAAACTAGGTTACATCTGTTACAAAGAGAGGAAGGACTACATTAATATACACTGTTGAGATGTTTCCGTGTTTAAAGCAAAGCAGGGTTGGCTTGTCTCATTAGCAACAAATCAACATGCTTGGAGGCTGATATGTCCAGATTAGTGGGAATATGCAGAAGAAGAGAGTGTGACACAGCGTTAGCATGCTTGATTAGAGAGCATTGTCATCCTTGTTATGTCCATGTAATAAAGCTGGCTATTGAAACGGCTAGCCAAATGTGTGTGTGTGTGTGCGTGTGTGCGCATGCATGCGTGCGTCTGTGACATAACAGGCGGTATACACAACTGCCATCCATCACCCACACACTGTCAGCAGGGGAGCAAAAGAGCACACACATACACACACACACACACACAAACACACAGCCCCAGTGTGTTTCTCCAGCTTGGTACACATTAAAGACAAATACATAAACACACGCACAGTTAGGAGAAAAAAAGTTCTCATCATTTCTCAAGAAATGTTCCTCCTCACAGTCTCAGACCTGCTATTTTTGTGATATATTTATACCAGCCACTGATTTTCAACTCTAAAGATCTACAGTTTTAATAACTAATAACAAATTAATACAACACATGTCCCATTAGATGCACTGAATGAGACAGAAAGTGACATTTAGCAAAGTGAAAATTCAAACCTCTGACTTCGGGATACGAGGAAAAGATACTGAGCATTATTTTTGGCATACTGACCCAGCAAACCCAAAGCTTAGGCCTCTATTTGTTATGATCAGTGGTGTGTGTTCACTTTCCATTCAGCCATATCATGATCATTTCCTTACTTTTAATTGGACACACCTTGTCACCTTTTGCTCGCACTGGCTGGTAATTTATTGGAAGGGATATCTCTTTATATCTGAGATTTGTTTTTTCCCCTGTGCTAAAACTCCTCAGAGAGGAAAAATAGATAGATAAATTAAAAAACAGGTAAATAATTTAATATAAATATCATGCCATAGCTGTCAAAATGTCTCTTGGTATCTCACAGAGGAGCCATTGTTAGCTGTTAGCACTTTGTGGCTCTAATTAGACTCATGAGTTGATTCTTTGTGGTTGTTGTTGTCTTTTCCAGGAAGCAGACAGGCATGAAAGCGATGGGAAGGTAAAAGTTTCCCTACACACTTCTACTCAGTGACAGCACATGCTGTGTTTGGACTTTTCAAATGTATGTGCATGACGTCAGTGTAAAGCAAATGGATTTTAAAAAATTAATGCTTAATTATATTGACATCACTTGTCAGGAAGTGGTGATGTGGAAATGAAACACGGTAAAACCTGAGATGTCGGGACATTAATAGTACTGTCAGGCAGTTACTTCTAAGCTGTGATATCATAATTTAGATTATTTTATTTATGAGGAACTAACTATACCTCTGTGAGATGTGGAATAATCGCTTCATCTCAGAATATGTATTTCATAGCACGTCATCAAGCTGAAAGAGAATCATGCAAGAGCTGGAGAGGCATCCTGCTTAATCTGATAGCACAGAATCATATTTTGCACTTGTGCTTAGCTCTCATCATCTTTTATCATCTCCCATGCAATGTCGGCCATGGTATGTAGTTTGTTTTGGGAGTATCTCTACAAAAAAGATCTTCAGGTTATAAGACATGTTACTGTGTCACCAAGTGGAATTTTAAACATCCAAAGATTATTATTTTTTACCACGACTTCATTTAGGGGATTAGATAATCCCCTATGCCACATTTCAACACTAGTGACAGTATTCCACTAATGAAAGAACATTTTTCTGTGCTCATAACATACCCCTCTGTGAAAATGTACCTCGCACTTGCACTCGGTGAAAGGAGTGCAGTACAGTGCCCTCGCCGAGGACGCGACTGAGCACTCTGGCACCTGTCAGAGTTGGCTGTCTAACTTTTAGCCTTGCCGCAGCAACAGTCTCGTTTTAAATGAGCTCATTTGTGGCTACCTATCTGCACGGGGGTGGACTGTCAAGAGGTCAGGACGTCAAGAACGCAGCAGTTTTCCTCAGCCAGCCTCAGATTTATCAAGGCAAACAACCACAATCACACTCTTATTTGTCCTTCTCAGATTCATCTTTTAAATGTTTTAAATCATATAAGTTGTTTTTGAAATGCTGGTCATGTTCTTGTTTTAATACATTTGTTGGGCGAGACTGCTGCTGAGACGGATTTCACTTTGAGTGAGAAAAATTCCAAAATGTTGAATGAAAAAAAAAAACGACTAAGCTTATAAGTAAAATCTGCAGAACATTACAGCTGGCCACAGATCATGGACTGTTCATGCAATAATAATCTGTAGTCATGACAACAATCTTTGATACCCTGGATTCCAGCAGTGTGTCCTCGTGGAGTTACGACTGATCTCATTTGCTTTTGTGCTTCTCTCTCCATCAGTGTTTCTGTGGTGTTTGATGCCTCAGCTCTGCTCCGGGCTCTTCCCCAAGCTCTTGCCTCAAGCAAATCATCTCATCGCCCAAGTTGGCTAAACTCAGGCCAAGGGGAGCCCGCAGTAAGAACCGCAGATACAGTACGGTATAAAAACAGTGGCCACAGAGATTATAGTCCTCGTATTGAATATGTAATTAAACCAGATGTGGGCAAAGAGGTGATATGCTTATGGGATTATTGTGTAGGGATCTGGCACAGGCACTTTAGTGTTTGGAGGAAACTACAGCATGATGGTGGTAAATGATGGGATTATTTCATTGTTTTCCACAATAGAGTGTGCACTTTAATCTTTGTTGCCTGGAGGAAAAAGTGAGTGCTCATCTGCTGCCCTCTTGCTGCTCATAGCAATCCTGTGCATGAACAATATTAGGTAATTAAATGTAATATAGCATCCAATTCATGTAATACACTGGGTGCTGTTTTTTCCCCCCCAAATACTTCCTGTTGTAGAATGAGCAATAGATAAGCAGAAGTGCGGTAAAATAAGACATATGTATCACCACAGAGAAACTTTTGGATACTTCAGTTGAATTTACTGCCGAGGGCTTACCTAAAATATATATTCCTTGGCTTTCAGGCAGACAGACGTAGGAGCAGACAGACAGATGGAGCTCTTTGCAGCAAGCTGAAAGAGTTGTGATTTGTTGAAGGTCAAGCTTTCTTGCCTTACAGGGAAGTCTTTGTCCACAATTTCAATAGCAAAGTATTGACTTGACAACATGTGGTCCTCTATTCAGATAGAGGAATGGATCATTTCTTTCCTAGGAGCGCTAAGTGGCCCTGGACAAATGACAAGCAACAGCTTGGCTTATGAATAAACCCCAGTATGGTGCATGTGAGAATCTTCCATCGCTTTATTTCTAACACACACACATAGAAACTCACTTGCTTCTCCTGCTGTATTTTTTAATCTCTAACCCACACAATCTCGATTTTCTCCTAGTAGTCATTATCAATATTTGCATCGTGTGTCTATATTTACTGCCGACCATAAAACAATGACACGCTTGACACTCAAAATATTAGCTTGCCACACTCGTCATTTAGTTAATATAGGTGTATACTCCAGAGGGCCATGAAATGACAATAGACTTCAAAATGGCATGAAAGGCAAAGTGTAATCATAGGTGGAAATTTTCTTGTATGGCAATTGATCTGATTACTGTGATTTGTCATAATGCCAAGACTGACATTTCATCATCCATTAGGGACCATAAAACTGTAGGGGAGCAGCCTCATGGAATTTAATTAAAAAACAACAAATACCGCAATCCTTTATGTTTGACTGAAGCTCACAGTATCCATAAGAAACACGGAGTCAACACAAAGGGAGTTGGTTTGTTGGAGAGAATCCTATAAAACCAATAAAAGAAACATTACTGGTGATATGTACTGTGGAAATCATTCTGTCAGGGCTCACATATGGAAGATCACTTATATACACAACACAAACATATCTTTGGTTGTGGAATAACGGTGAAACTAAATGTTTTAATGCAGCAGTCCTGAAAAGACAAGTTGATTTTCTAAGCAATGGGCAGAAAATTAACCATTTTCAATTAATCATTAAGTTATTTATCAAGTAAAAACACCAAACATGTACTGGTTTCAGTTTCTCACATTTGATGATTTGGTGCCTCTCTGTTTTACTTCACTGTATATCGAAAACCTTTGAATTTTGTAGTGTTAGCAAGTCTGGGCTCTGGGAACTTGCATTTTTCACTTTTTTGACACCAGGTTGATCCAGCTAACAAGTACTGCCTGTGTAGCCAAAGCCTGATACAACGTATTCTTATGTATCACAGAGATCTATTGTTTTTGAATGAGCATTGAAAACACATAAATGAGCTTACTGTTGCGCTGGCTGACATGTTTATTTATTAAAACGTACATGGTCACTGTAGTTTATTTTCAGTCAATCCTACATACACCATCTTGCTGCTAAACACACACTTTTGCATAAAAATGAGTATTAATCTGTGGCTGAAAACAGTCTAGGGTTATTATTTTCATTATCGATTAATCTGTCGATTATTATCTCAATTAACCGATTAGTTGCTTGGTCTATAAAATGGTGAAAAATCTTTTCCAAAGCCCAAGATGTAACCTAAAATGTCTTGTTTTGTCCCAACCAACAGTCTACAACCCAAAGATATTCAGTTTACTATCACAGAGGACTAAAGAAACCAGAAAATACTCACATTTAAGAAGCTGGAATCAGAGAATTTTGGCATTTTTGGCAATTAATTTTCTGTGTATCGACTTATCACTGTAGCAATAGTCCCAACATATACCTTATTTACTCCTGTTTGAGTAACATTTGATAAATAACACTGTCCAGCTGTTTTAGGAAATTACTGAGCCTTTGTTAAAAAATGAAACTTTGTGACTTAAAGATTTACATCTTCAGTAGAAACAAATTGGCTTGGGATTGTGCCACAGGCAGAGAAGGGAAGTGGGAGAGAAATGATAGACGAACTAACTCGTTATTAGTTTTGGTGTTTTCATGTGATTTGTTGACAGTAAGAAAAATATAGAACATCACCAGCCTTGTAGTTATTAGCTATTAATAATGTAACTAATAATGTTGCAAAGAAAAGATGGATTATTTCATATTGAAAATAAACATTTGTTGCAGCCCTAGTATGCAGAGAGTCCATATGATAGCAGAGTCCTTTGCTGTTGTCCTTGCACAATGTGTAGGCTATCAGTATGCGGTGTGAAACTCTTCAATTCGTCAATATGTCTGTACACCAATGTCACCAAGACAAATCTCTCACTTATTTCCTCTCGGTGATTAAAGCACATCAATAAAGTCTAAGAAGTAAGACTATGCTGTACAGCTAAAGTGAGTTTATACATTACAGTATGTGTGTGTTCAACACCTCCACAGCAGATTTCTCCTCTTGGATGAGCACCCACATCTTCATAGTGTTCTATCACTTTGTGTTTGGTGTGAGAACTTTACTCTTCACAGTGAGCCATGGCCAATGTGCAATTCGCTAAATAGGCACATTTGACACCTCTGACACATTCACAGCAACAATGATCATTGTTGTTCGGGTTTTGAAGCTAGAACAAGTATTCAATTCCGAATCTTTATGCTTGTCAGGTTACACCTCAGCACCACAGATACGATTGTTGACCTGACACTCGACCCCGCCACAAGAAGCACTTAAATAAGAGGGTGAAAGAAAGTTTCACAGGAAGATTACATAAAACTGAAAAATAAAATCCGTATTTCTTCATTCTCGCGTTTTGTTCGGCTCCGGACGAGAGATTGGACTCACCTCTGTGTGCGTGCGCTATTAAACTAGCAGGGATATTGGCATTTTGAGGAAGTTCAATGAATCTCAGCACCAGCCGATTGTTACAGTGTTAAAAAACAAACAAGAACAAGTTGCAGCCTTCGTGCCCTTTTGTCCCTTTGGCTCACAGTGACCTCTACTCAGACCTGAGTGCTGAAAGGTAGCACGCTAATCCAGCTGACCATAATACTTTCAATCAGCCCTCTCACTCAGCCTTTCTACTCATTTTCCTCCCTTCCTTACCCTCCTGACCCCCCCCACCCCCTCCCTCCCTCTCTCAGTTTCTTTACTTGGCTCTTTCTCTCCTGCCATCACTCCCACTTAAACCTAGTACGCTGGGGGCCTGACCGAGCGGATTGATTTCCAGTAAGGCGGTGTCTGGAGCGCATTCTGGAGCTTTCCGGACACGTTCATCCTCCTTTATTGCACTCTAATCTCAAGGGGCGACCGTGTCTGCTCCTTAGGCTTTGCTGTAGACGCACACACACACACACAAAATACATAAAAACATACACACAGAAACACACACGCATACACAAACACGTGGAGCACAACAGTACAGTAATTTCCGTCTTTGGCTTTTCCCTCCAAAGGTTCCTGCTTAACAGCTAAGCATAGTTATTGCCTTCTTTGTCTTAATGAATTTTATTGGCCTTTCACAGTCGAGTCAGTCTTATTGAAGAATAAATAGGCATTTCATTTAAAGCAATAAATAATACCTATATCAGTATTGGTGCTCAAATACAGCAGGTCCATATTTGTGGTTGCACAGATTGGGTAATCAGAGTGTGAAAGAGAAGATGCGATTTCCTTTGACCCATGTGCTGCAATCATGAACCCTCACCCCCTCAGTCCCCTGGTAGTCTGCCCACCAGCTGCTGAGGGGAAAAGGAAGCCTCGCAGTGAAAATCCCTCACCCCTTTCCAGTGCAGGCACCCAACAAGTCATGCCCAATTAATGCCGGGGTCAAAGTTTTAATACACTAGCCGACCGTAGTTGCTATTCAGCCCAGTACGCCGAGATCAGGACCCAGGATAATGAGATTTCTTTGCACCCGGTGATTACACCGAGCAGCCAACCAGAAACAAAACAGATCAGGGCAGCAGGATATGCCCATTGATGGGCCCATGGCTTAGATCAACCCTCACAGCCCCTTTCTATTCTTAGCCACGTTCTGCCTGACATTTCCTCCAGGGTTAGGGTTTTAGGGAGTGTCACAGAACTCCTGTGGTTTTTTTTCAAATAGATAGGCTCAAAACATCAAATACGAAAAAGGCATAATGACTATTTTCATTACTGAATAATCTGTTAATTATTTCTCTAAATACTACATTAATCTTTTGGTCAAACAGTTGTGAAAAATGTGTGCACTGCACAAAAGTCCAACTGGACGCCTTTAGCATTGTTTGTAGTTTTGCACAATAAACAGTACAAAACCAACTGCAACTAACAATTGTTTTTGTCAATTGCCAGTATTTTCTAGATTAATCAAATAAAATGTTGTCTTAATCTTTACAAAGGGTGAAAAATGACCAATGCCGTTTCCCAGAGGTCAAGGTGACATCTTCAAATCTCTTTTTTTTGTCCAATTAATGTTTAGTTGTACAGCGTTTTTGGACAACAAGGCACTTCAAAGTGCTTTACATTAGCTCTAAAAAGGCATTCAGTGATTATCAAAATACAGTTGTGGATTAATTTTAGCTCAATCCAGTAATCAATTAATTGACAAAGTGTTTCAGCTCCAAAATGTGACAGAAACAGCAAATTCTCACATTTGAGAAGTTGGAACCAGTGAATGGTTGGGATTTTAATTTGATAAATGACATATGATTAATTGATTATCAAACTTTATGTTGATATTTTTTCTGTTGATTCATTAAATGACACTTTTAACATGTGGGGTTATGCTTTAAAGCCAATAAGTTGAGAAAATGGTAAAAGATTATTTAAATAAACAAATAAAGGCCCCTCCTCTGTGATAACTTTCCCATGGCATTAGCTAACACCAGTAGAAAACACTTTGGTCCTGCAGACTGAAGCCCAAACCTGGAGACAAATTTCTAACCTCTTGTTAGGATTCCAAACACATCGTGAGGAGACTCGCATCTATTGTAGTAGTGTCTGATCCAGCGTACCACGGTTGAGTGGAAATGCTGGCAGTGTGACACGGGCTGATGGGGTGCCAGTCCCCAGCAGCTCAATAATGATGAGATAGATGTATGACAGCCACTCACAGGAGAGTGTCAGCCTATTTGTCTTTCTGTCTGCACAGAAAGATGGATGACCCTTCAACCCCACGCCGGTGGAAATATTCACAGCGCTGCCATGTCATGAGAAGGCTATCATCATCCCTCACCCTCGTGCCGTTCACCCTTCAAGATTTCAAGACTTGTTAAGATTGAATTAGTGAGCTGGTTCTGACGTGTGCTGTGGTTTGTGAGCCACTGCCATTCAATGGACAATGATTCATCATGTTAGAATTAAAGGTATAGTGTGAAAAACTGAACATTTGATTATTATTGACTGACTGATTGTTTAGGATGATTCAAATTCACACAAAATTAAAATGATCATTATATTTGTCAATTAATGACTTCAATTTTATAATAATTCCTTTAAAATAATGAAAAAATACTTTAAAAAAAATGATTTTTAATATTATTTCACTATAAATTTGTCTGGTTTACTATATACTATGCTAAATACAGCATTTACATGTGAATTTAATTAACCGCTTCCTATTTGCTTTTCACATATTCTGTTAATCAGTTTTGATTAATTACTGAACAGGAATATGTAGACAGGTACTCACACACACATACACACACGCACGCACACAAGTCTCTGGGGATCAGAGGTCAGTCACAGATGGGACGCAGAGACCTGGGCAGGGGGCAGGCCGGAAGATTGGAGGAAATAATTATCTCCATACATTTCAGTCCCTCATTTCCCATGGGGAATGCATCACTGATGTTCCCAGCCTTCATTTCCCATGATCACATCATCTGTGCAGCAGGCAAACCTGTTAAAGTGAAATTCAACCTCATTTAAGGACATTTCACTCCTTCTCAACTTTTCACATTTGCAGTTTTTGTCACTAAAAGTCTAAAACTCTGAGTCTGTTGTGCGATTGCCTTCAAGGACTTGCAGCACACTGTTTGTTTCAGAGTCCTTTGATGGTGCATTACACTCTGATAACTCCCCACAGTTACCTTGGTAACAGCAGGTTGTGCTATAGGGAGTTCAGAAAAGGTGCAAATTGAGTTTATTGATGCAACAATTGTTAATGAGAAAATAAGTATGGGTGGATGGGTTTCCTTGTCAGATCTCTGGAGCCTTGACATGCCATCATGGCATCCACTACATCATATTCCATCCACTTATTATATATATAGATTTAGCTTTTCCATATGGTTCATTCTTTCAAATTGGTTCAATTCCATTGAGTATACATTATGTAGTATTTTCATAGATTTACTGAGGAAGTCTTCCTTCCCATCTGTCACCTTCCCTCATGGTTAAAGTTAAATCTTCATGAATCTTAAAACCTTTATCTGTCCAATTTGCATTTCAGAAGAAGGAACAGTCGCAGTGTTAACCAAGACTTTTAATACCAAGGCATTTAATATCATTAAAATTCAGACTGTGTTTCATCATGTACACCTTAATCTCTTAAAAAGGTGCCCTGTGGAGTTATTTTGTAAACAACCAAAAGTTATGTTTGTATTGAGTGTTACTCCCCAAAACACACTGTGTCTGTCCTTGATGTCTAACAAAAGTGTTGAATGGATTTACTACCTCATAAAACATTTAAAACACTGATTTTCGTAAAAAGTATTTTAAATCCTGCATTGTTTACATCCATGTTTACTAGCTTGCAGTCTTATTCTTCTTCTTCCATGCCTTTTCTGTTGCATTGCTGCCTTTCTTGGCACATGGGGATTAAGACCAAAAGCAGTTCTGCATTAAAACAATGCGTTAGTGGGGGCATGTTGCTTTATCTCCATTAAGTACGGTTGGGCGGTATATTGACTTTTTATGGTATATCGTCAAATGAGATATAGGATTAGACGATACCATTTATATCAATATAGTTTGATGTTGTATTAAAATACATAACCCGTTTCTTCTGTAAAGCTGTGCTAGTGTTTGCATCTCTACCCTCTCCCACTCTCTGCGCAACCCCGCCCCCGCTCTCCCCCTGCGTGCAAACCCTGCTTCACTCGCTCACAAGTTCTCCTGCAACATGGAGGGAGACACGGCGCCGGTCCGCACTGCCAAAGAAGACCTGGTTTGTAAAAAGATAAACAATGGTTCAATTATTTGGAGATTGTTCGGATTTAAAAGATCAGATGAGCAGCAGAACCATGTCATCTGTATGCCATTAACAGGTTGCATCCAAAAGTGGAAGCACTTCAAATCTCTTCCACCATTTAAAACAGCGCCATAAACAGCAGTACATAGAGAGTATTAAAATTCATGCTGCTGCTGCAATCCTGGCTGCGAAGCCTTCGCAGCCTTCTGCTGGCAGATTCATTGAAGTTTTAATGCTGAGCTCCTGAACTCCAGTCTTCCTACGTTCTTCCTTCATATACTGTCTTTCTTGATCATACTTAGTACAATCTATGATTGCATGCTTAATAGTCTCCTCAGCCAGGTGGAAAAAAATATGTGCATGTATCGGTATTGGCAATCAGCCGAAAGGAGTTGGAAAATATCGGCATATCAGATATATGCAAAAAATCCAATATCATGCATCCCTAATTGAAACACAAAGCTGTCTTGGAGGTGGAGTCTCTGCTGGCTGATCAAGGACAAAAGTCAGCTTGACCCAGTTGTGCCCACTGTGCCCAGGCCTGCAGACCAAGAAGCAGCAGTGCCACCAACAGCTAAGAAGAAGAAGTCACTGGCAAACTTCTTCAAGCAGAGCACAGCCACCGGCACCGCACTGACACAGAGGGAGGCAACTGAAAATTAACTTTCAAGCTACTTGCAGTCAGTGTAGAGAGTGATACACATCCTCTCAAATGATGGAAGGAACATCAATTGTTTTTCCAGCACTGAGCCACCTGGCAAAGAAGTATCTTTGCCACAAGTTCCCCTCCCAGGGTTTTCATTTGCAGTGGTAAAATTGTAACCTGCCACAGGGCATCCCTGATGCCTGAGGCTAGTGATAGGCTAGTTTTCCTTGCACAAAACCCGTAAGACAGGTATACTCAACTTGCTTTGTCCTTTGAAAAATGACAGGAGGCCGGAGGCCAATTAATAAACAAACATTAATAATATTTATCAAATAACATGAACAAACATTAAAGGCCCATAACTCGTCTTTTTTTGAAATTCTTTTATTTTCAAATGAATCGACTGAACACTTGGTACAAGGACTGACATTAGGCCTGTATGTCAGATAAATCTAATATTTTACAGCATTTAACAGCTGCAACTGCATTTTAGTTGTAATGCTTTGGCTATATTTGAAACATTTGATAAAAACTGGAGTTGTAGAACATACATGCATCAAGAAAATTCCAAATAGCATATTTTCCATCTACAGTACCAGTAGTCACACTCCTTAAGAACAAATGTACATAGCCCACATTGTGCCAGTCAAAAACACTGGCGTGGTCCTTCAAGAACAAATGTATATAGTCCACATTCATATGCATCATACTGTGTCATTTCTTGACTACCTGCTTAGTGTGAGTGACTGCATTTCATTTCCTTTGATAGCTTGCTGAAGAGAGGCTCGTGAGAGGTCAAGGCAATATGCACCCAATGGTTGAGATGCCAGTCTATGAGTGTATTGCTCTTCTTGTCTTTAATTTGATTCATTATTGAAAATCCTGACTCGCATATGTAGTTCCATCCAAACATTGTCAAAATGTATATGGTGTGTCTTTTACAGTTCAGATATTGACGGACAGAGTGTGCCCAAAACGCACACAGTCTCTCCTCCCTGGACTTGGCTCTCAGGACATCGTTGCTGGACTATTTCCAGCTGGAATGTGCCCTCGTCGATCGCAGGCAGCACAGCCTTTGCCTCTGCTGGACAGCTCCCAGTGACAGCGATAGTGAATGGGTTGCGTACAAACAGCAGCACTTGTGCGTGGATTTCAAAGTTGTCGAACTGTGTACTTAAGTGCTCTGCCAAACTTTTCAGCAATACTATCATTGGTGACAGCGCAGTCTTATTTGTAGGAGTATCACGCAGTGTGGGAAAGTGTAGTTTTTTTCCCCCCTATGTCAGCCAGGAATAGGTCCAAGTTTACCCGAAAAAGCATTTTCAAACAGCTCTCCCACATTCGCATCCCCACCTTGAAGTTGCAGACTGAGTTTGTTCAAGTGATTGGTGATGTCAGAAATGCACGTTGGCCATGGACTCATGATCTTGCATGAACTTGGACAGCTCCTCCAATTTGTTTTGATTCCTGACTGGAAAGACATTACGTTACTTCTTTCCGCAACTCTATTGAATTGCTGCAGAACTCTTCCCCTACTCAACCACCGTACATTGTGCTGCAGTACATTAGGTCCAAGTATTGGGCCTCCTGCTCCTGTAGCAACATTTTGAAAAGCCGGTGCTTGTAGGCTCGAGGTTGATTAACTAGGCCTTTTGTTATTTTTGTTCTGTTTACATTTTTATTGTTTTTTGCACAGCTGTGTATTTTGAAAAGTGCTTGTGACATCTCATATTTGGATTTAACTTACAACTGAACACTTAGCCCACTTCGAAGAAAATACTTAGATACATATCATGTATCCCCATTCAGCCTAAAAATACTGAGATATGATTCTTGATCCATATCGTCGAACACTACCACTAAGACATGAAATACGATCCAGGAAGTCCAGTTTGAGTAACAGATCCGTGAATCTGAAGGCTTAGCAGACGCCAAAACACTGCAAAGCATTTTATAATACACTGAGACAGTTGGCGATCATGAGATCAACAGCAGAAATACAGGTAATCTACCTGGAATGTGCGCGTGCCCATATGTGATTGGCCAGTGCAACACCTTGCCGGGTGACATCATGTTGCATTGTAGCAAAAGATGAGCCTGGATAAACTTTTTTGTCAGACGAACCTGTGTTTTTCCAACACAGGGCTAATGTCGGACCTAACACGGCCTTACAGCCACCTCTAGTGGAATAGCAGAATATATAGTAGAATAGTGTGAAACCATTGGCAGGACTATATATCATGTCACCCACTCCTCATGCATGAGACCCACTCAAAGTAGGGACCCACTCATACAAAAACTTCTCCAGAGTGTTAAGACCAGTCAGAAACGTTTTTAATTTAAATTCATCTTTATATAGGTATTGATTATTTAATATTTATTTAAATCTTGGTTACTGCATGATGGCAGTTCACATATCTAACTGACATTTGTGGCTCGATTTTTAGACCTCTGTGGGCTTGAAAAGATGGAGGTCTGGGACTGAGACACTAGTGACTTGCAGAAAGTGGACACTATGATGATGCACTCCTCCTCAAATTAAAGTTGCTTCTACTTGTTGTCTTCTCGCTCCTATTTAAAATTAACAAAAAGGAAAACAATAACAAAATTACACTACATTAAATCTTGATCTTAGTTAACATGCCAAAACATGTACAAGTTTAATCTATAATTACAGGTGACAGCAATCTCCATGCTGTTTTTTGAGTGTTACTACATCTTGTTGTTGTGGTTTAATGTTGTTTTGTGGATCCACTGGAGCTGGTCCACCATCCCCACAGTGACAGCTTGATGGATGTTGTTTTACAACTGAATGGGATTTGCTTTACAGTCTACATGTGGTGTCACAGTGTGTGGAACAAGATGTAAAGTCGTGGCTCAAGCACAGAACACTGTGGGCCTCGGTTATCCAGATTCTGCTGAGAACAATAAATAAAGATAATTAGCTTACAAAAAACATTATTTGTATATTTTTTACATTTTGCTGTTGATGTATTTGTATGCCTTCATATTTTACAGCCATTAAGGGACTTTTGATGGTGAAAAGGCAGACAGTAGACTCCAAATCAAATGCAGAGCAGCCGGCCTTAATAGACAAATCAATTTATCAAGCTGGAATAGCCATCTGCTAAAAAAAAAAAAAAAAAACTCTCACTCTTAACACTTACTGACATAAATTCGATGTATAATGTAGAATAATGACCACAAGTTCAACCAAAGTTTGACCATTAATACTAGACTGTTGCTCATAAATATCTGATTGTCAGTATTCACACAGAGAGCAAAATCAGTACTGTAACTGCAGTACAATTAACATCTATTCTAACATCACAGAATTACAGATCTTGCATAAATCTATGTCCTCTACAGGTTTGTCAGGTTTTAGATTATTTAAGTGTTTGCTGTAATGTTTGCCCAACTGTCAATCATATTCTTATTCAAGATGACTGCAATGGTAAAGTGTTTTCAAGGGCAGCAACTACTATAACTATGATTTCCACGATTGATTAAGATTGTCTTCTTGATTAACTGCTTGATTAACTTTCTAAAATATCTTAAAAATACCCCTAACAATTTCCCACAGCACAAGACTGTTTCGGTTCTCCTAAATTCAGGCACCTTATGAATACAACTAAATTTCTAGACTAATTTAAGCATTTTTGAGGTTGACAGTGGCAGATTTGGTTGATTAGAGGTCTAAACATCGCTGCCATTATCTACTATTGTGTTATAGTAATTCTGTAGTTATCATAGAAGCTCTTGTTCAGCCTTTCCTACTAAACATGAGCAGAGGAGGTGCATTAAACCCAGTACAGGAGCTGGGTCATCATGACATGTCAGCCCATTCACACATTAAACATCCTCGCTTTCGTCTGAGAGGGGCACTGCTGGTTTCAATGAGCATTTTTTAAAATCAACTTTTTTTTTCTGTACAGTTTTCAAAGGCAGCTTTGCTGCTTCCACAGCTTCTCTTTCATGGTTTAGAGGTCAGGGGAAAGTAAAAACAAACTTTCACAAAAGTGGAGGAACTTTAGATGACACTGCCATTGCCATATGGACACTCACTGTTACAAGCATTTGAAAGTGTGAATCGTGACAGTTTGAGACATTGCCATTGGACAGTAAAAATGAAAGCTACCCTTTGCATGAGGAATGACTGCTTTGACATATTGCTGCACTATATTAAAGGGTTCTAGGCTATAATGTTGTTTTGAACTCCAGAGACATTAAATTACCATATGTCCACTCACTTGTTCATAGCAGTGATTCAAAAGGAAGGAGTGACACAAGCAACAGACTGATAGGTCTATAATATGCACTTTGGTACCTGTAAAGAAATAAATATCATGTCGTAATGATCTTAGCGATAATGAATCTTGTATTTTCAATTTATCTGAATTAACAAGGAAGTGATTAAATACTTGAATAATGCCAACCCATAATGAATCGATCCACCAACACCAACAAACTAAATTTATTTTGTGATTGAGCCAAACAAGAATTTTCCTTCACATATGAAATTGTGACATCAAGAGTTTTTTGTTCTGGTTTCTGACACCTACAATCCGTAGCAGTTTGTGATTTTCTGATGGGTAATTAGATGTTTCACAATCTTCCTATCACCTTTAAGTGTTGCACAGCAGCTAATCGACTTGTGAGGCTATATTGGTCTCTTCGGGCTCAATGTTGAAGTTTGTGGTAACAGCGAGTGACAAGACATCTATCAGCCTGCAGCCAATATTGTCTCATTTCTAAAGCCTGATTGTTTTTTTTTCTATTTTTTCCTTTTTTTCTGAAAAGATAAATAGATAAATGTCAGCTGAGGAATTCAATCTCCCACCAAGTGTTTGATCACAGCTAACTGGGCAATTCAATAAAATATTTTGCCCCAGCTGGAGTCTTGCCAGCTGGAGTCTTGCCAGACTTCTGTATTTAAATGCAATCCCTTCTGAGGCTGAGGTATTGCTTCTACTGTTGCTCCAATACCTAGCTCCCCTTCCCCGTCTCTACAGTCCATACAGCTAAACCAACCCTGCTGGAAGATATGAAAGTATTGTTGGCAGCACTGTTGGCAATCCGAGAAGAAATTACTGATCACTAACTCAACAGAAAATTCATTTTACATTAACATTTACCAGTCTTATTGAATGGATCGTCACCCGTCAGAAAGAAGGCAAACACAAAAATAATTGGTTAGGTTGGTTTAATAAAGTTTCTAAAAGTACAGCTTGGATCTGCTTCCACACGCTGGGGAAATATTCTCTCATTACGCTGGGTGTGGGGGTGGAGGGAAGCAGCAATAAGGTGGATTTCATGCGAGGCTCTGGAGAAAATGAAACCTTCCGATGACAGTAGAGCATGTAATGTTTTCATCTGGTTCCACCCATGGAGGGAAATTAAACGTAAATTACTGTTGCATGTTTTTTTCTTCTTTTACTCACTCTGTTGTAAGTGATTGTTTCCTTCACAACAGATAAAATAAATGGCAGTGTCCTGTCTTGATCTTGTTTTGTAATATACTTGTATAACTACCTGTTGAACTATCTTAACTGCTGCATTTGTGAAGTACATGAAAATAGTCTTATACTTCATCCCTGTTATGTCCATGCAATCGAGTATAAGCTTCTGACAACAAACCTCAGTGAGTAGCTAATGCAAGTATCTGTGATTCTCTCTGGATTACTTTGACCTCTTTGAAACTATACAGGCAATTGAAAAAGCTTAACATTAAAAATATGGTTGCAGAGCTATCATTTAGACAATAAATAGGGCAAAAAAGGTTTAAGATTCACACAGTTTCACTCTAAAAATTACTCAAAAGACTACTGAGTAATTATTGATGATCCAGTATGATTTGTGCTGCAATCAAATGGTGTTTTTCATTATCTTTTTTTTTTTTAGATGAATCAATTAATTATTTAGTGTAGAAAATATGTGAGAGAGATTACTTAAAATTAGAGCTCAACCAATGAATTGGGTGGGCTGTTATCTGTATTGATATATATTTCAGCTGATAAGTGATACGGAATTGCAGTACAGAAATGCCAAAGATATTTTTGATGTAAAAAGTGTCAGTGTCAAAAACAGTGTCTGTTATATACCATAGTGTGTCCACCAGTTAGCACTGACAAGGTTATTTTGTCCAACTGTAAAATGTCCCGCTCCGTACCCATCTTGACCACATTTGTTTATAACCAAATATAAGGTATCCTCACCAAAATTATTGCTGTTTTAAACTCAAATATCAACAGTATCAGCCTCAAAAATCTTATATCAGTAATGCACTACTTAATCACTTGTGAAAAATAGTTTTCTGTCAATCAACTAAGTGGGTTGTGATTACTTACATGTAGATTAATTTGTAATAAAATTTAATTAATTTAATTTGTAAAAGCATTTTCTCAATGAACCTGAAAGTGGTGTGTTCCCCTATTTTGTATGCAGAGGTTCATCATAATTTGCTCAAAGTAGAGTGATACAGAGTGTCCAACAGTTGGGAATTTAGAGTAAGTACAGTAATGCTGCGTAGTCCTGGCTGGAGGAGGGAAGGTCATTATACTACTGATAAGCCAACAGGGAGAAAAGACATCATCAGGTGAAATGAAGACAAGGATACAGAACCATTACATACCAAAAGAAGAGTTTAGCAAAACCCAAATTATACTTTCAGAAATAATCTCTCATAGGTATTTTTACACTGTCACAATAATTAAGCGCCATTTCCAATTCACAGAGACTGATAAGCTTGTAAATACAACTTCTTCTTCTTCTATTTGTTGAGAATTGGCAGTTAAAGATTGGGGGAAAAAACAACATTTCAGCCAAACCACAGTGTTTGAGTAACAAGTGTGTAAAATACTTCTAACACTTCTTTGCTGCAAAAATGATTTATGAAGTTGAAGCTGCTCTGTGGTTTCTTATGGACCAATTACAGAAGGTGTATAATTGATTTAGGTTTGAAACACCCTGAAGGGGAAATCTATTTCATACATATCTTCAATAAAACTGAATGTCAGATTAATATTTTCCCTCCCTTTTTAAGATCTCCTTTCTCAGTCCATAGCCATTAGTATAATTTTATTCTGGCATACGCAGATCAAACCAATCCAAGGCATCATCACATGGCTTCCTCAGGCTTATCCAACTGATCTAACTGAAAGGGTTTTTTTGGACATATTTTGCATATCAATATAGGTGTCCTGAAATTGAAATCCCTTTCTATTTTAGGAGATTGCTTTTTGATGGCTTCTCATTACAGGAATGTTGGCTATGGGTCAAATGAAAATGTCATCACAGGCTCAGCAGAGGCTGTTCAGGGAGATCCTCTCCAACACAGACAAATATCCCTTTACAGTTCAACCTCCTTCGTCTGGGAGATGATGAATCATGGAATCCAGCAGAGAGGGCGCATGGTGACGAGAGGGTGAATGAGCGTTTGACAAGGTGCCAGTCAGCCCGTTTGTGACAACCTTACACATTTCCTACGGTGTTATTCACAAGCCGTAATCACTTTAAGTCAGTGAGTTACACTCGGGATTGTCACCCTTGCTTCTGTGCAGGTTGCCTCCAATAAAAAACGGAATGACAAACTGTAGCTCCAAGGGATGTCTGTTTTACATAGTGGTGAAATGATTAGTCAATTAATCAATTAGTGTATTGACAGAAAACCTTACTGACCTGACAGAAAATGAATAGAGTAATTGTTTAAAGCTTGCCTGGGTCCAGACCTTTGAATCCGCTCACTCAACCAAGTGCTGATTCTGATCTGGCATCATGATATGAAAGCGGTTTCTTGGTTGAAACAGTGATTATCCAATGAGTGTCACAGGGGGACTTACGATTAGTCAATCAGCACCACCGGCGGGACAAACACCATCGTCAAGCTGTTGTCAAGTGTTGTCAAGTGTGTCCGTAACGTTAAGCTCTAACCGCCATTTCTTTAGAATAATTTGCGAATCTTCAACCCTGACAAGTCGAAATCATTTGACACAAATCCTCCCAGAATAGACACCGGGTCTATATGGGAGAATTACCCCGACATCTCGCAAATAGCCTCTCTTTCACCTTTGGGCTGCTGTATAATATTCTTGAATTTGATATGACCCCCTTGATTAAGAAATTTATTTTACATAGACAGAATGTCTTCTCAATATCGTCTGACATCGTAGTTTGTTTTTACTTCACTCTTAAAACCCCGGCAAAACCAGTATGTTTACATGGCTACGCATCAGTGTCGACTTATGATGTTAGATTCAGGCAGATATGTTGGTCTCCAGTGATTGGTTTGGAAACATCGAATCCCCCTCCCCCACAGAAATCGGTTAGAGCAGAGGTAACGTCAGACTGAGGATGAAAATGGAGTAGAATGAGTTGACAATTCTGTCTGATATCAGGCAAGTTTAAACCTCACAAACTCAACGATGATTCAGTCATTATAAAGGTCTAGTCAAGGTGGGAGTCCCACTACATAGTTTCCAAAGACACCAAATATGTCTGAATTTTGGGAGAAATGTGTATAAAATTATGCACAAGGTATCTAGAATATTTTCATTAGATTGAATGGTGAAGCCGTGAAAAAAGTCTTAGGTTTGAATATTTGTATTGTTGAAATGATAAGTCCATTAATTCCTTTAATTGGATGACAGAAAATTAATCACCAGCATAAGAAGAAATTTAAAGATGTTACCTTGGGCTGTGACAAATTATGATGGGCAATTTTTGCTATTTTCTGTTTTAATAGAGTACATTATTAATCGAAAACATAATCACTAGATTAATCGCTAAAGAAATTAAATAACAACAACAAACATTATGAAAATAATTCACTCATTCACAAGAGCTTGAACGAGATAATAAAGAATATAGTGTGCAGTACATGTGATAATACAGGATTTGGATTAAGATGATTTTTTTTTTTAACTATTTAATGAGGAAAAAGGGTAAACTGGATTTTAATGGGTTAAATCAAACATTGGCTGGTTCCAGATTGTTAAATGTGAAGATTTGCTTCTATCTATCTTCTATCTGTTTAATCCTTTGTGAACTGAATATCTTTGACTTTGGACTTGTTGGTCAGAAAAAACGACCAATTTTAAGATGTCAGTTGGGCTCTGGGGAAGTGTGATGGGCATTTTTCACTATTTTGATTTACAGACTAAACGATTAAGTAAAAATCAAGTTGCTTGCAGCTGCAGGGTTAAACCAATACAATGTGTGATTTTGTTGCTGTGCTGGTGTTGTGCCTCTGCATGTGTCTGTGCACTGACTCACTTTGCTCTTATAGACTCGCTCCACAATCCGTGGTAACGAGTGCTTCGAATGGGCTGAACTCATTGAATAAGGACGCAAAAAGCTGTGAGCTTGACTCACTTTACTCAATTGCCCCCTGAACACAAAAATCAGATTTTTGTGTCGCTTGAGCTTCACACGAACGGCATCTGATTCGAGGTTAAGAGTCAAAACATTTCAGTAATTTCACTTGTGTCATTGTGGTAACACTTCTGCTATTACCTCAACATGCGTAGCTACTGAAGCAAGCGGATCCCGCCTACCATCCTGCTCAGTGCCATGTCTGTATCTTCTGCAATGCAATAGAGACATTTCACAGCCAAATGCCATGTTCAGACATGCACTTTATCAGACAAAAAATACAATGTCTATATGTTTTCTTCAGCAATCACAGCTTTGCTGGGTTTCTGTCATGATGAGCAGGAGGTCACCAACAGCGATGTTGAATGGGGGGGCCAACAGAGTCTGGTCTGCCTCTGTAGAGGTTCAAGCTACGAAGGGAAAGTCAAGCAGTAACAAGCAACCTGTGGCTTGCTGGTGCGTGAGTCTGCCTCTGGAGTGTCAATTTAGTAATGAGATTTTATTTAGACAGAAGCTGTCTCAGGACATCAGCACCCTTGTGTGTGGACAAATATCTTTCTGTCTGAATCTGTAAACTATGTTTGTGTGTTTGTATTTGTAGCCTAATAATGAGCAGTCCTGGAAATGAGATGGAGAGGTGGGGGTGTAATGAAGAGGGAGAAAGGTGGGGGCAGGAGGAGGCTGTGTATGTGTGTGCGGGGGTGGGTGGCATTCAAAAGAGGAAGCATGCAGTTGTTCTAATCACTGATTAATTAGATCATCATTCTCTCAGACTTCTCTTGTTCATCTTTTTGTTTGTGTTTGTATGTTTGTGCGGGTTCATACAGTATTTCTGGAGCTGAGGTCAGCTGACCGGCGTGGTGTTAGTGTGCTAATGCAGAGGAGGCATTAACCCCAATCTCTCAGGATGAGAGACCGCTTGCCGAGCATCCGTCCCCCGAGACTGGTGGCATGCTTCTGTCTGCCTGCCAATCTTATTTCCCGGATAGCTTGCACACTTATTTCATTTTGGCCTGTTTCACAGCCCTGTATTGATTTTTGAAACATCATGTTGGTGTGAGGATGAAGGGCTCTCGTTTGAACACAAGCCTCTGTAATAAGCTTGTTGTGTTTGTCCACCACTGTTTTCTTTTCTTCTTCTGTAGTCAATAAAATAAATTCCTTTGTGATCATGTGATTTGGGGAATTAAGAAAATTATGAACTAAATAATTATTTGTTAAATAAACGCAGGTCTCTTTACTCTTCAATGTCTTTTTGCTTTACTCCTATGGTACCTGCATGTTCTTTTTTTCTGTGCTTTCAGACTCTTATCTGTATTTACCTAACCTTTCTCTTCCACAGCTTTTATTTCCCCTGTTGCTTTTCATACCTCATGTGCTTGCTTTGTGTGTCGAAACCAGCGGATATGAGACGGTGGGCTGGGTACCAGAGACGTCACTGTCTGTCTGTCAGTCCCTGTGGTACATTAGCCGTCCCTTACCATGTATTATTGATTCCCTCTCTCTAATCACTGTCTCCAGTGTTACAGATGAGCCTTTACTGCCAGCAGCGCCTGCACTCCAAGGAGTTTATGGCAGCCAAAGTTCTGGCTAGCTGAGGCACAACTCTGAAAGACACTGCGGTTTCAACAACAGGTGAGGTATCCTGAACTCATGTTTAACACTTTTATTAAAAGGATTAAAAGGAAACTGAAACCCGGGTCATATTCTCATAATTGGGGCCTTTTTAATGAATGGGTCATGATGACTTTGCACTCGCAATATCCATAGTAGAGATTCAGGAAACATGAGGAGGAGAAAAATACAGGAGCTCTCTAAATAATCCTACATTTTACATAATATACTAATTATATATTCATTTTAAATGCCTGTCTTGAGTCCGACAAATAGAAAACATGGAATTTGCTGGATTAGCTATTCTAGTTTATTACATAGGGATCTATTTCCAGGGCAATTTGCTGGCTAACCAATAGCCATATAGCACAAAAAAGTTTCAATACTTTTCATCACATGTTGAATTAAATTTAAAAGATTAATGCATAAAAATATCATATTTGATTCTCATCTAAAATTCGACAAACATATAAAAATGACATTGTGAAATCTCACAGGGTGTGTCATAGGAAATTGTGAGGTTCCCTTTTGTAAAAGATTCTTTGGACAGACAACTTTCTCTGTTCTCGGGATTAGTATGTGGAACTTCTTACCCCCAGAACTCAAAATAGATGACTGGGATCATCTTAACTCCTGCAATAGATTTTTTTGGCCACTTGGGGGCAGCAGAAACAAGCTGAAAATGCAACACTGACATATCATCATGTGTTAAATTGATATTAACAAACAGTTGCTTTTTTATACACATCCTGCAGACTCAGATCAACATTAGCATTCATTTGGAGTAGTGTACGTGTCCAACTGATGATTGTAAGTCTCATAGTCACCCTCCTTTTAGCTCTGTTTTGCCCTTTTCCACCTCCGGCACCTCCTGAGGGACTCTTTAGCTGCTAAATGTTCGACTATGTTCAGCTTGCTAGTGGATTTTGGTTTTTTTTTTTGGCATGAAAGACAATGACCCCAAAACACTACATATGAGAGGAATTGCAGAGTTCATGATAATTATTGTGGCTCCAAAGACTAATTACAGCGATAAAATTTTCACCCTCAGGAGAGAAGTTAGGTGCACATGTGCAGGAACGTGGCTCCATTTTCTGAGCTTTGCTAGCTTGTTGTGTCACATATTACAACCTCTTAACTTAGAACTACATTGTACATTGTAAATAACTTAAGTATAAAGTCAAGAGGTCGTGATATGTGGCACATATGAAGGCAGTGGGGTCTGCCATACAAGGAACTTCTCTCATGATGGTGGAAATTTTATTGCTTTTATCAGTCTTTGGAGCCGTGTCTAAACAAACTACAGTAGCCATTGTCTTTGGGGTGTGGCGCATTGATGTGTTTTTAATAGTTTTTGGACAAAAATGCAGGTCTATGGCACAGAAGAATATGATACTGGATACACGTACAATACTTCTAAGTGGGATGAGTTAATTATTGTTTTGACTCAGCATCAGATTTGTTGACAATAGGAAAAATATAGAAAATCAACAGCCATATCCTTTAAATAAATACTATTTTCATGAAGTTTCACCAGAGACAGCTGTGTGTGCTATTCTTTGCCAATGTATTTGACAGGGATAAAGCAGATGTAGACAGAGATGTGAAATGAAGCCCAGATTTTCTTTGCCCTTTCAACTATTCAGTCAGCGTTTGTTCTGAAATTCTGAGAGACAGATTCCACACAGCAGGAAATCAATTACATTCACACCAATATGGATCAGAGACCACTGGTGATCTGCATTTTTTTCCTCCTCACTTTGTGTCTTGAAATCTTAAGTTTTTTGAAAGAGATGACTACTTTTGTGTGACTCTCTGCTGGATACTTTTGTGCAGACTGAAACTCTGCACACAGGGGTGTGCTGCATGTGGGAGAAAGAGTAGGGAGGGACCACTGAGGGAACATGTACAATAAAAGGGAATTGGGGATACAAAGTGGGTCAATTAACTCCTAGCATTACAGATCACTTCTGATGTCACGCTGACATCATCGCCCCCAGCCCCTGCCATACACTCAACACAAAAAACATTTGCATCACTCTGAGTCTGCAGAGAAAAGTTCAAGATCAATGCTCCACTGATGAAACAGAATGACAAACCTGTATCTGTCAATCAACCCTTATTTATCATCGTCAAATTCAGAATTCATACATATTTTTTGATCAAGTTCAATATCTAAATGGTAATGTATGAACTAGAAGAATTCACACTCTGCCTGAGTTGGAGGTGAAATTAAATGAAACTTGAGAAAAAACCTGTACCCTTTTCCAACTAATGCTGTGGCATTCAAGCCAAAACTCAGGGTTACTTCTTTCTTCACACTTTTACACAAAAGCACAGACGGAGAGGTGTTTGTTCCCTCTGAACAACAAAAGGACAAAATCTGAAAGAGGGTTACATCACCTACATCTGATTCAGAGTAGTCCTTGACTAAATTACGTTAGAATGGAGGCATGCGACTGACAAAGAAGTGAATAGAAAGATTTTTTTTTAAAGATAAAAGAAGACATTTTAAAATGAAGTCAAATGAAAGGAGAGAATCAACAAGAGTGAAAGGAAGATGAAAGGAAGGTTGAAGTTGACTAATGCGGTGCTTCCTTGATTGACGAAAACTCCTTGAGAAGTTGAAAAAATGTCTAAAAGGCAGTACAGATTTTGTGTTAGAGGAGGAGACTGTCACCTCTTCCCCGTGTGAAAGTATGTGTGAAAAGATGAACTTCATGAACTCAGCTAATGTAAACATCATAATGACTCCACTCCAGTGTTAGTTAAGTACTCGAGTAATAGTTGTTGTGTTTATGTATATTTTGTCCAATAAGTTCTTTGTGTTTCTCTTCATGTTTCAAAAAGGGAACTTTGTAGGGCCCAAAGGATACCTGGCAGATGGAAACTTTAGAAAATCCAATAATGATATATTGGCCAATTTTCATTTCTAACATAAACACAAGCAAACATTTTAGATGAAATGTGCTCATCAAAAGATTATGACCGAGAGCTGAGCTGCAATGATTAGTCGATTAGGTTTATCAATTTGTTGATGGAAAGAAAATGAATGGACAACTATTTTAATAATCAATTAATCATTTTTCAAGTATAAATGCCAAATATTTGCTGGTTTTTGGATTCTCAAATGTGAAGATTTGCTGCTTTTCTTTGTCGTATTTAATGGTCAATGACATATCTTTGGGATTTGGACTGGTGGTGGGATAAAACAAGCAATCTGAAGACGCCACTTTGGGCTCTGTAAAATTGTTATGGTCATTTTTCACTATTTTTTTTTGACATTTTAAAGACTAAATGATTGATTGATTAATCAAGATAATAATCGGCAGATTAATCGATAATGAAAATAATTGTTAGTTGCGGCCTCATATTTTTACAGTTGAAAAATATACTTGTCAGTGCTCTCTGTGGACATATTTGTACTAAAAAGTCTGTAACTTTGGAAAATAACCACTTTATTCAGCTAACTCAGACTTGCTCAAGAGGAGGAATAAGTAGAGTGACCAACAACTCTTTCAATTTCCTTATAAGAATGTGAGCACTGTACAAAGATAGACTAAGAAAAAAAAAACAACTTTAAGATCTCCTATGGCCTGGATGCCAGAATGTCCACATACACACTGAGAGTTAAAGCATATTGGCTACATGTGATACTCATTGTTACAGTGTTGTATGAGATGCTGTGTGAGATAGAAAGATCTACAAATACAGTTTTATCAGCCAACTAGTTGAACTGACTTCCTATGTTAATACAGAGTTTATACAGAGTAGAGTCACTCTACAAAACCAAACACAGAGATCAACACAAGACAGATTGGGGAGTGATTATAAACACAAAACACAGATGTGCATCAGATTCTACTTCAGGCCGTAAAGATAACTATCTGTAGTGAGTATCCTTTATGTGTGGGCAGCAGCTGCTACGTCAAGCTGAAAACACACTGCTGTTGCAGCGCTGCGGTGCGTCATATGACATGCGTCAAGTGCCGGCCCTTGCACCAACAGGAAGCATTGTGCCGCAGCGTGTCAATATAGTAGTTACCTGGATATAACTCCAGTTCTGAGTGAGTTGCCCACTGTAGTCGTCTATTTTTAATTAAAATCTTGAAAAAAATAAAAATCTCAGCAGTGAGATTATGTTTGGAAAGCAGCAGATCCAACAATTAATTCATTTTTGCCTTGTAGATATGAGCACAAGCGAAACGGTTAAAACTACAGTGAAAAGCAAGCTACAAACTAGTAAATAACGTCTGTAGTTGGGTCAACATTGTATTGAAGTACAAAACAGCTTTTTCTCTGGAAAAAAACACGTTCTGACAGTGGCGCTGGAAACAGGACAGTGGTGAGAAGTGCTGCGGGGTGGTGTGCGTATATGTACAACCCCCACACCGCCGCCAGTGTGGGGGTTGTACATAGGAAATAATAGAGGCAGCTGTTTTGATGCGCACCATTCGGCGGCGGTGTGTTTTGGCCTTTAGTGTGTCCAAAATACTTTTACATGTCGTGGAAAACTATGACTGACATTTTTTCCTTTTTGGATAATTTATATGTTTTACCAGTAGGGCTGCAACTAATGATAACTGTCATTATTGTTTAATCTGTTGATTATTTTTTCGATTAATCGATTAGTTGTTGGTCTATAAAACGTCTGAAAATGATGAAAAATTATATTTCCCATAGCCCAAGATATCGTCCTCAAATGTCTTGTTTCGTCCCAACCAACACTCCACAACCTAAAGATATTCAGTTTACTATCATAAAACCATGAAATGATTAATTGATTATCAAAATAGTCAGCAATTAATTTAATAGTTAGCATCTAATCGATTAATCGACCAATCATCGCAGCTCTACTTACCAGGAGTGAAAACCTGTTGATGTATCTTCCTTAATTAATATTAAATCTATTAAATCTAAATCTAAGATTGTACTGCTGATTGTACTGATTGTACTTGTACTTTTGAGGAGTAATGTAATATTGCTTTCTCTTTTCTCTATTTAGCACTTCCATGTTCATCAGTTATCTTGGATCATTTGTGTGACTCGTGTATTTTACTGAATTTTAGTGGTGTAGTAGATTCAACATATTCTTCTATATCTTTTCTATTTTGTTATTGTAAATATTTTCATGCTTTGTGCTAGCCAGCACTGCTCTGATTGCTCCTGTCAGAGTAGATTTGGTGTGTTTATGCCTGATGACGATCTGAGTTAGTTAGTCAAAAAGTTTCTCTGTTAAAATTACTGGGAGCTATTAATACAATGTGCAAATCTTTTGTCTGACTTTTCCCTTCAACAGCTGACATGTAGTCGTTCCCAGACAAAGCACCTTCAGCCATTGTGGGTAAAACACCTGATGAACTGAGTTGGATCAATTAAAACCCAGAAATCTACAGCAGCAGCAGGCAAAGACACATCAGCCACAGCAGGCATTACATTATTCACTTCCGCATCCAAAAAATCATCAGTATATGGCTCTGAGGAGACAATCTTTTTATTATGAAAAGTTATGCAGCGTTGATAAGCAGCAGATGACCAGCAGTACATGTTACAAGCTTAATGTTGCCAATGAGTGAAGCTGAGTGAACAAGAGCTCAGCAGTTATCATGTAATTGTGATATAAAGCAGCACGCAGTCACATAATCCCATTGCTTTGAGATGAAATACTCCTGTGTTGCCTTGCTGAATGTGAAGTGTGTGATCAAGAGTGTGACAAAAGCCATACTGAGTTTCACAGTAAGCAAAATTACAAGGAAAAAAAAAGTTATGTGAACAAGATTTGATTGATATCCCTTAAACCAGTGGTTCTCAAAGGAGTTCCAGGGTAAAAAGGGGAATAATTTATTTTCACTATAGAGTAATTCCATCCATAAGTAACACAGTGACAGAAGTATAACTATTTTGGTCATGAGTTTCGTACACTTTTTGTATTAAAAGCAAAAATCTTATCAGATCGGGGAGACTGGGACAAAATGTTATCAAATGCAGGTCCATGGTCTAATTTGTGTCAGTTTAGGGGTCCTTAATGTGAAAAAGTTTGAGAAACACTGCCTTAAACCAATAAACAATTACCTTCTACTAGTGGGCCAAATGAAAACCACCCTAAAAAAAAAACCCAGCAGCAACAACCAGGTGGAAGATGCACCACATCCAACTGAAACATGAGCATTTACCATCTAAATAAACAGCATGAAAGCATAAAATCCTGCATGCCAAACAACAACCAAAGGCAGAATAAGCTGAGCAAGTTCAATAAAGTAAATTACATTTAGCTAATACCAATGCAAATGCTGCACATCTGCTCAGCAGAACAAAATTAGCAGCCAAGTTAGTAAGTTAGACACCAAAACATTTACTAAACGAAAATACAGCAGCTCACGCCTCTCAGCATGACACTGCGATATCTAAAAATTAGTTTTTAGAAGACTATTTATAAAGAACAAAGCCAATATATCACTCACAATATACAGTATATGTTAGCACCAGGTTAGCTAGCACACCTACCTTAGCAGGGGGAAGTGAAGCAGTGAGTGACCCCTGGAGAAAAGTTGCTGTAGTCTGAAGCAGCAGGCAGCATGACAGGAAAACTTTACTTTGATGTTATTCCTCCACAAAACCGTCCTGAAGCGAAATGCTACATTATTGACAACAGCGGTAGCAGCAAAATGTTTGTAGAAGAGATAGCAAAGTTAGCTAATAAGCGGTGCAGCAGTAGCCTGGCCAAACAGAGAGGGCGGGCATTGAGGGTTTAAACAGAGTGAACTGCTGCAGAAAGGTGCGTTAGATATAATGCATGTTACAGCCAGTTTGTCGCAGTTTCATTCTGCATACTAGTTCTGAGCAGAGTGTGACAAAGTACAGTATATTCAAAAGAGTAAGTGACATTTGAGTGTGCTATTGACTGTTGTAGACTCATACAGTCAGCGATGGAAAGTAACTATTTACTCAAGTACTGTGCTTAAGTACAACTTTGAGGTACTTTATTTGAGTATTTCCATTTTATGCCACCTTATAGGCTACTTCCACTCCACTACATTTATTTGACAGCTTTAGCTACTTTTCAGATGAAGATTTTACACAATGGATAATATAACAAGCTTATAAAATACAACACATTGTAAAAGATGAAACCAGTGGTTTCCAACCTTTTGGGCTTTTGACATCTTACATAAAACAGTGTGTAGTCTGGGTCACATTTCAGATGTCTATGAGTTTTTAATAGCTCCACCAAAGTTTTTTCCCTCTAAACTTCTCACATGATTTCATTTCAATAAATGTTCAAATGACCCAATATTTCACCAAAAATCAAAGATTAGAGAAAAAGCCCAAAAACTGAAAACAGATTTGTGTATCAGAAATTTGTTTTTTCTTCTTTTCTCTCTCATTAATCATCTCACGACCCCTCAGATTTATCTGGTGTCCCTTTGGAGGGGCCCGACCCCTAGGTTGAGAGGGGTCTATTTGCAGTTTTGCAGACATACATGATAAACCCTCTTTACTACATGATACACCCCCTCCAAGAGTTACAGGAGGTGGTGCTCCCAGCTGCAATTATTGATATTATCATTAACATTTATAAATACAATATAATATTTTAATACTGTTTTGCTTATATTTGTGAAATTTGATTGGCAATAGCCTTCTAAAGTCTCAGTGACATTACATTATTGTTGATATAAAACAGTAGGTATATTGATTTCTTGTATGCAAACTACACAAAAACAGAATACCCAAAATATTAGTATACTGTACTGTGTACAATTAGTTTGTAATATGACATTGACCCTTTTCACAGCAGACATTTTGACAAGTCAAAAAGGCGTCTGTTAGGAAGCAACAAGGCTTTGTTCCTAATAGATACAAGGCGACAGTGGAAAATAAAGTACATTTACAATTACTCGAGTACTGCAGCTTTATACTTAGACATCACTACAATTTTGAGGGAAGTGTACTTTTCAGTCCACGACCTTTTACGAGCTAATAGTTAGCTTTTTCAAATAAAATATGTGATGAGCATATCAAATATGGAGAATCTTTGGATAAACAACCCAACAGTATCCATCTCACACATTAGCTTTAAACAAAAAGGGTGAACAATTTCCTGGTTTCTGCTTTTCTTTGTCATACATGATAGAAAACTGAATATCTTTGGGGTTTGGACTGTTGTAGGGTTGCGACTAACGATTCTATTAATCGTTTAGTCAATGAAATGTTAAAAAAATAGTGGAAAAATGGCATTCACAATTTCTCAGAGCCCACGATGATGTCTTCAACTTGCTTGTTTTATCTGACTAACAGTCCAAAACCTTTAAGTATTCAATTTACTGTCAAATATGACAAGGAAAAACAGCACATTTGAGAAGCTAGGAGCAAGAACATTGGGCATTTTTGCTTTAATCAAAATTACTCCCAATCAATTTTCTTTCAGTCGACTAATCAATTAATCGACAAATGGTTGCAGCTCTAGACTGTTGGTTGGACAAAACAAGATATCTCTCACCTTTGATCCTGGAAATTAAAACAGCTCTATTTCCCTATTTTCTGACATTTTATAGACAAAACAATTAATCAAGGAAATAATCAGCTGATTAATAAAGTTCTTTCTTATCTTAACCTATCTTATGTTATCTTAGATACTCATCTTTTACTCAAGTAAAGGATCTGATTACTTCTTCCCCCTCTGATGAGTCAAGTCAGTACAGATATAGAACGAATGAGGGTAAAAATGGATCATATTTATCATTCCCTTTCACTATCACAACGGTTAATTCACACACCACCATTCATAAATTTAATTATTCTATAGCCAAATGGGCATGACCCATCTCAGGTGCCCTTAGCGTTTCTTATTATAGCATGTGGGGGTCTTGTGGATTCAGCTCATCTGTTGTATTTGCTCAGAAGCTCACAGAGACCTCTCGGCCCCGACGCAATCTCACCTCATTAACATTTTAGGTGACGAGTCTGTCACAGCCTTAATTAACAATTCATGAGCACGGCTTATAGCTATATTAACATTTTACAACCAATAAATCAGCTTTCCTAATCTGCTGTGTGTGTCCGCCTGCACATGTCCATGTGTGTGTGCATGTGTGATAGACACGGGGGGGAGACAGTGTGTGTGTGTGTGTGTGTGTGTGTGTGTGTGGGTGGGCGGGTGCGTAATTTGTGTACAACCACAACAGGCAACTTCATCTCTTCCTTTGTCTTCAAGTCTGTCTCGTCTGTCTCTGACCATGACATTTGTCTGAACTTTCTCTTAATCTTATGTTCTGGTCATGACACTGTAGTGAATTATACCCATAATGCCTTTTCTTCAGCAAAACAAGAAATACCCAGCAACCTGATCTCAATGAGGTTATTTACAGTATTATGCCAATTAACAGCCTAAAAAGATACATCCAGCTAAATTCCCACAAATGCAAGTGTCAAACATAATGGAAAGGTCGACTAATTAGGGTGCTATTTTCAATCAGTCGACTTACAAAGCGACAGCTCTGTCAAGTTTTTTTTTTTCATTGTGAGAATCCAAATGAACAAAAAGGGAGAGGAGAGAAGGGGAGACAAGAGGGATAAAGCTGAAGCTGATGGTGGAAGACAATCTGGTAGAGTCGATTCTCTAAGGTATCATCATTTCTGCTTCCCTCCTCGCACCTAAAGCAGATTCAAAAACCTCTGAGAGTACTGTAGGTGTGACAGTGTGCAGTGAGACCAGGAGTTTTGAGCTGCTTCATCATCCCATAAAATGTGTGTATGTGTGTGTGTGTGTTGGTATTGTAGGGTATGTATCTAGAAGGGACAAATTAATCAAGCATCGTCACATCAGGAGCGGGATGCACTGAGCTCCTAAATCTCCAGACGATGATCTAGACCTGGGGCCTCAGATGAAGAAGATTTTAAAATTCACAACACCTCAGAGATATGTTGCAGTTAATGGATAACTTGAAAAACTGTATGTGATCAAAACACATTTCATAGTATCTGCCTCACTGTGCAGAGCTAAAGGAGAGAGAAGTGAAATTGAAGTAACGATCCCACCGCAGCACCCTTAGGCAGCCCCTTGACCCCACTTTGAACAGTACCTGTGTGGGCAGTGTGTGCAGGCCTAGGCTCCACCACTCAGAGTCACAGTGCAGCAATATCATGGTACAGTATAATATGCGTGGTGCATAGCTGTTGCTTGCCAAATGAAAGCAATCTCTGCAGCATTACTCGCTCTCCCCGGGTGACACAAAAAGCCTGTGTTGGTTTTATGAGTTTGCAAGGGCACGTTTACAGTTAGGAAGCCTTTAAAATCCACATTGTGGCGACATGCACAGTTAGCTGAATTTAATTTGATATGAGGCAGTGTATACCAGGGCTTTTGTGGTGTAAATGCTCTGCAATATAGCCATGTAGTCCTTTTAAAGAAAAAGCTGCTTTGTGTGGCTTGGCAGCAGCCCCCCCTCCCCCTCCCCTTCCCCTTCCCACCCCCCCTCAGGTGCACCAGCACATTTAATATTTCACCTTAACATAAAGATCAAGGTCGCTGCTTGAGTGGGAGCACACGGAATTTAAAGGATTCGAGTGAGTAAGGGGTGGCCTTGCAAAGTGCATGTCTCAATGACAAATTCATTGTGTGCTGCAAAGGATCCTCACCAGTTCTTCAATGCAGGCTATTCCAGTTCCAATCAGTCTCCCAACTTCTCCAAAGTCGAAAAAAAAAAAGAAAGAAATCGATCTGAGAAAGGTGAAACGAGGAAACGTCCCCTGGATTTATACGGCTGAAATCGTGGTTGTGTTTTCAAACTGAAAGATATGGGCTGGTATTTTCCTTCAGTCATGACTCATCTTGCTTCCCATTATGCATGAATGTCAGTGCATATAGGAAGTTAATGACTATTTTTAACTTGAGCAGGACACATAGGTGTGAGGTGTGTGGCTTGATAATGTCATCATTGCAATGACATCTGGTGACAGTAAGCTATAAATGGTCATGTTTATAATATCAGTGACAAATAACAACACAGACATAGACTATGGTTGATAATGATTTAGTAAAATAGGGAACAAAATTCTGCCAGAATGCACTGCTATAAATAAAAGGATGTTGAATTCAGGGTGCATAACACAGATAATTGATGTGAGAATAGCATGGCGAGGTGATGGAATTGGGGACATTTGGGCTCTCATGATGCCTCAGTAATGAAATGTCCTTTTCTCACTCCAACACTTTTGGACAAGGAATTGCCATGACTACAAGATGAGCTTTTTGCTTTCTTTACTGCTGCTGTGCTGCCCTCTTCTGGAGACCAAACAAACAGCCCATAAACTCAGAAATATGACTCACATGAATCCTAAAACCAATATTCTTTTTTTTACTGTCTTAATAGACTGGATGGTAAAGTTAGTTAATAGTATATTGTTGGTTAAAGTTAAATTAATATAAGAAAGTGAGGGGGGAAATTAACTAAAGGAAACCAATGAAAATGTCAGTAATTGCAGCAAGAATCATGCAGATGAAGGGTGTGGAGGGTAATGATATCTCAAGTTTCTGGTGTTGATTAAACACTAAAACTTGACCATCAAATCCCTGCAAACATCATCCACTTACATAACCTATTCCATCATCTCACACTTGGCCGATCCGGCGCTCCCTGCCTGATGAAACAGTGCAGTCGTATTTTGGGAAGGGGTATCTATGGTCTGAGAGAGTTCGTAAAAAAAAAAAAAAAGAAGCTTGCTAAATGATGAAAGGTTCTTTTGGATGAGGGAGGAGCTGTTACTTGTGTGTGTCCACATGTGTGTTTATACATCACGTTCTCCCATAATGCTTTACAGCATCCCTCTGAATCATTACTGTACACCACATCCAGCACTTTGCATTCTCCCTCTGCCTCTGTTTAACTCTTAATATCCATCTCTTTCTGTCTCCTTCTCTGTTTTTCTTTCCTCCCGTAATCATTTTTGTGTTAACTGGCAGTATGTATCTGATCAGGAGAGAGCCTTTCTATATGCCCCACGACAGCACCCTGGGAAACTGGTGAGGAAACTGCTTAAGGCCATCTCACAAAAATAATTTTCACAGCACCACCCGTGTGCATGGAAACTCTCCTCATCCTTATCCTCGCACTTTCACACTGTGTTAAAGCACTGACAAAGAATTCCTGCCTCGAGTGCTGTGAATCGTAGCTCGTATGAAACTAATGTGCTACTTTCTGTCTCCATCCACGTTAAGATATCACTCAACAAAATTGCTCAGTTTGGCTTAAAAAGTAGTAGAGTTTGCTCAGAGAGGTGAGGGATTCAAGTTGGTGTGTAGGAAAGAAGAGACTGCACAATAAGTATTCCCTTTATCCCCATTCAGCAACAGGGCAGAAAGAATGCAAATTACTACTGTTATCCCTGGCCATGAATATCATCAACGCTACCATTATATGGACACAGCTTTCAACCCTGGAGGTTGCATTCAAAAGACATTACCCTGTTATTCATCAGTGAGGTGTGAATTATTGGCTGTTGGCTGACAAAGAAGTAATCAACTTGTCCCAAATCATTTTTGGTGCAAACATCTCCTGAGCCTGTTACAGTAATTAATGACCCAACACTTCAAAGCAGAACACAATTAAACTAAACTTTACCACAAACAAAAACACCTCTTAGGCTATAAGTTTTTTTTGTTGTTTTTTTTTAAAGGGCATTGGGGGGAAGTTTTTTTCCTCTCCTGAATTTTTTTAGGAGGAGGGTGTGGGCCCTGAACGTCATTCCAAGGGAGTTGCAGTGAATGTGGACTTCCCCAAACTTGAGTTATTGGAGTTGGATCAGTCACTGGGACAATGTGACTTTGGTGTTTGGGAACGTCGCGCATGATAATAACAGAGTAGCCTTCTTTCTTATGCTAGGAATATTTATTTTAAGACTGTTGTCAAATATGAATAACAGGCATGGAGAGATGGACTGGTGGTGGACAGTTTTCACACTACTTTTGAACTTTCAATTTACTTACGGGTCTCCCTCCTCTTACGACTTGTTCCACGGGTCAGCATACACTGGAGTGGTACACAGACACAGAAATAGGTAAGTAATGGGTTTTATACCTTTTTTTGGTTTGTTTTTTTATGGGCGAATCATTTTAGCTTTTCTGTTTGTCTTAAAATCCTCGGTCAATCTTCGGGCGTTCCTTTAAACCCACCTTTCCTTGTGCGCTTTTGTTTGGCAAAACTTACGCAGTTGCCAATAAAAGGCGATGGCTTTCAAACTTCTCATCGATCGGAATGACCTCAAATCGAGGCAGCTTTTAACCTCTTACAGTCATATATAGCCTGTTAACATACACTGTGCTTTTATCAGCCTGTGACTAAATTTGGCTCGAGATTGAGAGTGTTGCCAAAGGTGATAAGATCCAGATAAACACTGGTATGTCGCTGATTACTCCAATCTCGAATCTACAAGAAAGCATTAGTGCATTTCCAGCTGGCCACTGATAACTTAAAATAGGCGAGCAAGAAAAAGAAAAACACACAGAGAGAGAAAGCCATCACTGAAATGACGCACCCTTTAGAGAAAGCTCAGTGAAGCATCAGGACTTATTTGTGATGATTTCCAAGTCACTAAAAATTCCATAACTATTTTCTTTAATATCTTCACGGTACAGTATTCCTCTACAATATTTATTATAGGTATGCTCATCTCTGCTCTCTGTCTCTCTCTCTTCAGGAACTGGTGCGCCTATGTGGTGCACAAGAACGTGAGCTGCGCCGTGAAGGGGGGTGTGGAGAGCTTCCAGGAGCCCGTGATGGCCCCCTGCCCAGCCTACCAGCCCGACTGCCAGCAACAAGTGACGTGAGCATCCAAGGAGCAAAAGGGGGAAGGGTTGAGGATGCATCTTTTGATGTGGGCTACATGAGACAGGCTGGAGTTCTGATACAAAATGTGACTGGAGGCAGAAATATTCACAGTGGCTAAAGAAACTTCACTGGCTGAACCTAAAAGGCACTGAGTTTTCAGCAAGTTAATGAGCCTACTGAATCAGGCTGATTAAAACAGGAAATGTGGCCTCAAGCTAATGAGGAATAGCTGAAAAAGGGTACACCATAGTCAAGGTTAGTTATCCTAAATGATCCTTCAAGTTTAAACAAAGGTTGCTAGCCAACAGCAACATACCTGCAAAACTTTTAGCAAAAAATACAGTACATGATAACAAACCATACTTATGCCTATGATTGGTTTATCTATTTAAGTTAGCTACTCTACTAGAGACTGCAGACATTCCAAAATCATGAATGTTTACATGGTCAGGAATAAATAAAAAAAATGAGTCATTGCCAATTAGTCAATAGAATAGAATCTAGGCCAGAGTTCCTAGAGTTTAGCCTCTTTTATTTACCACTTTGTGAGTTTCTCTGGCTCCATGCATCAGTGTTTTACTTAATCAAATTATTTACACATCCAGAACAAGTCTGTTTCTGACAAATCCTTTTTAAAATTATTTGTGGTAGTTCATCAAGTGTTTAAATGTGTGTTATCAAATTCTTGCACATGGCTGAGCAGCTGTTAATTTATCATTAGCAGGTTTCTGTCCCTAAATACAACTCAATGTTCTGTTATAGCTGTCATTATCATAATGCAAAACTAATAGACCTGAATGCTCATCAAGGGACAAGGAATTTCAATCAAGGTGAATTCAGGGGCTCTGAGTCTGCAGATAAACAGTTGTGAGCAGTGCATAAGAGTTATTCTCAGTGTGTAATCTAAGTATGTATAAATACACTAGACATACAGTACCAGTCAAAGGTTTGGAGACATTTTTTCATTCAAGACAATGGGAGGGTGTGTCCAAACTTTTGGAACTATGTGTTTATCTGGTGCACATTTTAAGATGTGATAGTTAAACATATTCTGAACTTACTGTAGTATGTCATGCATTTCTGTCAGTATGGGTGTTTCTTTCCTCTACTTTTTTCTTCCCTTTGATATGATAATAAATGAAGTCCAAGTAATACATATGATTTAAGCCCATATCTGGAGTCAAAGACTTTTAAGATAAACAAAGCATTCTGTTCCTCCCATGGAGTACTTGGATGGTCTAAATGGGAGTATCTAGACTAGTAATTGGTGAGTAACAGTTGTCATTAATTCTGTAATAGCAAATGCTGTGTTGCAATTTCATTCATTTTGCTGTGTGAATTATTGTTAGTTCTGAAATGACATACACACACTGTGCTGTGGAAAATATTACTGGAAACTGATTAATCTTAGGTAACAGGAGCACATTTCCAAGTTTCTGTGTAAAGGAAGAATAGCTGGCAGTGATAACAGACACCTTGGGTTTTTCCATTTCTAAGTTATGATTTACAGCATCGGCCTAATAATATGTCATATCAGACTGAGACTTTAGTACACTTGTTGATTACAGCCACAAGTTTTCAGTTTACTTTTTACTATCAGTCAAGCTAGAACAGTATTAATCAGTGTGAGATTTGGGAAATGTGCAAAGATGATTGTTTCAGTCATCAACTTTCCAGATGTTCTGCATGACATGACCCCTGCCTTCAGGGAAGTGATGTCATCTATTGTTTCTTTGGGAACTGTGTTTGCCTTGGCTAGAAAGTGGAAACTCAAAAAACAGGAGCCATCGGTTCCAGATAAAAATATATATTGTTGGTATTTGTTTGTCTGAAACGTAATGATTTCTCTGCCCTGCTTTACAGATACCAATCTCGGTTTCGACCCACATACAAGATTGCCTTTAAGACAGTCACAGAGTTAGAGTGGAGATGCTGTCCTGCTTACCAAGGTCCGGACTGTAAAGATTTAAAACCACCTCCAGACCGACAGTTAGTGCAGGGAACACAGCCTTACCTCCCATCAAATCCTGTACATACAACCAGGCACACACAAAGTAAGACACCATTTTCTGCTCTACTTTTGTCAATTCATACTGAATTTCTATGTATTACCAAATTTTCCTTATTACCACTAAATGACCACGGTAAGCTAATACAAGAGAGTTATTTCTTTGTGTTTATTAGTAAAAACTCAATTCTTTGCTTATAGGACCAGAACGGAGAGAGACTGCGCACCATGAGACGAGGCATGATGGAACAGATAAAGTGCGTCTTCTGGAAGGTGAAGTTCAGCGTTTGTCTCAGACAGTGCTGGATCTTCAGTCAGCTTTGACAGGGTTAACCACCAACCTCCGCACAGACCTGCAGGAAGATTCAAAGAAGATGCTGGAGACACTCCTCCACAACATCCGTCCACCAGACACAGCTACAGCTACAGATACGGAGAAGAGCCCAGCAGTGCTGGATGGTCATCAGGCTACCAGAGGTGGGATTGCTGGAGAGAAGGCCATAGAAAAAATAGTGGCCCGCTTGGATGATATCAACACTGCACTGAAAAGCAAGGATGAAGCTTTGGAAGACATTAGAGGAGCCATGTCAAGTCATGAGGGGCAGATTCGTGTCCTGATGGATGCCTCACAATCTCAGACTCCAGCCATGGCGGAGTTTGAAGTTATACAGACCTATATTGATGGAAAGTTTGAGAAGCTGAAGAAGGAGTTAGACCAGAATATGGAGGAACAAATGGCCAAGCTACAAAGCTCATACAATGACAAGATTCAGACCTTGCAGAATACCTGTGAAAACAGCTGTGACCAAGGTTTGGTCAGCCTGACCAAGCTGGTGGACACCAAGGAGGCTGACCTGAGAAAGGAGATCCGGGCACTACGTCTGGACATGGCTGCTGCAGATGGACCTGTACGCATTCAGAGGCAGACAGATCCATCTAAAGAAGAAAAGGATCACAGTGACCACGAAGACTTGTGGCGTGAGATTGAGCGTATTGCAGAGGCTCACCGCATCCTGAATGTCCGCATTGACAACGAGCTGGAGCACCTGTCTGCACCTCAGGAAGACAATGATTTTAGCTCGCAGATTGAGGAGCTGGAGGCACGCATAAATATCACGGAACAAAATGCAGAGACTCACTGTTTCTATATAGAAGAGAAGCTGACCCGTACAATTGCGGAAGAAGTGGCAGCACTTCAACAGCATATGGGTGAGCGTCTGAACAGCATGGAGGACCAGTTTACGAACATGCTGGTGGAAATGAGCAACAACTCCTTCCCTGGGATGTTTGGGGACTCCATGGATGCCATCCAGACACAAGTCAACAACAACAAGTTCCTCCTCCAGGCTTTGGATGAGAAGGTAAATACTGTTGGAGAGTTATGCTCTGCAGGATGTTCAGCATCAGGAATAACTGTAGGTGAAGGAGCTTCATCACCCACATCTAAGGGTCTAGAAAACATTTTGAGGGACCTGAGCCGGTATAGGGATGACTTGGACATTCTACACACAGACGTTAATGCAAACACAGACAAGCTCAGGCAACTGGAGCACCTTGTTGAAAGGCAGTCAGCTGGGATCGAAAGACGTTCCAAGACGATGGAGGACTTCCAGAAGGGGTTGATTAATCTCCAAGATAATGTTCTTGGGCTGGCTGGTGCTGTTACTGGGCTAAGTGATTCCTTGAGCAAATACAACCAAGATGTAGAGAGAATTAACACAACATGCTGCCAGGCAGAGCAGAGTGGCACTGGGAGACCAGCATGGGTACCTGCAGTACCCAGTGGTCAGGCAGACGCCACCAGCCGTCAGGTGGAGGAGCTAAAGAACAGACTTGATACACTCAGTAAACAGGTGTCATCTGAACTGAGTCAATGCAAACAGAACACCCAGGGTGTTTCTGATGGCATTTCTGCTGTGGATGGCCGCATAACCAGACTTGAAAAGGTGTGTGGAAGGCTAGACGGGGTTTCTGCTAATATCAAAGAGCTGAAAGACGGGCTGGAGAGACATGTTGGTGGTCTGCGGGACTGTGTCAACAGGATGAACGTCACCTGTGGAAATCATGGTGCAGACATTGTGGCGCTGCAGAATTCCCTGCAGAGATTCCAGACACAGCTGTCTGCAATGGCCAAACAGCCAGGTGAGTTGGTGATTTGGTGATAGTTTCATGACAACATTAGCTACCTGTGGTAAAAGAAAATTGCAGGAATTATCAAGGGTATCTTAAAGGTCATATATGAGGTTATATATATTAATATTTATTTAACCAGCAAAACACTTTTGTTTCAGTTTGGAGCCAATATTCAAAAGCTTTGTCATTTCTGTCTGACAATTCATATGGAATATATTATTGTGTGACTTTAGAATATATATACAGTGTTGATATTATATTACCTCTGCACAGAGCCAGGCTGGCTGTTTCCCCCGTTTCCAATCTTTAAATTATGCTAAGCTGATTGGCTGGTCGTTGCAGCTTCATATTACATGCATAGATATGAGAAAGGTATCAAAGTTCTCATCTAACTCTCAGCAAGACAGCAAAGAGGTGTATTTCCCAAAACATCGAACTGTCAGGACAGTAATTAGATATAGAATATGGCACAATTTTATCACTAAAAAAGTCAATTTTTTATACATTTGTCCATGGATTCCCACATTAGCGCAGTTAGGGACTGAAATAAGCCATTAGCAGTTGGATAAATAGCTACCAAATACACACACTCCTTTTTTTTCAGCTTCCTCCCGACTTCCAGCATATGCGTTTATCAAGTGTGATTAACATCTGTGTAAACACAAACTTTTCCTGAAGATAATCCTCCATATAATGCGTTCTGCTTGCTTGGTTTACATGGGGGCTTGAAGGGAGGGATCAGATCCCATGAATGGCTACAGGGTATTTCCCGGAGTGGGAGGGCATGAGTTCACAGGGCCTCTCCTGCTCGCCTTGAGTATGTCATTCAATATGTCCCGGCACCAAGAGGCAGAGGCCCACATTGGAAACTTCCTGTGACTTAGATCCATGTTGTCCTAAGAATTCCCTGGTTTTATAGAAAGGATAGGGCAGATAGATTGAATCTTACATTTTTACATGCCGAGCTCAGTTTATACCTCAATGTCAGCCCCTCCTAACAACTGTAATGACTTACTTGCACTGTTTCCTGCCTTATTGCTCCCTTATGTAAATGTCAGAACACCCGAGTAGACTGTTTCGTCTTTCCCACTTCCTTTACGAACATGTTGAGTTGAGGTCGTCTTTCTTGCACCGTGACATAGCTTTTTCACTTATACCGCATAACTGCAGACCTCAACCTCAGCTCCCAGTCACTTGGTGCACACATGCACACACATTCGCATACACAATACACCTCTCTCCCTCGTTTTCTCCTTACACATACCAACCTCTAGAGATTCCCGTAAGGTGACCTCAGCCTGATGTGTGGAGTCTGGTCCTCATTAAGGACCCTGACTCACTGCTGGAGCCAGTCTTGATGGAGAGGGGAGAAGCAGGGCTCCACACCCAGGACCAGATGCGTCTTCTACCCCTCAGCTGTGATGTCATGACTGGGGCCCCAATCACTGGTGCCTCCCTTTCTTAAACCATCGTCCAAAACAATAGTATGATAGGGACCTGAGGAGAAAATGAGGGTGGATGGATTAATGGTTGTGGGATAGAGAAACGGAAAGCGTGAAGGCATTTTGTATTCCATTTCACTCTTTGCCAAATATGGCCTGTTATTTCCAAACTGCGATATTTGATTTCATTACCTTACATGGAACATTATACTGCGCTTCTGCCCAGCAATGAATCAGACTGAACTGTGCGTACTGCAGCAGGATTGTGAAAAATATTTGTCAGGGTTTTCACTTTCTATCTCTTATTAAGAACCCCCAAACATTTTCTAGCTATTATTTGTAAGAGATGGGTATGTTTCTATAGTTTTCTATATCCTAATAACACAAGAAAGGGAGTTGGACTGTTTGGCTGATGTAGAATGAGAATTAGAAAAAAAGAGAGAAATAGTATTAATAGAGATAAAAACATTTCCATAAAAATCCAAGTTCTATGGGTGTGGTGGTGGTTGAGAGCCTACTGAAATGTTTCCTCTCTGTGTTTGAGCTCATATTCTCCACACAGTCATATGAAGACCCCGAGGAGGCTGCGAACAGATGAAGTGTTGTAATAACATAACTGAAAGATTAACTGGAATAGCTTTGCCCTTACTCAATGTGACTGCTAAATGGAATTGTGTGACTTGGTTGCAAAATATTGGCACTGCTTCACCCACAGCAGCTGCTGCAGCAGAGGTTTGCCACTACAGCTAGTGTGTTTGTATCTCTCTGTTACATCATTTAAAAGTGAAAGACTGATGTATCAAAGTCATTTTGAAATTGGATGAGAGGCTGTTTTAAGGGTTGCAAACTGCTTTAATAGAGGTTGTTAGGAAATATAGAAATATTTCTAATTGGAAAATGCTTCTGTTTTCAACAAGCTTGAGCGTGCTGTTCCTCATTCAGACGGTGACTAATCAACCTTTTTTTTTTTTACAGATTTTTTCATTCGATTCTCAAGCTGTTTTTTTCTACCACACACACACACACACACACTTTTTGGAGGTGATCCCAGTCTAGCTCAAAACACTTCCTCGTCATTTCCTTCTCTCTCTCTCTTATCTCTGAATTTCTCTCTCTACTCCCTCATCGCTCTCCCCTTCTGTCCAGTTTTTTCCTTACAATTTGTCCTTCCAAGAATGCCAGAGGACTTTTCTTTTTCCCGTCCCTCCACCCTGTCCTGTAAGTTTCTATCGACAGGCGAGGCCTTCACAAAAAAAAAAGGCAGTTGTATTAAAGCTGGGATATAATGAATGCTTTGATTTCATGGATCAATGCTTTGCAATTGATCATTCTGACTTTATATCGGAGAGACAGGCTGTAAGAACTGTCTACCGTGATGAGGGAATACAAGAAAAACAAGACATCAAAGGCTTTTTGAAGTCAAGGGGGTGTCTGTTGGGAAAGAATGGAATATTGTATTCAGCTCTGCTGCACACACTGTATATGTTTAGTCAGCACCAGAAATCCAAGGGGGTGCTTTGACTGCAACAATCTCCCTGGAGAGGTTTGTGAAGCTGGTGAGGTGAGGTGTTTCCATGTCTGACCCAGGAGCCCATCTGGAAGTCTTCAGAGGAGAATGGACCCAGATACACAATGGGAGTCCCTGAGGTTTGCCATGCAGTGCACAATTTGAACCTCCCATCATTAATATCACTGGAGGAGAATTGGGTGGAGGATGAAATTGTGTCCATGTGCGTAGCAAGGAAGGGAAAAAGAAAAATGTATGAGTGATGCATTATTGTGTGTGTGTAACAGCCACACCCTGCGCCATGCCCCTTGACACCATTTTCCATTGCGTGATCAACTTGTCTGTTGCAATATTCCTTGACGCTTTAAGACACTTTCCAACACTCAGGCACTGTCACCCGAATCTGTGGAAGCAACAGTAACTAAAGCGCAACCACCCCCCCTCCGCAGTGTCTCAATATGGTGTAAGCGATAACATCTGGGTTTGGTGATGCTCTTGGTTGCACCAGAACTCGTGTGTATGTGTATGCCTTTCTGTGTGTTTTTTTGACTTTGTGGTTGCCCCCTCAGTGAGACACAGGCTGAGAGCTCATGGGAAATATGCACTCAGGCAACCAGCATCCTGATGGAGGCATAGGGAGGAAATGAGGAAGAGATTTCTGATTATCTCAGTACAACATGATTGCTGGGTTTAATTTGTTTTTCATTAAACATGTGGTTTCTGAGTAGCTTGTGGTATCATTTGCTGTAAGAAGGAAGAATTTTGTTGATGATCTTTTATTCGATAAGGACAGCGTGGCTGACTACTTTCATAATTCAGTGCAACAGGCAGATTTTAATGCAAGGATTGCTTTCAGGTACTTTTGAATTCATGGCTTAGCCACAGAACAAGTTGAATTTTAATTCAGTGTAATATCTTAAAATATCTGATTGTCATTTCAAGATGCTAAAAATAAATTTAAATGTATTTTCATTCTTAAACTTAGAAATAGTTGGGTAATAGTTGGGAATTTCATTGCAGGCATGTTAGCATGCTGATGTTAGCATTTAGCTCAAAGCACGACAGTGTCTATAAATACAGCCTCACAAGCTGCTAGCATGGCTGTACATTCTTTTTCTTGTTGTAAAAGGAGGATTTTTTTGTTCAGGCAAAATACTGAAGAGGCATTTGCATCAGCTAATCAGCTAAAAGCTGTTTCATTCATGCTTCAGCATCTATGGCTGATTGTTATGCCAGATGATCATCTACCAGCTAACCAGTAACATTGCCAAAGGGCTGCGGGTGAAAATTAGCTAGCAGGCTAACACTGGCACATTTACAGAAACGTTAATTAATGTGTGTTGTCCTTATAAATAATAAATTAAATTAATTTACACCTATTTCTAGATTCCGTATACTATAGTTCATATGTGTATTTTGTGACACGATTGGTCCTCCTAGCACCATCTTTGTTTCTGTTTGTATTCTTTGAGAGCTTCCTCAAGGAGCAGAGCCTTTCCTGCAAACTCTAACTATGTAAGTGATCATTTCCTTGATGTGTCAGTCTCTGGCTGAATAGCTTTACTGTAATCCTCCTACAGCCCAACCTCAAAGTTCAAAAGACACAACAGATACTGTATGTGAAGTACCAAACAAGCCACTTAATGTACAAACCCCTTCACTGAATCTAAATACAGTGTGACACAAATCTGTCTGACACAAAGGGGCTGGCACAAAGCAGGTAGTGTAATTATTTTTGTTATTTGTCCCCTGGACACTCGTACAGCGTCTATACTCACCTCTAAGGCCCAGGCGATGTCTGTGCCTTCAGGGGGTCTGACAGCCTGCCAACTGGTTTCCGTTCAGATGGTTTTCGTTTCATAAAACTCACACTGACTGCCTGCTTTGCTTTTATGAAGGGCAATAATGGTATCGGTTGGGGAAAAAAGCACTGAGGTGCAGTGCAAGCCAAGTCTCATTTGGCCTGTCATCAGAATATAAGTTGTTAAGTGAGAATTTGCAGGAGAAGCGAGGCATGTGGTGTGAATGTGAGCGAGGAAAAGGGATTTATAAAGAAAGAAGTAATATGAATGAATAATACATTGATATAAACTTACCACTTTCTTTCTTTTACTGTTGCTTTCCAAGGAATGACCCTAAGACCCGAGAAGCCGATCTCTGTGCCAGATTCAACCCCAACCAGAACCAGAATCCCACAAATCCACATCCCCCTTATCATCCCTAAACCGCCATCCAGCCCCAGGCAGCCTTACAATCCCAGCCAACCAATGCAACCCAACACACACACGATCATGATCACCCAGCCATCCAGCCCCCAGCAACCAGGCCACCCAGCTCCGCCCCTCGTTCCCAGACGGCCAGTGTTGGAGACCGGTGAGGCAGGACCGCCAGGGTACATCCGCAGGGTGACTGTGCGGAGAGGGTCTGAGGACTCGTCTAGCAAGCATGTCAAAGGGTTTGCTGGAGCACCAGGTGAGGAGTGCTAATGGTGATGATGGCATTTGGGTTACAAATGCTACAGTCACTCTGCAGCTGAAAACACTCAAACTCAGAGGGTTTTCCTTTATAAGCGATATGAACCTAAAGTTTTCTAATATGTATAAACAACAAAAAATCTGTCCCATTTTGTTTTAAATCAAGAACACAACTATTTGTGGCACAAAATCAGAACCTGATGCATAGAGTCTACTTGTAACTTGCATTTTAGTGCTGAAATTGGAAACTGTCATCACTGCCATGACAAGAAGGAAACTTTGACACTCTGTGATAAATCCAGCAGCTAGACTGAGCCAGCATTACCAGGTGTGCCATAATTATTTATGTGTTCTTCTTTCCAACAAATATCATACATCATACAAAACAGTCATCTAAATTAATCAGCAATGAGAAAATTTGGAATTGAGCCTCAGTCTGTTTTGCAAATCTTGTTTTTTTTGCCTTTTTCACAACATGGAACCCATAAGAAAGGTTTAATTATCTATGCACATTACTTCTTTTTTTTGTCATTGCACTTTGGATTCCTATACCGAAAAAGGATTTTAATGGGGGCCGACTCAAATTGGACAGAAGAGACATAGATTTTGCCAGTTCTGGATTGAATTAGTGTAACTGGACTGCATGTAGGAAGATTAGAGAAAATGACAAACAACAAAACAAAGGCTTTGTTTTAGATTTCACATGGGCATATTTTGGCAGAAGAGAAACACAGAACAGCCTACATTAGTCTTGCTGTTACTGTTCAGTTCCTATTTGTCTAACCCAAGAAACAAAACAAAACAATCTTCTGATATTAAATATAACATTTGTTTCAAGTTTCCAATTGTTCTTCGTTCAAGCACAAGTTTGTACAAAATCTTTTTGTTATTATGTGGCTGTGAATGCCTGCAATTGGTTGGTTTTATTTCAGTTTTGTGGTTTTATTTGGATTTCAATCAGCACAAATACCTGCAGGTTAAAATTCATCTCAAGGTTCTGAGGAAACTTTCAACACATAAATCTGCTCATAGATTCCATTGTCCTGAAACAGAAAAAATCAGAAAGTCAGAACGATTCAAAAAAGCCACTTGTAGAATCACAGTGATGTACTCCATATTATAATTTGTTTTGCTTTGATTTATACCTTCTCTGGGAAACTATGACACAGTGTTTTGCCTTAACGTTCAGATGGAAAACCAGACAATTACCTCTGGCAAGTGTGTTCACTAGACCTTCTCTTCAGACAATGATAAAACATGATGTGTTTGTCATCTGTTTCTTTCGCAGGCTATCCTCCTTTGCAGCGTACATCTTTCAATTCTCAATCAACTGGCCGTAGAGGTATTGTAGCAGTTTATTATGAAGTTTAATTTCATGCATCTACAGGCTTTGCCCTTCTGCTACATCGGTGTAAAAAGTGGAAACGCTGTGAATAATTTGTAGCCTGGGAGTGTGAGGGAGTGGGAACTGGACGTGTTTAGATAAAGAGGTGTGGGCAGACTGTGGAGGGAATTTAGCTTGTGTGCGGGTGCTTAGCAGAAAGTTTTACCCTGGGCTGCGTGGCAAATGTTACATGTAGTGATGATGAGAAAAATGGCATATCCGTCTCTTTTGCCAATCCAGAAATGCACACATATTTAATTTAATAAATAAATTCTGTATGTTCATGTTCATGTTGTCTAGTTATCAAAAAACAAATTTCCTGCATTTCTACACCACCTAACCTCTTGGATTAAGTCAAGACACAGAATGATTTTTTTTCTTACTTGTTTTTGTCAGTTGCTGAAAATAGTAAAATGATCATTGGCTGCTTAAATATAATCACCTGATTGTGGGGACTGTATGATGATAAGTTTATTTTTAAAAAGACAAATAGTGGGGTAGCAAAACCATTTGCTCGCCTAATTGAATAGTGGGGACACATTTCCTCCACTTGCTCCATTGCTCAGGTGCCTATGTATGTGTTCAACACACCACTAATGACTCTCAGAATGAAACATCTTTAAAAATAAAGCTGTGCTCCCTCCGGCTCACGGCGTTGATTATAGGAATGCATTATGATTTATCACTTTCTTTATAGCTCCGTTGGCGGCCAAGGTGGCTTGGAACCCAATGCATCAAGCTCCAGTTGCATCACCAGGTAAAGTCAATTTGGAAATCATCTCTCTTACTCTGTGTGGATAAAAGTGTGCACAGTTAAACGAGGTGAGAATTGCACAATAATTTGTGTTTAAAATGAGCCACTGATCCACTTACATGCACATTTCTGGGTCCAGTTTCAGTAGACAACAGCGCCTTTGCAGATCCCTTCTCCTTCTCCGCCGGCCTCACACAGCAGCCCTTCTCTGGCGACTTTGGCATCATCCGCTTCAACAGAGTTCTAATCAACGACGGTGGACACTACAGTCCCCAAACAGGTAATCCTGATGACTGATACATGTACTTGCAGGGTATGATGCACTTGGTGTAATTCATACCACAGCAGTGATGGAAAGTAACTAGTGCGTTTACTCCAGTATTGTACCTAAGTACAATTATGGGGTACTTTACTTTAGTATTTACATTTATGCTACCTCGTACTTCTACACCACTAAATTCAGAGGAAAATATTCTACTTGTTACTTTGTTAGTAAAGTAAAAAATTAAACCCAACAGTATTCAGAGTGGGTAAAATTAGCTCCACCTGAGCCAGCTACAGTAAAATGCTGCTTATATGTTAACGCATTAGTAATAATATTCAAGTACAAAGTATATAGTAATGTACAAAATGACAAAAAAAAATTTTGCTCAGTGTTATAACAGGAAACTTTATCGTTTTAACGAGATACTTTTCATGTTATAACAAGATATTTGACTTTTTAAATGTGATCGGACTGAATGGATCAAATTCTGATAGTGAAACGAGTCATTTTGCGGGGGTTGTGACAGTCCAAAAAAATGTATCCATCATTTTACAGCCATTCCTTTTCCCATGATTGTGCACGGGAAAAATGCCTTTGAGGCCCGTCAGACCTGTCAAGTTGTAATTACGCAGTGTATCCACTATGTGAAAATTGACTTTAAAGCCCGGCGCTGTTCCTGGGGGCTTGTAGTGAATACTTTTAGTCTTATACTTCCTACATTTTGCTGCTAATACTTACATATTTTTACTTAAAGGACCAGTGTGAAAGATTTAGGGGCATCTAGTGGTGAAGTGGCAAATTGCAACCAAATGAAAACCCCTCCCCTCACCCTCCCTTTCCAAGTGTGTGGGAGTGTGACATTGACAGAAAAATGCAAAAGGCTCTCTCTAGAGCCAGGATTTGATTTGTCTGTTCTGAGCTACTGTAGAAACATGGCAGTGCAACATGGCGGCCTCCATGTGGAAGAGGACCCACATGTAGATATAAAGGGCTCATTCTAAGGTTACGAAAACACAACAATTCTTATTTCCAAGTGATTACACACTAATTAAAACAAATGAAACCTATGAACATTATATTCCATTTCTGCCAAGTCTGTTCCGCTAGATGCCACTAAATTCTGCACACTGCACCTTTAAGTACATTGTTGAAAGCAGGACTTTTACCTGTAATGGAGCATTTTTATGCTGCTATTTTTACTTGTACTTAAATATAAGTTCTGAGCACTTCTTCCGCCACTGCACCCCAGTGACACAAACAAACAACAAACATCTAAATTGCATATAGCATTAATTTTATTGCTTTGTTTTCTTGAACATTTTTAGTGTCTATAGTTTATCGTCAGGACCTTGTTTTTCAAATGTGGGATAACTAAACCAAGTTAACATAATGCTAACCAGCTAACATGATCCTGTTAATTTGTTGTTATTTTGAGTCATGGTTTCATTTGATTGAATGGAAATGGAATTTAATTCTGTAATATTAAAATGAAATTATGATAATTACACCAACAGATTTTAACAATTTCTCAATAACTTACATGCTCTCATCTTAAATCATATCTAAATTGGGGCCTCTAAGAAACTTGTGTCATTCATATGTGAAAATGAATGAATGGAGATCACATGCACATCATTATAACTGTGAATAAGCGTGTATTCCTGTAGATTTGGGATTAAGGATTTACAGCTTCAGATAAATGTTAAGCCAGTTTTGGAGAACTAAAACATCAAAGTGTCAAATCAACAGTTAATGTAAGATAATTCAGTTATTCATATAGGCTATGAAGAGCAGGGCCCTCAAACAAACAAACGTGTGACTCAACAATCACCGGGCTGTATACATTATTGATAATATAAACTCTAAATCGTTCCCTTTCTCATCTCTACAGGGATCTTTACTGTTCCAATGGACGGCCGATACCTGATTTCAGGACTGCTGACAGCAAAGCAGGGTGACCGTGTAGAGGCCGTCCTGTCCGTGTCTAACCGCAGCGTCCAGAAGCTGCAGAGCTCAGCAGGGCCTGTGGCTGGTCATTATGGTAGCTCAGCCACTGGTAACTGCGGCTGTGGAGGTTCGGTGTCCTTCAGTGTGATCCTGCCCCTGAGGAAAGGAGATCGCGTGGGCCTGGTGAGGACCGGAGGCCAGCTGGCCACCACCGAGGCCAGGGAGATCCTCTCCACCTACAGCGCCATCTTCCTGTACGCACCACAGGCCAACAGATAGCTGGAGCTCAGCCGGCCAGTAACAGCAAAGACTAATTTGTTCGCAGCCAACTGGACTGGAGGAAATGTGGAAGAAACCATAGTTTTCACTGATTCGCTGTGATGCAGCTATTTTACCGAGCAGTGTGAAGATTTTCAGTTCTAAAACCCTTACATACTGTTCATATTCTGAGGTTTAAAGCTATTTGTTTGGAGGAAAACTATTGACAATCACATTATATTATGTTACCTACAACAGGAAGACATAAGATCCATTGTGATTTCAATGAATTGTGATTTTTGGTCAAATTTAACCCAGAACAACCTCAAAAATGTGTGTAAGCTGAAGAAATTTTTTAAAAAAGTCATAAAATTTCAGGCTTTAAGAATGGTGTTGAGGGTCTTTTGGCATAAATTTGACTTGAACAGTGTGTAAGGGTTAAGAATGCATCAGATTGCAATTTGTAAGCCAGTTGCCAAAGATACCTGAATACAAGAAGCAGGATTTGTTTCTAATATATTTGATTATCAATTTGCTTTTGTGTACGTATTGTGAATGTCTTGTGTAAAAGTGTTTATAAATTAACATGAAACTCATAAAATCTCTATTATTTTAACAAAACCATCTCCGAGACTCAATATATAGTATGATAAACATACAGTATGTGTAGAATATAATGTTGTTTCAATAAAAAGTGTTAAATCACCTGTGAGCATGGGCTCCACAATGTGTAATCTACTCTAAAGAGGAGTGACTGATGATCACTAAACATACATAAAGAGGTTTTAGCAACACAACAAGCTTTTAGTAATGTCTCAAGGCTGGACAGCTTTAGAAACTGCACTGAGAAAGACAAAGTTAGAAGGCAAAACCCCTATTTGGGTGATTACGTAAAACGGGTGTGGATGAAAAATAAATTTCCCCTCTTCTCACCCCTGAGAATTAGAAAATATTCCAATGGCAGACTGAGAACCAGGGAGTGAACCTCTGTTAACCTTAATAAAAGGAGGCAAATGACAAAAATACAGACTACAGTTAACCAAATACTGGTCCTGTGTTACTGTTTTATAAATCTTTAATGTTTGTGTTATTCAATAAAATAAACTGAAATTTGGAACCTGAGGGATTTTAACTGCAGTAATCTCTTTCATGTACTTAAAAATAAGCAATAGGCTAAAAGTTACTGAACTAGCCTGTGGTTACTGTTGAACTTTTTGACTCCTACTCAGAAAAGTGTAGCACACACAGTATGTATTCAGTTAGAAACTTTATTTCATACAAATATGACCACAAGCCACACTTTGTTAGCTTCATTAGGCCTGTATTTTTTTTTTCTTCTTACATTGGATTTTGTTCTTTAAACATACTTTAAACCACATTTCTATACAAATCAACACAGCATACACTTAAAGTATTTCTGTTGGTCAGACACAATCACATAGCAAGCATTAACCTCCAAACAGAACAAAACAAACACAATCCCACAAAAGGTCATACACTTTATAAGAGAAATAATAAAACAAAAAGGCATCAAAGACAGAAGAATGTGATGATCAGCACATAAACTGGATCATTTTCCACAGCAGTTGAATGAGAACAAACAATATTATATACCACATATCCCACGATCATAGAGGATGAAGTGTGATCTTTCCACACAAGATGCTTTACTTTCATAGAAAGAATGGAATTCATTTAGTTAATTAGAAGATATATCTATTTGACTTCACCAAACGTCTTAGAGAACAAGCAAACGAATCAAAGCAAAACACGCATTTTAGTCATTACAAAAAAATCTGAGCTACAGAGTGAACGCGGAAACACTTCGGCGAAATAATGACGACTATAAGTGACAATCTGGATACAGCTGTCATCGTAAATTGTGCTTTTTGTCCGTCAAGTCTCACCTGGTTTTTTAAGTCCTCCCTAGCACATACTACCATGTTACTGTTACACTTGTGCTGGAGGTCTGATCCGTGTCAGTGGAGTGGCACATCTGCTCACAACACACATGCTGTAATGCCGGTGAAGCACTTCAAAAAGCTTCCTGCAAACAGTCAAGTATTTCCTGTTTATCTCAAAACAAGACCCAATGGCTCTTCCTCAGGTCATGAGGCATGGTTTCAGTCTTTTTTCTGTCCCTCATATACACACACACACACACACACACGCACACACACACCACATGCGTGCACAAACACACAGAGGCTAAGGGCTAGCTCTGATGCTAACTTCATATCCCTAAATAAACATGATTTTGTTTTTAATCCCCACATTTTGCCTTGCAACCAACAAACACCTACATTGATTCGTCTGCGGTGTCACTCACACAACAAAGAGGTAAAACTAGAACTTTTCATCCTGCATTCAATTGCATACTCCGGTCTTCCGTCGACAAAGACCTTGAAATGAAGTGCATGTGGGCGAGAGGTGTGCTGAGGTGTAAAGCCTGCGTCTTCCGAGTGCAGCTTAGACAAAGTGCGTTGGATAAGTCTTGGTAAAGCCACTGAGGGAACATGAGCAAAGGGTGCAAGATCCTTTCACCACAACAGCAGCAGCACTCAGTGATTATGTATGCACACACACACACACACACACGCACACGCGCTTGTGCACACACACATACACACACATACGTAGCCGTACAGAGGACTTCGCAAACCAAAATTCTTCATTTTAAGCTCTTCTCAGATCTGCTTATCTCCACTGTTCCAACTCAAGCATTATCTTTGACATTTACACATATTTTAATACTAAAGCTGTGGAGTCTGAGGTTCAGGAATGTGTAAAGCAAGGAATATAGATCGGTGTGAAAAAAAAAAAAAAAAAAATCGTACAAGGCTTAGCAGTTACTGTTAAGTGCATGTTAACCTGTGACCAAGCATACAAAATACCGATTTGAAGTATTTCCACATTTCATTGGTGATAAATTACATTTTCAGACAAGCAAAGGCATCACGATAGAAATCAATAATTTAACATATCAATTATCATAAATAATGACTGCATTGTTAACAAAACACACTTGATTCGCCAAAGCTTGAATAACAGAATAAACATATTAAAATAACAGCGAGACAATATAGCATGAAGCTGCTTCATTTTCTTGTTTTGTTTTTTTTTTGTTTTTTTTAAAGTCAAACCTAACTGTGCATCATCACATACTTGTTGGCGAAAGTAAATCCCAGGCATGACCTTGAATATTAAATACCAAACATGACTCATTCAGTATGATATTAACTACAGGGAGAAAGTGACCATCGGAAATATGTTCGCGCCTCCACCAGCAGTGAACTCGTCACCACAGTGAGTACACATAAAAAACTGAAAACACCCTTTCCTACAGCAGGATCCTAGAAAGTTTATAGTCACTATTTGGCAGCCACTATCACGATTTTTATTTATTTTGTTAGAACAGAATAAAGCCTCCGATTAAAGACTGGCTACCAAATTTAGGCAAACTTAGCATCCACAGCAAAATATATTCGGCACATGACTAGTGCCTGTCTTGTTTTAATGAACAGTGTGTCTTTTCAGCTTTGAACACTTCATTTGTTAAGGATGTTCAGAAAACGTCCTTACTCCTGAAAACGATGTCTTTTCCTTCTGCCCAGTTTTAGTGCATTCTGGCTAAGAGCTCAGAGTATAGTGCTAAAGGCTAATGCCTCGCGTGGGGCTTCAGTCGCTCTCCTGATGGTAAATGCAGACCATCCTCTTTGCTAGAAGTTAGAGAGAGAAAAAGATCTTTATCCCTGTACAGTGGTGGGGACTAAAGAGTGTCTGCTGGGCCAATAGTTTAGGTGGTGATTAGTCTTTTGTCTCCCAGGGATTATTCACCAGGATTTACTGTTCTGGAGAAAACATCCACTCATCTAAAATTACAGTTTACTAGCTTTTTCTGTGTTTATGCTCACATTCCTGTTACTTTTGTAGAGCCGTGTGAGTTTCTGTGTTTGCATCGGTTGGGAGTATTACAGAGGGAAGATGGGGTTCCAGTCCATGTGTTTCTTTGCAGATGCATTCAAGTGCCCGCTCCATGTGTGTATACATGCATATGTATACCTGAGTGTCCATGTGTGCTGGATTACAGCAGTTCATCAGGGTTGATGTCTGGTATGGGCTGTCTCCAATAACAGAAAGAGCTGTACTCTGGCATGACAAAGGCCTCATTCTGCTCTTTGCTCAAAAGAGGGAACACATGCTCCACCAGCTCACTAAGCCTGCCGTAACTATGGAGGAAAAGACAGGGACAGAAAGACAGAATGAGAGATAAAGAAGTGAAGACAGAGAGTCAGAGAACAGCGAGCACTAACAGTTAAAACACCAAAACATGGCAGTTATTTGTAGCTAGTAAGTGATCAAGCATGGACAAAATCAAATTCTTAAAAAGGTTGCAAGATGTCCAAGTTTAAATTGAAATGCCTAAATACAGAAAGTAAAACTTAAAGCCGCATTTACTGATTTTTTAGCCTCTTGGGGGCAGCACAACAAGCTGTGCAAACACAATACTGACATACAGTATTGTGACCTCACAAAGTTATTATGGTGAATGTGTTAGCAAAGAGTTGCCTATTTATACATCCAGCAGACATGCAGTAACATTGGCTTTCGTTAGAAGTCTTGTTTCAGTCCAATATTCACTCTCCTCGAAGCTGGTTTGGTCTCCGTCATCTCCTGAGGGAAATATCTGGCTCATTAGCGGCTAAACGCTCTACTATGTTCAACAGCTAGTTGCAAACTGTCCGCCCTTTGATGTTGAGCAGGAAGTGTATAGTGGGTTTATCAGCTTTTAGCTTTGTTGCTGCCTCTGGCTTGAAACAGGGTGGATGAGAGCGGTGAGAGTGAATCAAAACAGTTCGGTAAAACCAAAACAATGACCCGAAAGATGCTTAATCGCCTCATAGAGCTAAGGGGAACTGCTGCGTCAGGGGATAATTCTCTGTGGGTTTGTCAGTAATTCTGATGGTATCAATGTCTTGTTCTTTACAGTGAAACAGATAGGACCAGTAAGTGAATGTACTCACGAGGACTTGTTGCCCTTTGTCTGCTCCTGGATCAGCTCTCCCTTGGGGTTGACTGTGAAGATCCTGCACACTGGAACTCCCACCTCCTTATAGGCAAACACATCCTGTACAGAGAGACATTAACAGTCAATATTTTTCTATAATATGTTAATAAGCACAAAACAAGCTTATATTTTTAAATATAATTTGTTAAAACACACCAAATGCTGATTTTTCTTCTTACATATAGTATGTTAATATACCCGTAATTTATATATTAAAAACTGACTGAGCCTTTTAAACACATCTGAGAAGAGAACACACTTGATTATGTAATTTTCAGAAAGTAGTTCTCATGCATAATACACACTGATACAATCCGGCATAAGCACGTTAATAACATTAACCACAAATTTCCTGTTTGTGTTCCACCTAATGCACGTAATGGTAATATTTCGAGAGTGAATGTTTTGGTGATCAAGCGCAAGACTGTTTGTGTGTGTTATTTTATTTTTTTTGTTTTCTCTGGCTAGCGTCACAGACAGACAAAAGGTTGTTAGATGGCTGTCCCAATACTTCATCTGGGTGTTGGTGTTTATGCAGCTGAAGACGGGACACTGTGCCCAGCTTGAGCTCCCCTTCCACGGATGAAGTCACATGGGATCATATTCCGCCAGTGACCTCAGCTCAGGTTCAGCCCAATACTGATTTCATATGTTTTTGTCTGCTAATTGATAGCCAAAGTGTCACGTTGATCTTACGATACATCATGACTACATCGGCTTCTGGAAAAAGCAGCTCTCTGACATGTAAAAGCGGCCTCTTTAATGTCTGGAAGTCTGACATCTTCAAAAATCCATTAACTCACATTAGTTCTATTCCCAAAAGCGGCGTAGAATGGCTGCTTGTTATGCTGGAACAGATTCTTGATGTCAGTAAGGCATTCAATCTTGAAGATCTCCGGTTTCTTCTCGATGACTTCCCTGAAGCAAAGACAGTTTGATTAGAGCAACACATGTGTGTCCTTACCGTGGGTCAAACTATGGAGAGTTAACTTAAATACTTGTTCAATTTCTCTGAATCTTGGATTAAGTTACAGGAAATTTGAATATTCTGGATGGAGGTTTCAGTTCTCTAAAGAGATCACACAAAAAAAAAAACTGTGCAGGTTGCTATGGTTACATGTTAACTGTGATGTTCAGCAGTGACAGTAACAGAAAAAGCCCACTGCCACCCTGTATAATTAAACAGCAGAGCAGGTAACTGGATGGAAAGTTTATTTATTTGTGCCAAAAGTAGACAGAGCATGAATAAAACTGAGGCTTTAACTATGTTTCATGAATATGTGGCATTACAAAGCCTGTTTTCTGTGTGTGTGTGTCTGCCTATTTAGAGGAAAAGAGATGGTATAATACTTTAGTGATACCAACAAGCCATTGACATTAATGTCCACCCCAAGCTACGGCTGAAACAATATGTGTGCAGTGTTACAGCTGTTTAATTAACTTGATGTTGATATCACTGCCATTTCACAGTTTATTTGGAAAACATTTGCTGAGCTCCGGAAATGCAAACAATGGAAACATCTAAAATCTTGTTTACTGAGATCAATATTTTTTCATTGATTTTTAAAATGCTCAGTGTAAACTCACTTGGAATAAGCTGAAAAAAAAGACAGCTCTCTCCTATAATAACACTACACAGAAACTGACAAGTTGCCATTCTCTCAAGTCCACCTACTGTAGCTAATTACCTGTCAATCACACATCAAGAGGTGACACATTAGAATTAATGATAAAAAATATGGGTATATTTCTAGGAGCTGATGGCAGGGCAACCAACATCTATTTATTTGAGTTATTTACATGAGTTTTCTGTAGCCGTAACAACCTCATCATATAAAATGTTCATAATAATGAATGAGGTTTTGAAGAGAGAGGAGGATTTTGAGACACCTGGACATATTTCATGTGAAATTAAGATAAAAAGGATTTAAGTTTGAAGGAAGACAAAAACAGGATTTAGGGATACTGAGTATTGAATTTATGCGATGACTCTGGTATTTGGTTTTAAGACACTGAAACTGTGTATACTCCTTGTACCTGTGGAAGGCAGAGAAGAGGCTGCTGGGAGACAGCATGAGAGGTCCCCGGGGCAGGATGGTGCCTCCATCGTTGACCCACTGCAGGTAACCCCTTGTCATGTCCGCCATGCCAATAGCCCGCGCTGAGCAGTACAAGAACTTGTAGCCATTCCTGCCGAACGAGGAGAGCAGTGCTCATTAACACTTGTTCAAATAGAGTTTAATATCATGACCATCATTAGCAGCTACTAAGAATAGCACTTTAATTATATCAGCTATATTGGTTACTTTCATAATGTGCAGAAATCATACCGATTCAATGAATCTTTTACTGAGGAGAGATCATTAGGAACCATTATTACCCATGCTCACTAGAGCCTATTTCCTACTGTGTGTATTAAATTTTCTATTCTCTGCGTGACTAAAGAAGTGAAGACAAGTTCAGATTTTCACTGCAGATTTAACATTAAGTTTTTAAACCCCTGGAAGAAAATACAATGACGATAGTGGTGAAATAATGACATAGGAGTTTCATAATTTTTTACTTGATTATAGTTAAACTTACTGAGTCATCCACCTCAAAGCAACCCACACAAACACTGGGCAAAAATATCAACTCTGCAGTGGGAAATTGGAAAATCAAACCCAGACAGTGCAAACCACTGACTGACCATTCATCTTTCCTCTGTAATTAATCAGTGTCGTCCTGCACTTACTCAGCTACTGAGTGGTAGAGTTTGGCAATGCCCTGGTGGGTCCAGTCCTTCCCCAGCTGTGGCAAGATCTGTCCAAACACATCTGACCTAAAATATTAAACAAATACATGTAAATATTACTGACATAAAGAGAGGAATTCCCCCATCTGTCAGTTACATTACTAAGAACCAGGCTCCAAAAACGTAACAGATGTACAATGTGAGAGCGTGAGAAAGAAAGTGCGTGAAAGAAAACATGGAAGATCGGTAGTACAGGCTGATCAAAGGAGGTCACATAAAGCACCATAACTACTTTATCATTTCATCATAAATAGAGAATATTATGGACTGTTCTCCGCTAATGAGGATTACAGGCCCATGGGGGAGGCACTGTCTCAACCTGAGCTTATGGCTGTGTGTGCTTACAGACTGAAATGTAAATGGGCTCATTATAGCCCCCATGCTCTTCGCCCTGTTACTCAAAGAAAGCCACATGTCATAGGTTGGACTACAGGGTCACAGAGATAATAAGCTCAAGTCAATCTGGACCTGTTTGATGTTGACCACCTTTGAGCCTCACAGAGTGGGCGTAAAGAAAGCAGCAGACATTAATTTTGTGTCAAAAGAGATGGAGCTAATTAAAAAGCTTAACATAAATAGAACAAGATTATGGACTTCATTATCATCTGCTATTTGAGAAAGATTTGAACATGGCAATGAAGCTGCTCAGAAAATATCCATGTAAAGGGAAATGAAATGATCTCTAAAACTCATTTATCATCCTCCTTGTTTTCTGTCATTTAACTCTACTCTAGTGCAATGCTCGTTCAAAATGTGCCTGTTGGCAATTGCTTATTATTTCTCGAGAACCACATATATATGTATAAATTGACAAACGTATCAATTAAAATGATACAGGTTTAATACATTTAATAATTTAATAAATGGTTTTAATACAGACAGAGACTTCAACACTGTGAATTTCTCATTCACAGGCTTTCTCTTTCTTATAGAAAGCTTTCCAGTCTGTCTCTCTGTCACTCGCTCGTGCACTTTTTAAAATGAGTCGGGAAACCCACAACAAAGCCTAACTTTTAACTTTATCAAATGAAGAAGTCGCCCCCCCCCGCTCTCTCATGGCAGGGATGTATAGCTCTGATCATGAAGCCCAGAAGCCCCGCCTCATCACTGCAGAGAGGAGCGGTTGATTGCTTGTTTATTCAGAGTTTAAATTTATTAATATTAATCGTGCTGCGTGTCCAAATTGCACCAAGTTCTACACTGCACTCCGTTTGTTCCCCAGCAATGCACCTGCCAAGTGTGGAGTTGATCGGATGAACGGTTAAAGAGATACGCGAAGGACACGCACACATACAGACATACAGACAGAGATTCCTTCCTTTAATAGATGTAGATGATCAAACCTATACAATGTTAAAGTTAATACAACTTCATTCACCTGCTGGCCTGCACCTGTGATCATACTCATCATCATATAAGGAAGCTTATTTCACAGCATGTGCGCTATTTATAGGCACACAGGACTGTAACATTGCACTGCTACAGAAGCTGTCTCACTAATACATGAATTATTCCCTTTCTTGCAATACGGAGGCTTGCAGATCATGATCTGAGACTGGTGTGGTTCAGGTACTTTTGCGTCATTTGACTATTGATCTAAAATTAGATATCCATGAAACGATAAATAATAATAAATGAAGAATGCTTCTACAAGAGATGTGTATAAGGAAAAGATTACTCCTCATATACATGCCTAATCAGTCTTTGTTATCTATTAATACAGTATAATACAAGCAGCTGTTATCATACGCAGTTGAAAGAGCAAAGTTCCCATGCATTGGTGGATAATCAATGAGCCCTGAACAATATAAGGGTGATTTGTTTTACGGTACAGTATCAGACGCCAGAGAACTGTTTTACCCTCACCTCACAAAGTCAGTTCGCTCCGAGAAATTGTTGTTCAGTATTTATGTGTACATGTATGTGCTCTGTAGAGAGGCATGAATGCTCAGTAATACCTCACTGTATGCGTTATGAAGGGTTGTGAGTGACTTAGAGGGACGTACTTGGTGATGGTGCCGTCAATGTCAGAGATAATGACTCTGTCATCCCAGTTCCACAGGTAGATGGTGCCTTCACAGCGGCATGTGCCCTGGTATTGTGTGGTGATGCTAAATGTCACATCATTAGGCCCCTCCTTCAGTTTCAGACTGGCCTGGTAACACAAAGAAAACAGTGAAGCCATCTGGAAGCACAGTCTCACAATTTTATTCACTAATGTGTTCAAACAGTGACTGTATGATTTGTTTTTCCACAGCACAATGAAAATGTAAAGGTCTTCAGAGCCCCCTACAGACTACTATTAGGGCAAACACTATGCAATCCATAGCTAGCCAGCAGGGGGAGCTGGCCAGCTATAAATAAACCCTTTGACAAGTAAAAGTCCAAATGTATATTCTTCACTGCAATATGAAACTGTTCAATCTTCCATTATGAAAACCAAGCCAGATCATCATTTGAAAATTAAACCGTCAAATAAAAGCACAAGTTAATAAAATATGGAATATTACAAAGTTATTACAGAGTTAATGCTTCCTTTCTAAGAAGTAGGGTAGATGATTTTGAGGAAGGACAACATGTAAGAATGTACTTACTATCTGATCAGAAGAGAGGCGTAGTGACTTCCTGTAAGTGTGTGGGCTGGGGTGATGCTGACCATCAATTGGCTGCAGTCTCTCTTGACAGGATGCAGCACTAACCTCCTTGCCCTCTTCATCGCTAGATGAGTCTCCTGCTTTAGGCCTACAGAGAAACAACAACAGTTATCAAACCACCTTTGTTTCTTAATCAAAATGTAAGGCTTTGGGACTTAACATGATGTATACCAAGAGCTGCTTAGTAATAAAACTGCCAACTACATTTAATTGGACATGTCAAAGAAAATGTATTTTTATTATCCTTGTCTATGAACTGTGTTATGCTCAGTAGACCTTGCTGTTGCAATAACATAATTTTCTCCATGTGAATCACTGTTTGAAACTTATCTTAACAGCTTAATTACGTCAAAACAAACAAGCTATATCAGATAAGCATTAGTCAACAACTACTGTGCTAAAAATTTGGTGAGTGTTTTATATACTCAGAGCTCCTGCCTTATAACCCTGGGAAAGCACCTGACTGTTGGCTGACTCCATTCTTTGTCTGGCAATATAATGTGATTGTGCAGAGCTATCATGAAACAGTGGATTTATGAAGCTGTGGATTTCCTTTCAATGCAATGCCAGGGGTTCAGTATGTCACTGAATTCACTCCACATGACACAGGATCAATAAACACTTGGTAACACTTACGGTAAGACCAGCTTCTCCTGAGATATGGAGGGTCCTTCCTCCTCCAAATTAGACTCCTCCTTTGTTTCAAGCTTAGTCTCTGACTGGAAAAATTAAGAAATCCCAAGACAAGCAACACAATCAGGCAAGCAGATAGAAAAGCAACACTGTACATATAGTTGTGACTTTTACAAAAATTATGGTGGTTTATTTTGTAGCACAAGCTGTGTCCTCATGTTTGTACATATCATGACATGTGCACACCTGCTTGATTGTACTATCCGCCCTTTTCCGCCAGAACCACCAGCGGCCTGACTTCTTTGGCATTTTCTCCTTCACCCAGGCCTCCTCTGTAGCCTATGATAAACAAGAAGACAAAGATAGTGAACAGTGAGCCAGATGCCAATTTATCCACATGTAATGGCAACATATAGAAGAAAATGCAAAAACAAAATTCCAATTACCTTTGGTAAATTCTTCTGAAACGCTTGTAGACTGAGAATCAAGGGTGCAGCTAGTGCCCAGTTATAATATCTGAAAACATAGACAGTTGAGAACCAATATTGACCATGTACTTGAAGAGATCATATTCTGCCCCTTTCCAAATTCAATATTTTAATTGTTGTGGTCTATTTACAAACATTTGCATGTTTTTATGGTCAAAAAGCAGCTGTACAAGCCATGGATATAGCCCCTCTGTCTCACTCAGCCTGAAATGGGCTGTTATGTGTCTGCTCTATGCCCCTCTCTTCTGATTGGCTGACTGTTTCTGAGTGACGCATGCCCAGGCCAACCACAGGTTATGACTGTGTAGCACACGGAGTGCAGAGGAGAGAAACTAGCATGACCATAAATGACAACAAAACGCAGTGGAGACCCTCACACTGAGCTGAAATGAAATAAGTGTACATAAATTAGGTAAATAACATAAAGAAACATATTTTGTTTCTTTCAGGAGGGGCGGGGGATCCCATGAGAGGTGCGGGCTGCTCCTCCAAGGCAATGTTAGGAGAAATGCTGAGCGTATTGTTGTGACATCACAACCTTACGGAAGTCCAAATGGCTTGTTTAAAGGCACAGTTTCTGATAGGGGTTGTGTGCATTTCTCAGAGGACTGAGCATTTTGACATTTTCACAGTATTTATACAGCACCTAGACCTGCTTTATAATCAAAAAAGAAATGGACATCTCCCTTTCTACAATATATCCCCTTTAAAATGTCTTTTTTTTTACATTTCACTTGTGAAATTAAAACGTTTACTTACCTATTTCCTATCTTTACTACCAGGTTGGGGTTATCTATAATTGCTGGATTTTCAGCAAATTCATGATAGGTGATGATATGCTCCATGAACTTTTCTGCAAGGAGAGAAGAACATTAATTAAAGACAGCAGATGAAAAGGCCAGTCATAGTAAGCCATAACATCTCACTTTAAGACACATGGAAAGGTCAGGAAAGTTTTTGTTACAGCTCCCGCAGCAGCTGAGGTTTTCCAAGTAACACTTAAAAAATAGTGTTCTTTTTTTAATCGTTTATCAACACATATGAAAAGAGGAAGACAGAGTGGTTGAGACACAAGAGAGAACAGTTCTGTTGGGATTCAACGCTAGTAAAAACGAGGCACATGTGGCCTTAAAAAAGGGAAATGTGGTAACAAGCATTTGCCATCAAACAGACAGAACTGACGGATTTTTTTTAATAGAAAAGAGCCTCTATCAACAGTGGCGTCTTCTTATGCAGCTTATTCAGTAGGGAGCGTTTTCAGTTATACAAAAAAAAGAATTCTAGCAGTATGTCTCTACTGATTGGGGTTAACTTTCTATCTTGCATAAAAATGCACTTTAGGCTACATTTTTTATGAGTGCCATTCTGATGTACCTTTGGATATTTCAGCGTTCTCTGTGAGGCCTCCACACAGAGAAAGAGTGACATCAGGGAGGTCGCTAGCTGAATCAGAAAGACACTCTGTCCCGCTGTCAGCTGCTGCACTTCCCACCGACTGTGGAGACTGTGAACCGGAGCGCATCTCCGATTCCATCCAGTGCTTAGTGGCTGCTTCAGACTCACTGGAGCAACAAAAACAGACCATGTCACAAAGGAATACAGAGTACAACACATCATTATACTGGTCTATGTCTTTCAAGGTTATTTTAGAGGAGTTTTTTTTCCCCTACTTATATTCAGTTTTAAAATAGACTTTCTGTTTTTAATTAAAAGAGGTCAAGCAATTAGGTGCCTCTTTCATAATCTAACCTCTTAGGAAAATATCGTGCAGCAACATCAGGTTCAAGTACATTCAGGTCATCAAGGTAGATATCCTCAGGACCCTGATGCTGGCTCCTCTTTGGGACACCTGCATTCGACAACAGAATTATCAGTTAATGTACAATTATCACTAGTGCTAACCAAGACTTGCCTCAGAATGAGCCAATTGACAATCACCAAACGTACCTTTCTTTTTAGAGGGTGAATCGCTCTGTTGGCTGTTGGAGGGGGTGGAGGTCACCATATTGGAGGGCAGGACATCCAGAGGCTCTACGGGGCTTACAGGACTCAGAGCAGTAGCAGTGCTGACAGATGTGAGAGGATTTACAGGTGTTACAGTGGTGATAGGGGTGCGTGGCTGTGGCTTGACAATGGTACACACTGAGGAGGCGCCGTCTTCCTTTTCGATCTCACTCTCAGTCTCCATGGCCTCAGAGCTGAGGATTACGCGGAAGTGAGTGCTCTCTGAAGGGGTGATGGTCACTGTTTTTAGTAGTTCTGGTTTCTCTTTTTTGGTGATCTGGATATTGGGTATCAGGGGAAAAAAAGAGAGTAAGATAAGAGTATACTGACAACTATGTCCTCATGAGTGTTCTTGGAGAGAAGTGCTCACCCTGGTTGTTTCTGGAAATTCTCCCCAGGTCCACTGCATGTGGGACTCAGCTCTGAGCAAACTCTCTGAGGGCCTCACCACCAGTTCAGAGTCACTCTTTGGGGAAAAAGCCTGAGACAAGCCATGACTAAAGGGACAGATAAAGAAATGCAAACGATCAATAGGAGTCTATTTAGGTGTCTACCTTACACCTTCGCAAATGGACTCATGTTCTAATCAATAATACCTGTCATCTGCCCGCCAATCTCCATCTGACAGCGGATAACCATCAAGGTTGGGCCTGGCTGCAGGTAATTTGGGGTCAATGTCTCGCATTGTGGTCACTGAAGGTGACCTGAATCAAGAAATACACATTCATTAATTCATCTTCCTTTAAATTGATCTTGGTTAAGCAAACAAGCATTGACCCTGAACCTACCTTGAGACATGTGCTGCAATATCCTCATCAGAGCTCAGGTCCATCTCAAAGATCTCCTCATTTTGCCCAGTGCTGGACATAGCAGCAGTCGTAGCAGCAGGTGCGTTAGCAGCAATAGCATTACCAGTAGTGACTGACATGGGTGGGGTCAGCTCCTCTCTTCGGGGGTCTCCTTTGTGCTTCTTCTTCCGTCTCTTCTTCTTTTTTGTAGCCACGGTACTGGGAGCAGGAGGCTCAGGTGGATCCTCTCGGTCAGCAGGGTCATCTTCCAAATCTTTTGGTGCCCTGTGCTCCACCTCTGAGATCCAGAACAGGTGACTTTCAGTGGGGATTGGTGAGGTGGCCAAGTGGGCAGGGACAATCTGCTAAAAGACCAGGCAAGAATGCAGAAACACAGAGCTCAGGATACATTTTAAGTGTAAAACAAAGCAGCAAATACATATCACTAGATTCAGCATAGTAAGGCTATGACTAGATCTATGACTAGTCCAGCAGAACAGGGTTGTTGCTGAGCTGTCACAATGTGACTCTAGCAAGCTTGAGCAATAGGTCATCTGTCAAATGTAGCAAGTGCATAAGGCCATTCAGACTAAATCAGGCGATGTGATGCACCACTGCAGGGTTGAGCAGAGGTGTGTGGGGGTGTGAGCATGTTTATTTGTGCTCTAGAACGTAACCGCTGTGAAACAATGAGAAGATAACGTTTTATTGATATGATTCACCGGCTTTCTTGTTACCACCACTCCTTTTCTTCATTCACTCTCTAGCTCACTCGGACCACCATTGCTCTCTCTCACTCCCTGGTGCTCTCAGCTCTCCCTCTCTCTCTCTCCCTCTTTTTCTCTCATCCTTTTTAAAATGAGTTGGGAAGCCGACAGCAAAGTCTAACTTTACTTTTAACGTTATCAAATGAAGACAAATGTCCTCCCCTCCTCCAAGTAACATTTTTTACCTCCCTCATGGAAGGATTTTACAGCTCTGCTAAGTCTGATCAATGGCTATGATTGGCCACCGCAGCGTGACATCAGGTTGTGTTTCTCCAAAAGTTGACTCTTTCAAATGAAAGGGAGGACTGACGTTTTCACCGCACCACCTGATTAGGTCTGAATACGGCCTAACAGTAGAGTAATTATTCCCACACACAAACATGCCCTACACTTGTTCCTCATGATTGCTGTGGATTATAATGACTGTAATATTGCTTTAGGGGGAAAAACATCTTGAGATCCTGAGAGTCTTTCTGGTATCCTGTGTACACAAACAATGATGAATCTGGTATAACATATTTTTCCAAATATGTGTACAGAATGTTCCTCAAATAAATCATTAAGATTGCAAGTCTCTGCTTGACAAATACTACAACAAATTAGAAACCTACAAAGATGTTTCAAAAAACTATGATAGATTTCACAAAATACTGTATATACTGATTCACTTAACTTCAGTGAGAAAGGAGAAATGCTTTCATTTTTTGGTTATCAATCTAAAAACATAAGAATAATTATTGTATTTTTCTAAATGGTTTTCCAAAAAGAGTCTTTATCTATCTATGTAGTCAGTTAGATGCTTACATTCTGCTGCTCAGCCTCCTGGACAAAAAAGGCCTCGCCATTGTCTCCAAGTTTCATGTGCAGCTCTACAGGCTCTCCATTCACTTCGATGTCGATCTGAAAAAAAGAAAAAAAGAAAAAAGAATTACAAGCTGACACCTCTGGACCAATGTGAACAATTGTGAAGTACTGGCTATTAGGAGGACACTGAAAATGGTGTTTACTAGCTTGCATAGCCTATATGCTGTCAAATCAGCACATATATACATTGATTTGTGCGAATCTCACTTTGCTTTTTTTAAAGTAATTTAGAAACAAATTAGGTTTTCTTTTATACTTCCAACAAGCTTTATAGAGGGCCTGTACGATAGCTACATAAAGCCCATCTTTCTCCCAAGGCTTTACAAAACCTAATAAGAGTATGGGTCCTCTGGGCTTGCATTCTGTGGAGCCTGCCAATAGAACAGGGCCATTCATGACCGCCAGGCGAACCTCCAGTGGACCTGAGGCTATTCAGAAACTTGACACCTCAAAAGCAAAACCAGGTCACGTCTGGCAGTGACTACAGATGAGTAAGGAGGAGGCAGACATTGACTTACAAGTGCACTGCCCAGTCTGACAACCTGAAACCAAATTATCAATACGGCAACCAACATAATCTGTTTTTTTCCCCCCTCTCGTGATCTGCTATGTTGTATCTTTCCTTTTGCTGATGTCCTTTACTGCCAATGTGGTTTCTCAGCCAGCCTCGAGATTTAATTTCACCCCCTCAGGGTTGCTAAGGGGAATTTATGTGTGGTGTGTGATGGCTGGGAATTTCAATGCCCAATTAATAATGAGCCAGAATAAATGAGGGTCCTCTTCAACCTTTCACAGTTAGTGACAGGTTACATTCACTGGAGTGGCTGAATCTACACAGTCTACAGGATTACTGGAAACTGGTGGCAATAGATGCAGGACAATGCTCAAAATAAAGGAATAGTAGCTTCAAAGCTCATGTTCAGTTCTGACTAGAATAACAAAAAAGTGGAGTAAAAGAAAGCAGAAAAGAACTGTCTATGCATAGCTCAGTTGAGTTATTATCCCAAATGTTTTTAGAATCAAAAAGTACTTTAAAAACATTCCTGGTTGTCATCCAAAGTGACTAGTGCAGGGGGACAGACACACCAGCCACAGCCAAAATTTAATTAGTATTTGGCTGGCAACTACAGTTTCCCACTCTGTTCCTGACATGTATTTTTAAAAATCCAAAAAATCAAATGATTTTTTTTTTGCTCCAGTAATTTCTAATAAATATATTTAGCAGCATCCCTTGGGGATCTGATAAGTGATCTCAGGGACACATGCAACTGTTACACAACAGCCCTTGCTGAGGCCTTCTTCTTCTTCACGTTTCCTCCCCCTCCCACACATTCAAGTTGTAGAGCTGTTGCCATAGGAACCACTCATTCATTCCTCCCTCCGAAGCCCATCAGCATTCTGGGTAGGTGGTGAGACAGTGTCAATCCCCCACGAATCATCACCCCCTCTGGTCCACAAGCAAGTAAATAAGCTTTCTTCAAGTCATAGCGCACCATTACTGTTCTAAGAATAGAGCAATGTGGTGGCAAAATAATATGTATCATGTATTACCAGTTAGGCTACTGACTGACTACCATGTTATATCATTTTATATTTATATAAACTGATCAACTCACATAAAAATAAGGTTATCTTGATACAAATGCAAGCTTCTATTAAATTCCTACCAGACTGGTAAATGGGGCAACTTGTGTTCAGTGAGGCACACATATGACCCAAGCTGTCTATTTATAACTTATTAATGAAATCAGAACTGAAATAAAGTGCAGCTGCTTGAAAGAGAAACAGAAACACAAGATTTTTTTCTAGATGATCTTGCATTCCCACACAGGTGTTTACAGTTGACCTGACTGATTGGACGCCTGCTCTGGTTGACATTGAGCAAAGCAATGCACGGAATCAATCTGGCTGCCAATCTCAATGATGTCAATAAAGTGCATTTTCTACATGCCTGCACTGTCCTGAAAAGTGGTACAATCAAACAAATATGTGAAAACCCCTGTAGGCAGACCATTGCCATGTATGTCCTTGAAGTTAAGACTTCAGTAACGTAAAACATAGTTGTCTGGTCAATTATTTTAAGTAACTAATGTTTAAGTTCTCTTGAGGAGTGATCAGACTGTATGAGAATTCAAAATATTAATTAAAAGTACACATTGTGAAGAAAAAGGCCTGCCTCTTTAAAGAAAAACAAGTTTCGTAGTTGGCAAACACAAGGTAGTCTTCTCTCAAATATGCAGTAAGAAAATTTCCTAATGTAGATCATGGACGTTTTTATTGAGCCCATAAGAGTTTAAATATTTACATGACGTTAACATAGGTAAAGGAGAGAGAAGAAGAAAGATAAATTATTTTAACCCACCACTTTCTCCTTGGAGCGCAGCACACCCAGCTTGCCAAAGCGCACGTGGAATGGTGAGCACTGGTAGGTGCCATCTCTCTGGCGGACAACCACAACATCGATGCAACCGGACAACGTGGCTTGATTAATACCCTTATACAGTTCTTTGACCGTTACCAGCACCTGACCTGCCAGCTGGCCCACGTAGTTCATGGTGTCCGCCTGGAGGGGGGACAAAAACAAAAGGATTAGCTGTGTTAAAGGAAAGACAGGATGAGGGTTCAGCAAGAGTCCACTAGAGGAGACAGATTTGGCCCCTACAAGTCGTGGAATCTCAAAGTTTTTCCACTTGATTTCACTTCTATTGCCTAAGTTTTCCCCCTTGCACTCCAATCCACCGTTGTCTCTTCTTTTAACTATCCTTTTCCTGTCACTCGGGTTGTCTCATTTGTCCTTTGCTTTCATCTCTCTTCTCCTCTCACTGCCTGACTGGCTGCCCTGTGGTATCTGTTATCTCCTGACCTGCATACAGACTGCCAGAGTGCCACTGTTAGTCCCATGTCACTGGCCGCTGTCCCACAAGAGCAACATCTGAGAAGGGAGCTGACGGCTGGGCTGAAACAATGAGTAGAGACAACCTCACACAGAGTTCCCACTGCCATGGAGGCAGCTGACTTCCTGTTTACATTCATAAGCCTCTGCTAAGTATATCAAATACAATACTAAAAAGCCATAGTTCTGTGGCTGTAATTTTATGCATTTTCTCAAAGCACTTCTTTGTCACTTGGGACATACAAACTCTTTTACAAGCAATCTATCAAAGCTGCTGAATCAGAGAGAAAATCACAGCCAGGCCTAGGCTAATCATACATAATCACACAAACCTCCCCAGCCTTTCTGTGGCCTCTTCACTGAATTTACTGAGCTAGATTATTTGCTGTCACTTGTGCACTGTGACACAGAGTTCACAAAACTGCTGCTGTTTAAGCAAACATGATTTTGGTTTGCTCAGGTCAGGGTCTAGTTTAGTGGGGTTTGTAAACACATTACCCCTTCTGACTTCATTGGGTTTATGTAACCTGAAATGCTCCTATCTCACACTGACCTTTTGTTCAGAGTCTAGCTATGAGAGCAGTGGGGGGTAGGGGGAGAGAATAGAGGCATCTGTGCAATGGTGGCATCTTGGTACGCGGGGAAACTCTGCCATGATATTTTTTTCCCCCGAAAGAGTATGCTATTGATTAGATAGTAGTAAAAATATTCATATATGCAGGCTACTGAGACTATTTCGCACCATTTATCGACACATGGAGAGGCAAATATCATGGAAATCAAACAGCCACCATTGTGAGATGACTGCTAAAAGGGCTGTAAAATGGTTTAGATGATTTCATAGAAGGCCTTCTGTCAACAACAAGAAGCTCTCAGTTCTTTTTAAGAACTTCACCCAACACTTGAACTGAAGCTGGATGGAAAAAAAAAAATCACAATCACACACCATAATCTACAGGAAAATAACCAGTTTATTAATCTGACTAAGAACGTTTAAGCATTTAAAAGGTTAGGTAGGGATTTGTATTTTGCATTTTTAGTCCACAACAAAATTGGTGGGCCTATAGACAGCAAATGTGAAAACAGATCCACATTTTGTGTTGTCTTGTTTTTCCAATCAAATGTTTTAGTTCAATGCATAGATGATACCTGAAACCTACCTACTTTAAACTTAAATATGGGGGGGTTTATTTACAGTGTACTGTTGACTGATACACATAAAATCACTCAAATATCAACCATGGAGATAAAACTGCAAAACATAGATGGAATCATCTCTGAGGGACCAATAAAATCAAACATGGTCTGAAACATAAACAAGACTAAGAATCTACAGCCATGCTAGCAGCTCTGGGAGGTTGTTCTTGACCGAAAAGTTCACCTCAGCACGCTAACATGCTCACAGTGATGATGCTAGCATGCTGATGTTTAGCAGGTGTAATGTTTACTCTGTTCACATCTTAGTGTACTGTTTTAGCATGCTACCATTTGCTAACTAGCACTGAACATCAACAACAAGTACAACTGCATCTGATGGGAATGTAATGAGTTTTTCAGGTATAAGGTCATAAATTGATTTGATTTATTGATTGGGACAGTGTGCAGTTTTAAACATTAAAGATGCACTGCACCAGAGTTGGCTCGAAGCTAATTTGCATCCATAGTCCCCCATAATCAAAACATACAACAGCACAACAACAAACAGTACAAAGCAAAAAAAAAAACAAAAAAAAAAACTAAACAAATGTAAGTATTGGACAAAATTAAATTTATCCTGATGATGGTGCTAGACAAAAGGATCAACAAGTGATTCCAAAAGTGAAGGACCAACCAACCGACCTGCTACCTGCTGCTACCCATTGTCTTTTCCTCCTTTCAGTGTCAATTCAGAAGTAGGACACACAAGTAGCTATATTGCCAGACCAAAAACTACAAATTAAAAAGAGGACAGGCTTGGTATTTTGGATATGAAATAATTACAACATCTGACAGGGAGATGCAGGCCTCTTGGCCAAACTGTTTATAAAATTGAGATACTCAATAAGCATTTAATTTCTTTCACTGTCTAACTTTAATCCCTAAAAAACAGTATTGTGTGAAACTCTTAAACTCACATCATCCACCTGAGTCACTGTGGTCAAACAATAAGCCAATGAGCCAGGCAAACCTACCAAACCAAACAATACAGGATGACTAATGCTGTAGTTGACCCTCCAGCTTCAGGCCAAAGCTGTGACCAATTAAGAAACCTGTCAACACTGACTCACCAAGGACCAGGAGGACTTCAGAGACGGAGAGTCATCCTGCTCACTGTTGTCTGTGGTGTCTTCTGTGTTGCTTTCCAGATGCTCCCTGTCCCCCCAGGATCTTTGTCTTTTCATCACTGTTAGTGGAGCACGAGCTCTCACTTTTCCTAACTCAGGATACTCCACTGGGACCAATGTTTTTCTCCCACAGATTATGATGATAATGTCTGGCTGCCATCCTGGATCCAATCTAAAATACTCCCCACCTTATCACCTTGGAATAACCTCCCCAGAGGTAAACAGCAGTACACCGTGATATGACGCCAGTGGTAATTATGCAACACCGTCATAAACTTTGTCAGTGTTCTTCTTGGTTATTCTTTGCAGGATGTGCATTTCTGCTCATCCAGTCAGCTGACAGAACACTACAGGTTCAGCCAATGGGATGGCCCCTTCAAGGTGGCGGTGTATGACTGATAAGGGATGGCTAATTTCTGTGAAGGGCTAGGCAATGTTTTTTCCCTGATAAGGAGGGCAAGCTCAGGGAAAAAAAAACTCTGCGGCGTGATGTTCTGGCACACACAGTCACATGTACGATACAATCGTTGCTGCGTGTGCTTGTTATTATGCATGACTAATCAAAACAGGAGGGAGATTGTGACATTCGTTGGCTGCAGGAGTCAACCAATGGGATATTCAGCACAATGGACTTATTGATTTTTTTGTTGGTCATTACCCTGAAACTTTTTGACGTCCTGGACACGTGAAAGCAAAACTAAACAGCTGAAAGTTCTGTAGAGGGTATTACCTCTGCAAGGATTCGTTCACATTAAATATCACTCCAGCTCACTAAAATTAGCCCAGGTGCAAATTTTAGGCATCAGTGCCATTTGTGCACTTAATACAGATAGAGCGGGTACACTCATGAGACTGTAGTCCAAATTCAACCATGTTTTTGTCATCAGGAGGTTCTGTGTGGTATGGCTTCCAGCATCCTCATGCCTGGTTTAGCTCCTGAGTGAAGGCCTAAGATACACATAATGTATGAGGCTCTTCCATCCCTGGTGCCCCATCTGCTAAACCCTTTGTAAACATTATCAAAGAAAACATGCAGGCCCACTGAGCTGAAGGCTGTTGGGTTCATCCTCCCCCTGAGCCAGCCCACGATCTGCTCTGTGTTCACAGATTTGACAAGAGCCATGGAAAATATATAAATAGTTTACTTTCAGAGATGATTTTAGGAGTTTTAAAAAGAAAAGTACCACTTATATGCTGAGTTAACAGTAGCAGTAACTAAACACACAAAGCAATTATCAACAAAGAAAGTCCTTGACCTTAAAAACTCCATGCATGTACCAATTAAAAATGACAAGACAAAGCATGTGAGTATCATGGTCCTACCTACTCTAACTACATAATTACGGTTTACATCTGGAAAGATCCAATGTACAATTTGCTTTGACTGGGCGACAAAAGAATCAGTACTGACTGACTGCACTGGCCAACCAGACCACAAATGGTTCACGTTACACACTTTCAAATATTAGATTACACCAAACTGCACCAACATGAGCCTACTTAACACGTGTGTAAAACCAACCGTGACAACCATGAGCACAGACAGAAAAGAGAGGCGTTTTAACACATTGTGCAGTGTAAGAAAAACACTGTTTTTTCATAGGAATTCTTGAATGAATAATTCAATTCCATGTCCTATTTTCAGCCAAGTGCCAAAATTGCTGTTTGCTTTGAATTTGGGGACAGTCATAGCAGTAATAGCCAAAACCTAATAGTAATTTGCCCACGTAAGATCGAGGCTACACCCTGTGAGAAAGAGGAAGCCAAAAGTTCTATTTATAGTGTGTTTTTTTTCTAAAAGGTTAAAAATGTACAACAAATCCATTATTTATCCAGTCTTCATCTGCTGCAGTAAATTTATAAAAAGCAAGTATGGGCTCATGATTTCTGAGTTCAAATCCGAGTCAAACTCACTTTGTTTTGAGTAAAAACCAAAACTAAAGCAATTAGCTTGCAGGTCAAACAATATTGAATCAACACCTCTCACAGTTTCTACAAAAACTGAAGATTGATGAAAATGAGAGGGGTGTGGTATTTCACTATATTACTGCATGAAATAAAGTGGCAAGTGAGTTCAGATGAGTTAAAATGTACAGTACTGTTGAGGGTGATGTCATGGCAACTTATCTGAGTACTGTAATGTTACCTTGGATAACAGTTTAGTGATAGACTGTGAGGTGTCACTGATTAAGTGACACAGTATCAGTGTGGGATTATCTCGCTTTACACATTTACATAAAATGGACTGAAAAAGGTTTTTATCTCACTTGAAGTGAAGAAGTTCTAACACTAGTTTACTGGTATTGTGAAACACCACACACATAGGAAGGTGATTTGTTAGTTTGGTAAGATGGCAGCAATGTTTGCCAACAAAGACTTCTGTAGCGAACTACAAAAATGTGAATTAACACAAAATACAAGCTAGCCAAATCCAAGCATATCACACACATTTAATGTTAGCCTTAGCTGTTGAGGCTAAAAATGCTAATCCAGAGGTTAAAGCTAACAATACCATAGTGCTTGCTTAATGGGATGTCACCATTACACAAGCGCTCGAACGCAGTGGTGAAAGAAGTATTTATATCCTTTACTTAAGTACCAATACAGCAATGTAAAAATACTCCATTACAAGTAAAAGTCCTGCATGAAAAAACCCACTTGAGTAAAAGTACATATGTATTAGCAGCAATACGTACTTAAAAGTATTAAAATAAAAGTATTCATTTCATCCCTGACTGTTATATTATTATATATGACATCACTAGATTATTAATATTGAAGCATCAGTGTTAGAGCAGCATGTTACTGTTGTAGCTGCTGGAGGTGGAGCTAGTTTGAACTTCTTTATATACAGTTAGCTAGTTTAGTCCAGTGGTTACCAACTTAGAGGCCAGGCCCCTCCAAAGGGTCACCAGATAAATCTGAGGGGTCGTGAGATGATTCATGGGAGAGGAAAGAAGAAAAAACAAAGTTCTGATACACAAATCTGTTTTCAGTTTTTTCTCTAATCTTTGAAATATTTGATCAACTGAACATTTATTGAAATGAAACCATGTGAGAAGTTTAGAGGGAAAAATGACTATTTGGTGGAGCTGTTAACACCTCATAAACATCTGAAATGTGACCCCGACTACACACTGCTTTTTATAAGAGGATGAAAGCCAAAAAGGTTGGAAACCACTGGTTTAATCTTTAACAATATGTTGTATTTTAAAACCTTGTTATATTATCCATCGTGTAAAATCTTCATCTGAAAAGTAAATAATGCTGTCAAATAAATGTAACTAAGTTAGTGGAGTAGCAAGTACAATACTTTCCTCTGAAATGTAAAGTGGAAGTATAAGCTAGCATAAAATGGAAATAACGTTACTCAACGTTACTCAAAGTACAAGTATCTCAAAATTGTACATAAGTACAAGACTTGAGTAAATCTAACGTAATTAGCTACTTTCCACCACCGCTCTTACGTTAAGCTACATGAACTGAAATTGAGGAAATAACAGTGAAACGAAAAGAAAGCTAAAACGAAAACATAACTTGTCATTATTATGGGCCGTAATGCTTGTTTTTCCAAACCATAATCGACGGAGCAGAGAAGAGTAGACCGAGAAATAAATGAATGGGTCTCTGCTAGCTGAGCTGTTACAGCCAGTTAGTTAACCCTCAGCTAGCCGTGGCGTTTACATTACCGTTAACAGCAAACGGTGAAACGGTAACAGGCGAGAGTCCCCTCTATCGCTACGTCGCCGGTTTCAATGAAAAGCCGTCACGTTAATTTGTAGACGGTTAAATTAATTTCAAATCTGGTTGCTTATATGTCTCTGAGTTAAATGAATCATTCGTAGGCTAAAATACGTCAGCTAGCTTACAGGCTAGCTAACATTAGCTGACGGTAGACTCAAGAGATATGCATTTTGTATCACAGGCAGCGGCGAACAGCTATGTGTGAGAAGGGTTAAAATCATCCAGTAGCTTACGATTTACCTTTCGGTTACTTCAGCGGGATGCTGCCGATGAGGGATGTTGTATGTCTTCAGTGAGTCCCCATATCTTTGCCCGTGAAACTCCTCTAAAGCCTCCTGACGTGTCCGTCCCTGGACCACCGTGGCTGACTGCTGGTGTGGCTGGAAACAGCGAGCTGAAGTTGATGGGACAGGGAGCCGCGCAGTGGCTGCACACTCACACAGCTGCTGCCAGTATGTCAGTAATAATACCCAGGGTCACATTACTCCAGTTTATGGTCGAACTTCCATTTATTCCTTTTAGCACGACTTTATTGGATGATATTTATTGACAGCTGTAAACCTTTTTCACAGCAGCACACATGTCAAAGTAGGAAATGCACAGGTGCAATTAAACAGTGGTGGAAACTAATAAATACATTTACTCAAGTGCTGTACTCAAGTACAATTTTGAGAGACTTGTACTTTACTTGCATATTTCTATTTTATTCTATTTTATACTTTAACTTCACTATATTTCAAAGGGAAATATTGTACTTTTTATTCCACTCCACTTATTTCACATCTATAGTTACTAATTACTTTTCAGATTAATATTTTACACAATTGATAATATAACAAGCTTTTAAAAAACAACACATTGTTAAAGATTAAACCAGTGGTTTCTAACCTTTTTGGGTTTTGTCCTAAAAAAGCAGTGTGTAGTCGGGTCACATTTCAGATGTTTATGAGTTGTTAACAGCTCCACCAAATAGTGATTTTTCCCTCTAAACTTCTCACATGGTTTCATTTCAATAAATGTTCAACTGATCCAATATTTCACCAAAAATCAAAGATTAGAGAAAAAACTGAAAACAGATTTGTGTATCTTTGTGTGTCTTTTCTTCTTTCCTCTCCCATGAATCATCTCACGACCCCTCAGATTTATCTGGTGACCCTTTGGAGGGGCCTGACCCCTGGGTTGGGAACCACTGGAATAAACCAGCTAACTGTATATAAAGTAGTTCAAACTAGCTCCACCTCCAGCAGCTACAACAGTAACATGCTGCTTACAGACTGATGCTTCAGTATTAATATCTAATGATGTCATAGATAATAATATATCAGTCAGAGGGACCAAACCACTACTTTTACTTTAATACTTTAAGTACATTTTGCTGTTAATACTTATGTACTTTTACTTTAGTAGGATTTTTCATGCAGGACTTTTACTTGTAATGGAGTATTTTTACATTGCTGTATTGGTATTTTTTTACTTAAGTAAAGGATCTGAATACTTCCTCCACCACTGCAATTTAACCATTAGTTTTTCTGAATTCATGACCCTGGTATCGTACATGATGGTTCACCTGAATGCAACGGAGTCACCACATTATCAGTTCATGTTATAAGTCAAATGTATGCTGTGAAAAAAGTCAATTACAGAAAGGATTATGTATTTATGTTGAGAGGTATCTTCATTTACAGGTGACATGTCTGATCAAAATAGTCATTCAGAAGCATGGGACCCTGGAATCCCTTTTTGGGCCCAGGACCCCACTTTGGGCACTTGTGTTAAATGGCTCCAAAAATGAAAGCAGGCAGAAATCAGTTGCCATCATTTGAACAGCTGTTTTCTAATAGGCCACCATTAATCCCCAACCCCCTTGAGCTTTTTGCAAATCAAATGATTTAACTTCAAGAAAAGCATTCCTCTCAATGAATGAACGGTCTATGGGAGATGATATTAAAACAAATGGAAACCTCTCTAAAGTAGGTGTACCTTTACTACAAGATGGATTGTCTTGAAAAGAAAACAGACTTCTGTTTATCTTATTAGACATACAGCCTCAAACCAAATGCTACAGGGCGGTTTATCTGTACGGTTTCCTTCTATTGTACCTGAAAAACAACATTCCTCCACACTTCCAACACATTTTTCTGACAGTGTCTGACACTCATACAACTAGTGTTACTGAAAGACCTCCAGAAGAATCATTATGCCTGCACCCCTCTTGCACACAGCTAATTGTAAGGTGTGAGACACCTTGAATGAACCCATTTCAACTGATGTGTGTGTTGTCACGCTACTCTACACGTTGTCATGCTTTACCTCCACAGTACATCAACATACAGTACAATTTAAACACAATAGTGGTTTGTAAATAGACACCAAGACTTCTACTCAGAGACATTTCCAAGAAGCAGTGTCTGCAGTGTTTCACAACACAAAGCAAATACTGAGTAGGAAATTCATGACACCAGTTTTTCCTTTATTTCTTTACAGTACATAAACCTCAGGCATGACTTGGTTCAAGAGGTCAAATTTTACCCAAATGTAATACTGTAATATTATAAGAAAACAGTGTGGTGTTCTGCATAATTTAATTCCTGTTTTTATAACAAAGATTAAGACAGGTTAACCATCTCCCATGATTATACATTAACTGTTGATAGTGGGAAGAAATGACAGAAGACATGTTGAGCAACTACAAGCACACAATTATCCTCTCTGTACCACCTTTGACAAGCAACGCCCAAAGCTCTTTAACCCAGCACATGAAAGACGCAGGAGGAAGCATCTGTATTCATCATTTATTTAGACTGCTGTGGTGCACCGGCATGTGCCGGGGTAAAACGCTTTGGAGATAGCCCAGTCGTTCATCTTTTCTGCTTTATTTCATTGCACTGCATCATCCTTTAGTCTTTCTTCTCTTCCTTCTCCTCTTCATCTGGGTTGTAAACGCTGACGGTGAACTCACCAGCCTCTGTGCCGTACTTGTTCTTGACCAGGAGAGCGTATTTGCCGGAGTCAGCTGTGGTGACGGCGGCGATTGTGATGCTGGCAAACTTTCCGTGCTCGAACTTGAGTTTGTAGTGGTCATCAGATACCAGCTCCCTCTCATTCTTCATCCAAGATACCTCAGGTACGGGCTCGCCCCAAACGTTGCCAGTCAGGTTCAGGGACTAAAGGGAATAAATAGGGTGGAACAGAGTTGATGGATTGTCAGAGTGCCAAGGAAAGAGATGCTCACAAGAAAGAGACAAAGAAAAGGAAAGTGGAAGGTGAGACAAGGAGCTCAACATGGTGTAATATTAACAGAGTAAATATCATTTATTTACCTTGCCCTCTTGGATTGCAACCACATCTGGCAAGCCTCCAACAACACGAGCGCGGTCTAAACGAGAAATACAAGAGTGAGCCAAGAAGCAAATGTCACCCATCAATCAACTAACCTGAGGACTTTTTGTCTGTGTACAAACATACTCAACTCAGCATGACATTCACCTAACTCTGACTTCTTTAAAACATTTGATAACTTTAGTTTAACGACTTCAATGAGTGACAGATGATGCATTCTAATTTTACAATAATTTTATCTCTACTGCATGTATGAATGATATTTTTAAAATGTTCTGGCCGGGAATTCCCTTTCCATATTTCAGAGGTGGAGACATTTCATCTCCAGAAAAACCATTTTCCATGAGTGATGACTAGTAGAAACTTGTAAAAAAAAAAAAAAAAAAGAAACTTGTAGAAAATTAAATCTTATATTAAAACTCTGGCAGCTGCCATGTCCAGAAAAATGTTACATCGTTTCAGAGAGCCATGTCTCTTGGGAGAAATCAAAGAATAAATAACCACTTACTTCTCTCTGCGATTGCTGCCGCCCTACGGAAGGAAGGATACGGACATTGTCAGACGCATCTCAAAATGGTATCATAGGCGGAACGGTCACAGCATTTTTTTTTGTTGTTTTTGCAAAGCTATACAATGCCAGGAAGTGTATTTTGAGTGCCTCTAAATGGGCTCACAAAATACATAGAGTCTATTTTAAGTGTGTGAACGCAGTTATTATTTATTTGTATAAACATCCTTTTCAGACAGAAATACAGAATTACGCAACACAAAGATCAAGTCAGATGAGTTTGTTTACTTACTTGAGCCTTTGGAACTCTTCAAATGCCTCTTCCCATACTGAAAAAGAACAAATCAGCAATTATTATTCACTTACATAAGAGCAAAAATGTCAAGAGTTAACGGAACCTGAGTCTTTCTGAAGTATCTTGCTTGTTTGAACTTTAAAATCTTCACTCACCCTGGCCAGACAGATCAAAGACCCTCTTTACACCGTCCTTGCCATCAAAGATGTCCATGGTGTATTTGCCCTTGTCCTTCTCAGTGGGCTCATTGATCTTAAGCCAAAGCTGCTCTCCTGTGACTCCAGACTTAACTCTCTCTGAGGCAGAAATCTTAGCATCTCTAAGGAAGAGAAAGGTAAAACAAAAAGATCACGTAGTGCAAAAGTGTTTATACAGCAACCCTTAAAGTCTGCACAATTATCCCTGTATTATTAAAAAAAAGAAGAGATCTGACCTCTGTACACAACTGAGAGAATTAGGCTGACAGGTGGGAAGCTTTTTTCAGGCCAATTATAGTTAAAATAGCCAAATTCATACATATTTTAACACTGCATGTTGTTCACTATTGGTGAAATTATTATTTAACATATTTGCTGGCACATTTTATCTCATGGGCACCAGAAAGATCCAGGATATGTGTTTGGTAACAACTACATTAAAAAACAGAATTTAAAAGAGTCGTGTTCATATTAGTGTATAGCAGTGCGAATAAGGTTGATTTTACATACTTATGAAGCCATCCAACATGCTGTTCCTCGGTGTAATATGTGACCATGGAGTAGAGGATGATGCCGTGTTCAGTGCTGATGACTTTAACATCAGTGGAGGAGTTGGCTAAAAGGAAAAACAATAAATAAAAGGAAGTCATTTATTTACATCCTGAGGGAACCATATAGATCAATGGTATACAATACTGCATAAAACATTTCCATCTTTAGCTGTCAAAAAGGTTGTGCATTGACTGCAGTATGAGTAGTTCTTCATTACTGCTTGTGTGAAGTTTAATGACTCACCAATAACCCTGAACAGCTCATTCATTACAGCTTGGTAGCCTGGAGAAAAAAATGAGAACAGCAATTAATGTCATATTCACTAAGCTTACATTTTTCTTTGCAAGACTAACAGCATAGATGTCTACTTCAAACAGTGAATATATGACATTCATGAAAGACTTTACCCTCATCAGTCAGATTGAAGGTGCTCTTATCTTTGCCTCTCTCGTCCTTCAGGGTTACCTGGTAAATACCAGCATCCTTCTTGCAGATCTAGGGGGTTGAAAAAAAAGCAACATAAGTATCCTTGATACAACAATGTATCCCCTTCTACCGTAAACAGAAACATGGGAACACAGTATAAATCTTGGGACAGATAATAGACAGTAGAACAGCCAGACAGAGACCAACTGGACCGAAAAGGTAAGCTTTTCTCCCGCCTGGGATGCTGCAGGCGTTAAATGGGAAACATGAAATAGGTAAGACAAGGAGGACACATGGAGAAATCATAGGCGACAACTTATGGCAGCATAGTTTATGTCCAGACTTTGGGTCGTGGCTTCGGGGGAACGTCCTCTGCAGATGGCTTTTTTCCTTCTTTTTCTTTCTGTTTCTCTTGCTTAATAACGCACTGTAAATTAGACAGATAAGCCAGTTAATGCAAATGCAGGTGACAGGAGTGGCATTGAACAGGCCGCCTCTCCTGAGCTCATGCAATGACACCAACCCTCTCTTTGTGAGTAATGTATATACAGTTTCAATGTAAAGTTCCTTGAAACATCAATATAACTCTACTGGCACCAGCAGTGACTCACAGACCAGATTAACATAATCGAAAAACGACAGCTTTCCAGTTTTTAAATGTTTGTTTACGGTAGCCAGAGGAGTTAAATTGTATAGACAGTATGAAATGAAGTGAATGAATAAATCACACAGATAAACCATATACTGTATTTAAACTATATGGGCATAAATATTGAAGAGTATGACATAAAAGTCTGGTTGTTCAAATACAAAATATGTATTAAAAGAATAAAAATCAAAATTAGAAGCATGACAATTCCTGTGTGCGACATGCTGACGCGCTGGCTCCAGCAGCACTCCAGCAGGACGCAGGAACGTGAATATTTTTCCAAGTGTTTCATCATTTATGATTCTGTGTGTCAGAGAGGGATGGTTGGCAGCGTAGCATTTAGTCTAGCTCTACAATGGAAGCATAGCTGTATTAGAAGCATCGCTTTTAGCTCCTTGCTCATGAGCTCACGACTCCTCACAAAGCATGGCCTCTGTCTAATGGTCTGACCTTTCCGATATTAAAGGTCAGCACGCCGTCTTTTTGCTCAATTTTCTGAGCTTCCTCATCATCCTCTTTAATCTCAATGTTGTCCTTGGACCAGAAGATCTCAGTCTCTGGTTTGATATTTCCTATCTGTGGAGAGAAATAGAAGAGATAGCAATATGTTTGTGCCGCACCTTTTACAAAAACATCAACAGCAATATGAATATTTTTGTGTTTGTGTGTGTGTGTGTTATTTTTCTTACCTTGCATTTCAACAGCACATCACATTCTGGAGTAACGGTGAAGTTGAGGTACTCAACAAAGTGAGGACCTGTGGACACCCAGCAAAAACTTGTTATAGAAACACACTTAAGTAGTTAGTGTTATACAAATATAACAGAAAAGTAAGATCTCTTACCTTGTTTCCTGATCCATTCTGCTCTCTCAAATTCAGATTTCTTTTGAAGCTCCCTGAATTCTAGATAACAACAACATGAACTGTTAAACACCAGATTTTCAGTCCTCACAACAGAAGCCCTCTCTTTTACATAACTAAAAATTCTCAGAGGCAATGCACCAGAAAGTCAGCTCCATGAAACATAAATGTGTGACAGTAACGAAAGGTTGTCTTCTGCTGCCCCTCAATGGACATATGCTTTAAATGCATCAAATAAAATGTACCCAGCAGAGCAAGAATTTTCAGGTGTTCCAAATAATCTGCATGGTTTCTCTTCCTTATCCATATTTAATAAGAAGATATTGAAAAATCTGTATTCACAACATCTACATGGAAGTAAAACTTGCATCTATACCTTCTCCAATGAGCACCAAGCTGGTTGTGCCCTTGGCCTTGCCATCCACCAGGTTAAAGGTGAAAGTTCCCTCATCGGTGACCTCCAGAGACTCCAAGTACATTTCAATAATGCCAGTGGACTTGTCAAAGTGCATTTGGTATTTCTGGAGGCAAAAAAGAGAACATGTCAGTTGTAAGCCTATGATTAGTTTGTGGAAGATGATACAAAATAGAACACATGGGACAACATGACCAAGAGAGAAAAATTAGAGTGTGATTCCTACCTTTCCCTCACTAACAATGACGTCATTAAAGACATACTCCACTTGGCAGTCCGCAGTGAATTTCTCCAGCTGAGTCCAGAATCGCACACGACCCTTCTCAAGCAACTCCATGGACATTTCCTGCTTAAAGGGAATAACTGGAGAGAACCACATTGATGAAAGCCTTTGTAGTATCAATATATACTGTTCTTATATAGCTATGTACATGGTGAATAAAGTACCAGGCTTGGTAGCCACAATATCCAAGACAAACCTGCACTTATAGAGTGTTTGTTGTGTAAAGTGATAATGATGAAAAGAAAAAATGTGGTATCAGCAATAAGTGTGATGTGGTAGAATATTTACCAGGGAACTTGTGCTCATGGCTGATGTCCAGAAGACGCATGAGACCTGTCAAATAACAAATAACAGCGGCAACAAAATGTGTGAATGTCGTGACCTCTGCAAAACCCTTCACTTCATCACCCCACCCACTGCTTGTTTTACTTTTCTCTTGTTTGAGAGTATTTTAAAGAAGTAACATTAATGCTGTCAAGACTGTCAAGATATGTGTCAAATACAAATATTACAACTCTGACAAACATATAGGGCAACGTAGTTTGAGACAAGCTTCAAGACAAACACGCACGTATCCCAGAGTGTAACAGAGGTCAATTTGGTGCAGCTGTTGAAACAGGATAACAGACAGCAGTATACACAGCCCTTCAGGCCCTCCTCACACCTTTAGCACTGACATCACCCAAAAAAATAACAAGAGAATCGAGTTTCAGACCCCTAAGACTGTGGGGCTGACTCACCCTCCTCAGTGAGTGTGTAGCTGGAGGAGATGCCATCAGTGTTGGTGACCACACAGGAGAAGATGCCCAGATCCTCGAGGGAGGGACTGTTAAAGATAGCTCTGGACCTGGAGATAAGGACACATGAGAACAACAGGGTTTAAGGAAAGAGGAAGGACTTGGACAAGATGGGTTTTAAAGATGTGGAAAATATTCGCAGTGGAGATTAATCAATTGGCTTCCTGGAAGCTGTATGACAAATTGCATTGGATGCTTACCTGCCATGTTCGGTGACAATAGTCAGGCGAGAACTGTCTGTGATAGTCTTATAATTCTTGGACCAAACAAACTCAGAGCCCTCACTCATCTCAGAGCACTCAAATATCATAGAGATCACACCATCATCATCGACATCCACATAAATCTCCTTGTTGCCTAAGGAAGGGAGAGTAAATGGTTATTTTTACTAGTAAATGGTCATGTTTGTGGACATAACATGAGATCTACAAATTCACAATGTGACTGAATGTGTGAGTTACATAACAATCACACTCACCAGAGCGAGTATGTGCCACAACTGGGCCTAAGGTTGCTGAGGGCTTTCCAACTCCAGCAAGATTTTGAGCACGCACACGGAAGACGTAGGATGTACCAGCCTTCAGCCCAGTCACCTGAGTTGGCACATAAGGAGTCGGAGGGAATTTTACCATCAGCAGATATACAGCTACATTTAAAAAGATATATAAAACGTTCTATTCATCTTCCTCACTTTCAGGTATTTCGTCTTGGTGGCCTTCTCATGGACTGCCTTCCAGCCCTTATGTCCAGCAGATGCCTCCTTGATGTCCACGTAGTAGCCGTTGACAGGAGTGCGGCCCTCAAATGCAGGTGGCTCCCACAGAACCACAACAGAGGAGTCACGAACCTCCAGCACATGAAGACCAACAGGAACACCTTGGAGGACAAACGAGGGAGGGAACTTTAATAAGTGTTTTACTGGGTTTTCACGTTACTTCTGAATAACTGTAGGATAGTTTGAATAATGTGGGGATCAACTGACCAAATGGAAAGAAAATATATTTGAAAAAGATTTCAAATATACCATATCAACACAGGAATACAAATTCAGTAAAATATTCTAAGGCGTTGATTTATTGGCAAGTTTCTGAAAATGCAATGCATTGGCTATCTATTTAATATGCATTGTAGCAAATGCTGTAAATAGTGAGATTACTGAGTGTTTCTGTGTTCTTCTCTGTTATTCTTGTACCACATGTTAGTATGAACTTGGATAATGATACCAAAACTATTTTCTGTGCATTTATTCTGCTTTGGTCCATGCTTTTATCTTCTTTTGCATCAGTTGTACTGTGTGTTAGTACTTTTGTTGTTTCTGTCGTCTTTTGTAAATTGAATTGAGACACTTAGATAGTCCATTCTCTTTAAGAACAATTTCAGATGATGCATTGTCCACTGCGCTGAAAAAGCCAAAGTTGTGTATACAGGCGAGGTCACAAATATAACAAATGCAGATGCTTCCATAAAGGGATCACTGAATGGTTTGATGAGTCTGAGAATGATATGAATCATTTGATTTGAACTTAACACTCATTAGATTTCAACTCAATTAAACACCTATGGGGGATTTGGGAACAACATGCAGCATTCTGCATCACTAAAAACACTAAAATTAGGGAATATCTTTTGGAAGCATGGTGTCGGGAGTGACAGAAACCTGGAGGAGCACTGAAACTGCACTAGAAGCTCGTTATTAAGACAGCTAATAGTTTTTGTTTTAATTTGTCAGCTAATTGCCTCCTCGATCCATATTCTGAGACACTTTCTATGTAATAATGTACTTAAAATGAATCTTGACTTGACTTGGCATTACTTTGTTGAGTATTTTGTCTCTCTAAAGTTGTCTCTCATACTGTACCTGGCACAGTAATGGTCCATTCTTTGCACTCCAGGTTTGCACTGTGCAGAGAGGCTTTGCTCACACCTGCCATGTTCATAGCACGCACCTGGAACTGGTAGAACACGTTCTCCTTCAGGTTCTCAGCCTAAGGTGAAACAAAATGCAGATAATTAGAAATGATTCAAAAAATGAAATCATATAACTCTGAGCAGCAGTTTAATTATCATAATTACCACATAGATAATCTCATTTGTGCTTCATCGTTTATACACAACATGGCAGTAAGGTCAAACTGCCTGCCAGCTTAACAAAATACAGTCAATAATGACACTGGGCATTGTAACTGAAATAAAAGAACTTACTTTATAGGAGGTTGTAGTCACTGCCTCGTGGTTCATTTCGTGCCATTTCCCATGAACACCTCCCTTCACGGTCCTATAGTCCACAAAGTATCCCCTGATATCAGCTCCTCCATCGTTGGCAGGCGCAGACCAGCCCAGCACCATGTGGTCCTTGACAGCTTCCAGCAGGGTCACATTAGTGGGCTTCCCAGGGACGGCTGAGAAGAGAGTAGATTTGCTGGTCAGTGTTTATTGTAAAAGAATAAATGATGTTTTTTTAAACAGGATAATTCTCAGACATTGAGATTTTAATATTGAAGGAATACAAATTCAATCTCATAAGTCATCTCATACAGATGACTGCATTAACGAGCAGGCTCATCACATACGACAAAGATTGCAAGGATCTTAGTTGTCATTAGTGTTAAGATCTCACACGATTACGTGCTACAGTTAAACACGCTGCATGCTTTGGGCACAGAAGTAACACACTTTTTTTAGGGTCATTGTAATGGATAAAGTACTTACACTCGAGGCCAGAAGCAGGATAAGTTTCAGGCTAAGAGAATCTCCGAAGCCAGATGAGACTCTCATTAGATTCATGCTCTTTAAGAACACAGTGTTTTAGCCTTCACCTTGGCCATACACCAAGAGGCAACCCTGAAGAGTTATCAAACGGCAAAACAGAACTCAAGCAAAAATAATTTATATAGAAATCAATACACAAAGTACAAGCAATGTAGACGATCATCTAATTTGTTATTTGACCTTGTCACTAATAAATGAAAGAAACGGGATTGACAAAACAACAAGATCCAAAGACAAGTGTTAGTGATGAGTAGATCAGGCAGGCACATGCAAATCAATTAAAACATGTTATATGAACATGTTATATGCCACTTGCATTTATTAAATTAAAGAAATGCAAGAACTGTGAGACAGAAGAGATGGTATATATGAAGCAAACTGTGTCTGAACAAAATCTAACAGACTAGATATGGAAAAAATGAAAATAATGATTTAAAAATGTTTGTTTAGAAAAGTGGGGAAAAATTGGCGTGATGAAAATGAACAAGGTTCATGACCAACGATGAGTTCAGAGAAGCTCACTGCTCAGTTGCAAAGAACAGATGGCTGCAGGTCATGTGTGTGAATGTGTTGAATGAATTTAAAGTATACATGTCTTTCTAGAGAGGAGAAATAATGTTTAAAAATAGCTGGGAGGATGGAACAGAGGGAGAGAGAATGGCTTGAATGCTACAGGCAAAGTGAATAATGGAGATGAATTATGAGGACACTCACAGATGGCAGCCTGTACAATCACCGCATCAGATTCGACGGAGGTATGGCTGTATCCAGCGGCGTTGACCGCCTTCACCCTAAACACGTAGTTTGCCCCAGTGGTCAGGCCATGACACACAAACCTGAACACATTCAAGAAAAAGAGGTCAAGAGACTTATATTATCATTGCACTCAGTTTCAGCAGCAGGAGTAATAGCTAGAAACTTTTACGCAACTGTGAAAATAAATGGCAACCAACAGAATTTAGTTTTACAAAGGTTACTTGGAGGCTTTCCAGCTGTGGAAGCAGAAAATATTCATAAACTAAAATGTGTAGCCCTGTACTAAAGCCTAGAGAAAATAGGTACTTTATTTTATGAAGTAGTAGTGCCCTTGCTAATTACCCTGAAAATGAATAGCCAAATAGGCTAGCATTAGCTAATGAGCTGACTGACTGATTTTGCACATTAAGAGCAACATTATAATTTTTATTTTATTATGATAAAAAATATGAAATAACACCCTCTTCCTCTTACAAATGAAAAGGTCAATTAATAGGCAATAAAATCCCCCTTGCTCAACTTAATACACACAGGGGTTTTACTGTGACAACCTTGGCTACATGGTCTGGTATGACCAGTAGCTTGACTAATGCTAGCTAATGTTAGCAAACTTTATTGCTGCGTAACTGACATTATTAAGTCAGTTCACTGATTTTGTGACTTGTCTTGTGTTACTGTTATGCTATGTTTTAGCTATTTAGTTGTTTTGCTATCTATAGCTATCTATATCTAAACATACAAGGTGATTGATGATGATAATGAATCAAAGAAAAAACAAATCAGTCACATTTATTTTTTTGACCAATATTCTATTTTTGCAGCTCCAGTTTTCAATTAGGTCATCTAACTTGAACACCAAAATTAATTATGATAATTATTTTACCTACATTTTGGGTGTGTGCCTTTTTAAAGACTAGTGTGTAAGATTTATGGGGATCTATTGGCAGAGACGGAATATAATATTCATAAGTATGTTTTAATTAAGTTTTAAATAAGTATGTTTTAATTCATACATAATATATGTTATTCTAAGCTGTTTTCATCAGCTTAGAATGAGCCCTTTATATCTATAGGGAGCAGATCCTCTTCCACAGAGCCTGCCAAGTTTCTAGCCCCCAATGGACAAACCAAACACTGGCTCTAGAGATAGGGCCTTTAGCGTTTTCATGGCCACTGTAGGTTCTCCTACACACTAGAAAGGGAGGGGGGAGGGCGAGGGGTTATCACTTGGTTGCAATCTGCAACATCATTTAGATGATACTAAATCCTACACACTGGTCCTTTAAGCAATCAATTATGACATATGAATTCATAAACCCAGAAATGACTTAACTGCAGCTGTTAAATTAACTACCTGGTCTGCTTGACAGGTTTGTTGTTGCAAGGCATCCAGACCTCCGTGCCCACCACACTACATTCAACATAGTAGCCCACCAGGTGTTTCACATCCTTAGATGCCCCCCAGGTGACCACCACAGAGGTGTCAGTGTTCCTGATGGCAACTGCATCGCCCGGAACTGAGGGCAGGTCTGCAAAGAAAGAGGTTTGAAAGAGATTGGGATCAGAGAACATAATTTAGAAAGAATCAACAGTCTGGAAAATAAACTAATGATATGATGATATAGATTATAGGTCATATATACAGGAGGGTCCTGAAAAGATGTAACACTAACACTGATAGACGTGCAAGTCTTTCCTGCTCACCGACTTTATCTCCAACAGTGATCTCTCCTGTGGATATAGAGGGATCACCCACACCTGCGGAGTTGCAGCAGCGCACGCGGAAGCTGTAGGATTTACCCTCTGCCAGATCAAACAGGGCAAAGCGAGGAGACTTGACCGGCATACTGGTGTTCACCCTCTGCCAGCTATCTGTCCCTGAAATACACTGGGGTGGACAGGAAGCCAGAGAAATCTCAGTGAGGAAGAAGATAACATGACAGTAATCGGTGAAATCTGACAACTGGAATTTAAGACAACACACTGTATATAATGGTTAGATATGAGGGTGCTCAAACCTCCATAAGCAATGTCTACTTTAACCGACTGCATATGTCCACTTGTTGTGACAAGTCCACCAGTTTTTGTCCTTGTTTCATGTGAATCATTTTTTAGAGGTGAAGTCATCCAGTAATTCACAAGGCAAAAAGCAAAAATTGGAGGTAAGTCTGAAATATTAACATAATTTGGAACAGCTGAAATATGTTTTTTCTGCTTTCCTATCCTGATAATCATTTTGAGACCCCGTCAGATTTGTCTGTGGGTTCCTGACACTCAAGTGACTTAGTAAATTTAGTAATGAGGATATTAGTAGCGATGTAAAACTGAGCAAATGAGTAGTTTAATACTGAGTTGTTCTGGAGGATAGTAAGATACCAATGTTTTATTGTATTACAAAAGAAATAACACCAGTGCTTTAGAAATTTTTCATTGTGAACAATAGTCACTGTAGATAATAGAAAACGCATAAAATCTTGTTCTCTCTGAAAATATCATATTAATAAATAAATTAGCTGTTATACAGTTGCATGTGTGGTTCATTAGTAATTTAACAGTGGGTTCAGATGCATAATGTATTTTCAGATTGCAAACCGCTGTCACTTCAAAACAAGTTACAAGAGACAGTTATCCACTTCTCCTCACCTTTTCAATGTAATACATGACTCCCTCATGACCCCTCTGGATTGGAGGCTTCCAGGCTAGCACCACATAGCTCTTAGTTGCCTCGGTAACCACAACATCACTGGGTTCTCCAGGGACCACGCCCACTAAGGAGGCAAGAGGAAGTTCACATTATTTGTTTGAAGTCATAGCCAGATAAAGACTTTTAGATTGGGTTTACATTAAAAAAAAGTTAGTTTTAAGTTGTCATACCAGTGGGTTCCTCCTCTGTGAACTTGATCATCCCAGTCCAAGGGGCTGAGGGGCCAGCTGTTGGGAGAAAAAAAAGAAATCAGTTTAAATGTGTGGTTGTTAGCTTTGTCGCAGCTTGTCAGCAGAACTCTGATGCATCTCTCACCATGGAGGCGGGCTCTGTCGGAAGGATCCATGGCCATCACTGGGTCAGAGACACGAGATGGACGGCTGACTCCTGACTTGTTCAAGGCCGTCACCCTGAAGATGTAAGAACGGCCCTCCACCAGCCCTGTGACGGGGAAGCGGGTGTACTTGACTGGGGTGTCATTGCACTGGGCCCAGTGGTGGGTGCCCACCTCACACCTGCCAACAAAACACATACAAATCTGATTTGTGAACACCACAAGCAGCATTGTAACTTAGTTATCAGATGTGTAGTCGCTGTTGAAATTCACTGTTAATCATTCATACTATCCGCCCACATACAGTAGTAACAGACTCACTGATCTGAGCTATAATAGGTATGCAGGCAGTTAGGAATGTGGGTGTTTTATTTATCTGGGAAGTGACATTTATCTGTCAAGATCACAGTTTGGTGGAAATCTAAGGGGAATTTGGGTTAGTGCCATGTGCCTCCAGTATAACTTATCCTACACAGAGAAAGCTGAAATACAACTAGTTTCACTGCATAACCTGTGTATAGAATCTTACCATATGCTAAATAACAGGATGAAAGTTAATCATAATGTCATTGGCATCAAATTTATGTAATATGTGGACAAAATCTTGAAAAAAACAACAACTCAATGAGCTGACCGACCTATCAATATAGTATCCCAGGATGGAGCTGCTGCCCTCCACCGCTGGCTGCTTCCAGGTAACCACCACATAGTCCTTGTTGGCATCATGACAGCGCACATCAAGGGGGGCCACGGGAACCCCCTCCACCTCCACATCAGCATCTGGCATAGCAAGACACACACACATATTCAGGAACACACATACACACACTTGTGAGTAGTGCTGTTTCTAAATCAGTCTGGTCTCCATTACATACTCAGTTTCCATTTTCTGACCTACTTATGCCCTTTACAGTAGCGTATATGTGGCAGCACTATAGCTACAGTATGATGGATTAGTTTATATCATCTTAACATTGAAGGAAATTCTCATTAAGGTCCCCTTGTGTGCGTAAACCTGCAGATTTTTAGTTCAAACAGAAAACACTCTGTGGTTTCCTTTCTGACGGGGAGACAGATATAGAAGCAACATGCCACAGAGGAAACCTAACACCCCAGAGCAGAGAGAGTGTTGTCACTTAAAGACACGGCAGTTTTGAGTGGTTCTCTACTTCATCTGTGTGTCATGATTGCTAATATGTTGCTTTGCTCTGCACATAACAGTGGTAATCAAGACTGTAAAATTCAGCACAGACGTGAGGCCTAGTTGCTTCACATTTCCCAACTGATACTTTTAATGTCATACAAAACTGAAAAGTCCCCCATTCTGCAATAAAATAAACATCCACAGTTAAAATACTTATCAGGCAGTTTACCTTTGACAAACACATAGGCAGAGTAGGTGTCAAAGCCAGACTTCGTGTTGACACGTAGAGTGTACCTGCCCTCATCTTCCTTGTTGAGGTGGACGAGGGTGAGTGTGGCACGTTCCCCAGACCAGTGGGTGTGTACCCATTTAGAGTCCTTCAAGGGTACAGCTGATGGGTGATGTCAAAAACAAAAGGGGTGTGATTGGCTATGTATAGTAGATTAATACATGTGAAGGAAATAAACAGTTATAAAGAAAGATAATGCACTATTTTCCTGCTTACAGTCTCTGTACCACACGACTTCAGGCTGGTACTTTTTCACAGTGGGATAAACAATGACTGTGCAGCCCAGACTCAATGTCTCGCCCTCATGACCAAAGGCCACTTCAAATTTGTCAATGATGGTGGTCTTGAAGGTAACACCATGCTCAGCGCAGAAACCATCTGTGGAGATGTAGGAAAAATAGAAAATTAAACACACTACTATTAAAGCATTCTGCATTAATTGACTTTTTACACACCAGAATAGCGCAATATTACCACCTTATAAAGTTGTTATGGTGAATGAACATGCTTTTTATACATCTGGCAGACATTAGTAAGTCTTAATTAGACATTAGTAAGTAAGTCCAATCCTCACTCTCCTTTTAGCTCTATTTTGGTCTCCACCAGCTCCTGAGGGAGTCTTTAGCCGCTAAATGCTGCACTATGTTCACCAGTTAGTGTCACTATCCTGTCTTTATTGTATTTTTTCTTGTAGTCTCAAGCCTCCTGTACTCCTTCCCAGACTGCTTTTCCCTCCACACCTGCCCTGCATCAGCTTTGTTAACCCTGCCTTGCTCCCAGTGTTTCCCCCAGCCAATCAGCTTCCTGCCTGTTCCCCTGTTTCATCAACTGTTCCCTGTTCCCTCATCAGTTTAGTTTGTATTGAAGTTCTGTTGTTCAGTTTAGTCTTTGTTGGGTCAATTTTTTTGTTCTGTTCTGTTTGCCTGCATCTGTATCATATTAAGTACTTCATTCATGGTTCTGATGATATCACGTGTAATTAACAACTCTGCCTTTTTCACATGAACCCATAGCTGGATAGGAAAACCTGGAGTTGACTGAGCTAGTTGATAGGCAGCTTCTTGACACTGGTTATCCAGATCTGTCAATTTTAGGCTCAGTGAAGCCAGCTAATGAAAAGATAATCTGGGTATGTTGAACTTGCTTCATAGTATAGCCCCCCTGTTCCTGTGTTGAATCCTGAATAAAGATAATTTCTTCCTGTGCCTGCTGTGTCCTGCATTAGGGTCCACCTGCTACACTCAATCATGACAGTTAGTTGCCAATTTTGTCTGTCTGCTGTATGGTGCTGGGCAGGTTGCATACCTTAAATCATACCTGAAAATAACTTCCTGCTGCTGCCAGAAATAGTGTACATGAGAGCAGTGAGAATGAACAAAAACAGTGAAGTTGCTGAATGTAAAACCAAAACAATGAGCTGAAAGACACTAAAACACTCTGTAGAGCTAAGAGGAATTGCAGAGTTGAGTAATAAACACTGTTCGTTTCGTCACAATGGACAACCCCTTTCACATTATTTTTTTTCCTTGGTATTATAAAAAATGAGTGCAACTAGTGACTCACGTGGTTTAACATCAAGTGGGCCTGCTTCCTCACCCTCCCCGAACCCTGAAACAGAGAAAAATATCAGTAAGTAACCTTGTTGTAGGGTTTTCGGATACACATTTGACAAGAGTAAAATATGATATACTAGGCACAAAAACAACTTTTACGCTTGAGTATGAGCTTTAGGACTTTCCTGCAGCCTAAAGCGAATTAACTCCTGAAAAATAGACTACTAGACACAACTGTAGGACCATGTTGAGTTTACAATGGTGATATTTTAAAGCTCTACTGTTGCTAAACAAAAGAGATACAAGCTGCTGCAGGAGAAAGAGGGAACTGTCATCAGCACAGAAAATAGTTACCTACTTTTCACAACAATAGTAGCCACAGAGGACATTTCTCCTTTCACATTGAGGGCAGAGACGTGATACTGAGCAGTGTCCAAGAAATCACAGCTAAAAAGTAAAACAAGACCACATAATGAATTAGCGGCATCTCATTTGCATTAGCATTCAGCACTCTGTAGAGTATTTTCATCCCAAAACATACAAGTTGGGGTAATGTGTATTTTAAGTGCATCTCATTCATTCTAATAAGGCCATGCAGTGTGAGCTTAATGATTACCTACTTCTTGATCTCCAAGGAGTGCATGTTGTAATTGCTCTCGACATGGTACTTCTCAGAGTGGGCCTTGGCATCAATCAGCACGTTGTTTTTATACCTTGAAGACATCAGAAAGACAGCTGGTTTATTTTTTGTCTCCAGAGTCTGTAACTTCAGAAGAGTGTTTGTGTGTTCATGTCCAATCTGTAGAAAATACACCAGGCTGATGACGAGAGCTTTGGACGTGAACTTGTCTGTGACACACACACTCATCAGCGTTTTTTTGTATGACTCAGAGAAGGTGGGGACCAGTGAAACTGGAACATAGCTTACCAGGCAATCCTGGGTTTGGGCCACCCGGCCACGGTGCAGTGCAGTTTGACAGTCTTGCCTTCCCAGACAGTCTGTCCACGGGGCTTGACGACAAACTCTGGAGGGTGTGTCAGGCTGTCTGGGTTCATTTTCCTACGGAACTCTACCCACTCACCCATCTATATCAAGAGAGTGAAGCCAGATTATGATATTGAGCACAGGAGAAGATGAAGGCTTTATGTCAGAAATTAGATTTCTTTGACCTTGTCATTGCAAATGCACAAAGGAATGAAAACGATTTACCGTCTTGCCCAGTTCCAAACGTTCGGCAGATTCCCGGACATGCATCGTCCTGGTTTTCTTCTCCACTTTAACATCAAGGGACTCCTTGGCCTCCCTGACAAACAGGTTCCTCATGGCCACATACTGAATACCCTCCTCTGTCCTCTCCTCCTCCTGGGCCTCCATCAGGCCCCGAACCACATCATGACTACAACACAAAAAACCATTCTTGTTCAGTGTCAGTAAATGTAACAAACATAGATCATCAGTGTTCAGCATTAATAGTATTGATTTTTTACATCAATGATTATCAGTTAATGGTGTTTTGCAGCTTCCTCACTCACTTGGCTCTAAATACGGGAACAACATAGCCGATAACTTCTTTGTCCGTGTCCATCGCCAGGTAGGTGCGTTTGGCTCTCTTGGGTAGCGGGCTCAGCTTAACCACCTCCTGCCCCTTCTCTGTCTTCACAGAGGTCTTCACGCTTAGAGGTAACACACAACAGTCACATCACTTGAACTACAAACCTAGACATCAAATGGTATTACAATGTACAGTTTTTTGTGTACATGATTGTACATAAAAAACACATTGTGGATAAGGATATTATCCACAGTCCAAATTAAGGATAAGGCTGTTGATGTTCTGTATTTTCTTAGTGTCATCAAATCCCATGAAAAGACCAAAACCAAAACTGTGCCATAGACTTCTATTATTGTCCAAAAACTAATAAAAACATATCAGTGAGCCACATTATTGTACTGGGTGACATGTTCCTTCATTACAATGAAAATGTGCACTGTAGTTTATTTAGAGTCAATCCCACATACATCACCTTACTGCTGTAAATACTCACTAGCGCAGAAAATGTGTATTCATCCACGTCTGAAATTAGACCCCAACAAATGTGCAATTTACCCCAGTTTGAGTGACCTTTGTCAGAAACTACACTGCTCAGCTGTTTTAGAAAATCACTCAGCCTTTTTAAATAATAAAACTTGTTTTTACAGATTTACATTTTCAATAGGAACAAGCGGAGGGGGACGTTGCAAAGCATTTAGAGACAAACTAACACATGATTGGTTTTGGTAATTTCATGGGATTTGTTGACTTTAAGGAAAGTATAGAATAACGTCAGGCATATCCTTTAATTGCACATACCTTGTTGTAACTAACACTTTTCAGTCGTATTAATAGAATAAAGTCTGGCACTCTGAACAGATAGAACAAGTTCTACACAATTCTGAATTATAGCACTAACTATTTAAAACTATATAATTGATTAAATTCTAAATAATTAGACTACTGGCATGTAGTTTAAAACTGAACTGACCTAATCAAGCAAATACATGTACCTTTCATAGTATGTACCATATTTATTTGTAATGACAAAAATGGGATAAAGAATATGTAACAATGGTGCAATCCAATAATAATGACAAAAATACTCAACATGCACTACAGTGCCTCTCTGCATTTATAAAACTTTAAATAAATGTGCTGGTTACATAAAGACATATCCAGAATACGCTGTAGTCTAGTTACTCAGAGATGGAAGATGTATTTCTGTCCACCATCTACGACCCTGACCCATATTACACTCGAACATCAGCCACTCAGGCTTCCCTATTGTCAGCTTGGTTTATAAATGGAACTGGAATTGGTGGATATGCAGCAGGGTGGAAAGTTTCAGTTTAAAGCCCTGCTTTCACTTATAATCTCTGCCAAGCCAGCTCTAGTCTATCCATTTGGCCTAGAGGAGTAGTGGCAAAGCATGGCTTTGATAAACTCTATTCCAAACTGGTGAGGCAGGATCAAGTCAAAGGGGCTGAATGCACAGCTGAGACAGACAGATGGAGTCTCACAAAAGATTTCTGCAGTGTCAAGAAGTTATTTCCACTGCTGACGCACCAGGTGTGTTGAAAGGAAGTCTTTGGTTCAAGGCATTAGGAAGTCATGGTTGTAAAAAGTTTTAGTGCTGATAAAAGACATCAATTCCTTACAGTTCGTGAAGCTATGTGTCTATAATAATAAAAGTACCTATAGTAAACTTTTTATGCAGTGTATCCACCACAAGAAGTAAGAGTTGAAACTGACAAATCAGCATGACTGAACCTAGATCATTAACTATTAAACTTCTGTGAGGGCCAGTACACAACTGTTTACAATGTCATGACGTCCATACAGTGTCTTTACAGTTGGCCTAATGGTAACGTCTCAGTTCCTGCCTAGAGAAATAGCTCTGTGGTCCAAGAATACATCTGGCAGCCATTCACTACAGCTGAAATTCCTTCCTTGACCCCGTTTAGGAAGCGATCATGGTTCCAACATGCACACTGAGCCCTGCAGTTTGAAGGACAAAAGAACTGACCATATTACATGTTATGTTGTGCTAGTGACACAATGGGACATATACATCTACAAATCTAAGCTGCTGCACTTGACAGCAATTGAAACTTTCCAATTAAGACTAGTTCTGATAGACAGTATCCCTTTCACACAGCACTTATGTTAAACTCTGAACATACTTTGATCAAGCTTTGTTTGATTCTAACACAGAATTTCACATACAAGTGAAAGTAAAGAAAAATCAGCAGGAAAATGAAAGAAAGAAATTCTATTTAATATCACGGGTCTGTTGATCAACTAATCAATTAATTGTCTAATTGTTTCAGCTCTACCTTATATTGTTAATATCTTTGTATTATTGTATTCGTTGGACATTGTATTACTGTATTTTAATTTGCTTATGGCTAAATGCTAATTAGCCTCAGACTCTAATATGGTGCAAATTAAATCACATAAACATAACATACTGTTTCTGTCAAATACATGAGTACAATACTACAGCTAAGTAGAGCTAATAGTTAGAAACAATACAATAGCCCACAGCTGTAGACTTGATGAGAACTTTGGACATGACTTGGACTCGACCGCTTTGGGGTGTGACTTACTTAAGATCTCGAATTTAGACCTGGTAATTGCAATAAAAAAGTGTCATTGTCAGGCAGGCCTTGCAAAGCCTCAAAGCTAGAATATTTAATAATTAGGCCTATGCTTTGAAAGGACCTGTTTTCACTTTCAGCTTTCTAAAACTTTTGAAGTAAACGTTCAAATGCTGGTACTGAAATGCTGGTCAGCATTCAGAGACCTGAAGGACTTGTATCTTGACTTGCAATTTGCATATGAAGACTGGGGACTTGACTTGGAGTTTTGCAAGACCCTCAAGGAAATTTAGATGTGTTCTTGTAATGACACAAAACCCTGAAATCATTAAAGATGAACAGCTATGGGTAGATGAAGACTTTGAGCTGCATGGTCTTTTTCTCCAATCCAGACCAGGGCAACGAACCATACGTATTCCAGTGTTGAATATTTGAAAGCGGTGTCTGTGTAGATTCTCAGTCAGCCAGGTTGTGGTTATCCAAGGAGGGTTGAATCAAGGGCAACTTGACTTCTTCTATAGATCTGAAGAAGCCCCTTGGATGAGAGGCGAAACATCTTCAAGTATCTACAACCAAGAAGTCCAGTCGCCCTTGACTCAACCCTCCTTGGATTTGAAAGAGGTCTGCTTGAAAGCGTGCATTCCTTCCTAGGTTATGGAAGTGGCAGATTACATTAAGAGTATCGCATTATTTTACTGTCTTAAATAGCAACGAGCTCATAAGTATTTTGGCCTCTGCGTCTGCTTCACTCCCATCCTCTTACCGATGGCTGGTAGTCTTAAAAGTCGAGAACGACTGCTGGCTAACAGACGACTTGGCGCTCAGGTGATGGCTGCTCTCATGGTGCTGCTTCAGATGATGCTCCTGATGCTGATGATGATGATGCTCCTGATGTTGATGTTGACGATGATGATGCTCCTCATGATGTTGATGATGCGCCTGATGATGCGCCTGATGATGCTCCTGATGATGCTCCTGATGCAGATGATGATGCTGATGTTGATGCCGATGCTGCTTCATCGACACTTGTAAAGATCCTGACATCGTGAGGGCCACTCCGCCAACTTATAATGCCAGACTGTCTTTCACTTTACCAGCTCTGTGAATCAATCTCATTGTTACTATTATAAATTGATTTCTGAATTTGGGGGTTAGTTTAAGCGGGGGATGGTGATTAGGTATTAAGAATGGTGGCGATTGATTACGATGATGATTTTTGCTCTGCGTGAGCAGTTAAAGCGTTAGCTCTTGTTAAGCTCTACTTCTACGGCGTTAAATGAGGAAGCAGCAGGTTAATAATAAGCTGTGGCAGCATTGATTTGTCAACACATCAACGCTATACATCTTGATTTTGCGGCTCCAAAGACAGCAGATGACAGTCACCTCATAACGGCTTTGTGATGAAATGGAAGGCAAAATGCGTTGTGATGGAAGAAAATGACTTGAAAAAGTGTAAATGTTATGTTTGGGAATATCTTAATTAATTTCCAGGCTTTGGTCAATAATAGATTTTACACTCTATAAGTGCTAAGGCTGTGACAAATAATAATTTCTCAATCTGTTGATTATTGTCTTTATAAATGGATTAATCATTTGGTTTATATAGAAAATAGTGAAAAATGTCCATCTCAATTTCCTAAATCCCAAATTGACAAACTGCTTGTTTTCTCCGAACAGTCCAAATCCCAAAGTTTTTCAGTTCACCATCATAGAAAATTCACATTTAAGAAGTTTGAATTTGTGAATCTTTTTGGCACTTTTGCTTCAAAAACTACAAACAATCGTCAAAATAGTTAATTTGGATCCACAAATCAACTAATTGACTAATTGTTTCAGCTCTTGTAGGTATGGCTTGAATTAGCTCAAAAACATGAGCAGCTCCCCTCCCATTAGACACAGGCCCATCACCATATAACCACAGAACAATGTGATGGTTATAAGATCTGTCTGCAGCCACTGTTTTAATTGTCAAGGTTAAAGTTTTTCCGTGATGGTTGTGTCCTTGAGTAACACCCACTGCAGGCAGTGTACATGTCTCTTTATTTCTCTGGAGCTATAAACTGTAAACTGGACTGTAAGCTGTAAGAGCACTGAGTGCATAAAAAAAGACCTGAGACATAAAAACTTTGATTTACATCAAAACTTTGTTTTGATGTAAATCAAATGTTAATTGAATAGATGAGCTCTTCATTTAAAATGACATTTCACTACAATGACACATGCAGTCTCATTTACAAGGACACACAGCTACAAATGAACAAAGCCTTGTTAGTAGAACAGGTGAACATAAACAACTTAGTTAAACATACGAATAAATAAATTAGGTGGTTAAAGGTGAGCTTCAGACCTTACTGATTCATGACATGAACCACAGTAGCCTAATAACTCCTTGTGAATAACAGACTTGTTAATAAAGAAAAGATATACAACACTCACCACAACTCAGAATCCACCAATAGTTCAGAAATAAGAGAAAGGGTGTGTTATTCCAAAAGTAGCTAAAGCAAGTCCAGATCCAGGCAAAGCAGCAGGGTAAGGGGCAGTGGACAGGAAGGCAGTCCACAGAACAAAAATAATGCTGCCACTCGGCAGAATGCACAAGACACCGTCAGGACCTTTTAAGGCTGGGGCAGCTTTAAATTTAGACCATGAGACCATGAGAAGGGCCAGACGAGCTGAGGAGCCTCTCCTCGGCCTGGCCCTCAGCTATGTATTTGAATGAATATGAATTTAGGTGGGAAATGTGGGCATTTCTGTTGAGCAATTTGATAATTAGTAGAAAAGAGCTGAAGAGCTTGTAGCTGCTGCCTGTTGAGTGAGTTAACATGAACTGTTTTCTGAAGCTACACCAGAGTGACTTTATATAGAAGTTATATTCTGGATACGAAACCTGTTTCATTTAAATATTTAAATAAAGCCCTTTGAACCTGTAATTGTTTGTCCCCTGTCTCTAACAGACCTTTGAGCCCCACCCCCCCCCCCCCCCCCCCTCCCATATCTACCACCCCGCCCTTCATTCTCTCTCTCTCTCTCTCTCTCTCTCTACACTGAACTTCATACAACCTATCAGCACACATTCAACAGTTTCCCTGCAGTCACAAGTCTCACATTTATCCTACCCTGTCTTTTTCATGGTGTATAAAGTAGCATTGAGTCCTGTATGTCCCAATCTTAACCTAGAAAAAATAAAATCTTCTTTCCTACATTTACCTCTATTATTTCTCACTCTGACAGACTTTTGAATTTTGTAATAATCTCCATCCTTAGTGTTGTTATTTCAGATTTCCTGCCACAATGTCATTATTCTGTACTGAATTAGTGATTTTGCTTTTGATCTCCCAAAACAAGTTCCTAAAATATCATTATCATTTTTGATTAATGCACTTTTAGCAAATTTATTTGCAAACTCATTTCCCTCTATTCCATCATGTGCCAGTATCCAATAGACATGAACATCTGTTTCTAGTTGCTGTAGATTTAATAAGATCACATAAACCCCTATGAAAAGATCCTCTCGAACTGTTTGTCATGATTAGACTTTATATTGCAGCAGCAGAATCTGAACATATCACTGCTTTAATTCGTTTAACCTCCTCTACCCACTGAAGACTGATGATTATTACTGTCAAATCATCACTTCTGCTCCACAGACAAAGCCGCACAGTCAGCAATATGCAACCACACATTATTTACAGCAGAGATCAGCAATTAGGTTCAACCATGGGCTAGTGTTTTTTCAGTACTGCACAACTGGGGGGCCTACATATAGACGTGGTAAAAACAAAGCCTAATATGTTTTTAATATGTTCTGTTCATTTCAATTCATTCAAAAATAAATCGATTTTAAAGTATTAGGGTTGTATGAGGGCAGATTTAATAATTCCCATCAATACGTGAGGGCTCAAGTAAGTGACGGCAGTATGTTAATACTCATTTGGCAAAAATCGACTCATAAACATGAACATGTTGTCTGTGTTACACTACAAGACTAGTGATTGTTATAGATATCTCTTCCCTCCTAGACCCAGCGAAATGCCACAGCAAATCTGAAGGAAAAGAGTTGAACCACTCTCAGTTATTCAGGCAGCGTCCAGGCGACCTTGTCCCTAGTCACAATATTGCTATAAGATTGTTTACTTTAGCGTTGTTTCTATGGCAACAATCATAAAGCCAGGTCGGCTCGACCGAGATGAGGACAGCTGTCTTCCCTCACTGTCTGCTTGTCTAAGGAGCACATATATGAAAGTAGGAATGTTTCATATATGACACATATATGAAAATTCCTTCACAGTAATGTAATTGATAACTTATCCACAATAAACAGTGGGCTGCTTAATTTATGGTTGAAGCAAAGTGCTGTTATTGACAGAAATCTGTTCTGCTCAGATAGACCAAATTATGTTATGTACCTTTGTTATTCATCTGGTAACTTTATAAGATCTTACAAGGTCAAATCTGATGGGATTTACATGAGCCTTATTTTAACAATGTTATCTACTTAAGATTTATGAAGAGTAAAAGATCTGAGGCCATCTATAAAAGGGAAAACATCAGCTTTTTTAGAGGGCGAAATATTTTTGTTGGAGGACCCGATTTGGCCCACGGGATGCTACTTACCTACCACTGATTTGCACTATATGGGTGTAAATAAGTGTTTTATCAGATGGTTGAATGATATGTCATCCCTCTGCAGTGAACATTGTAACCCAATCTCTGAACAAACTACTACAGGCCATCAAAGTCTAAGTATGTGTGAGGTCTAAAAGTTCAGCAAAATTGCTAAGGGATTGAATTTTTTGCCCTTTAACTATTAAGGTTTAGATGACAAATAGAGTGAAGTTATGGTCCAGGTTTGCCAGAACTCCCTGCCTTAGCAATCCAATTAACGGGACAGTAGATAATCTATTATAGTCTGAAATGGCACATAAACTGTGAGCCTCTGTAGTTAAGACAAATGCCACATTATAATATTTATATTATTTTTTGACACAGTTTATTGGTCTAATATTTCGTCTAGCGCCCCTTTAAGTTTAAGTATTTTTTAATTCTGCATGATTTTCCGACCTTTTATCCTGTAAAAGAAGATGCCTTAACCGGAAATGTTTCTAGCAGAACCAGTGGGAGACTCCGTAGGGTAGAAAGAGACTTAGAATTTGTTTGTCAGAATAAAAATGCTGACTTTCCATGTTATCTTGATACATCTAGGACTCAGTTACTGGAAAACTAATTCAAACAGCTTGATTTACATAATAATACATGTTCACATTCAGGTCTAACCAAACCCTTCAACACATTCTCACTCTCAACTCGTCACATATGGACACTTGGTCAGGACCCCTTGACATTACTTCTTAATGTAGCCTACTGGGTACCCCTTAGCATCATTTTCAGTGTGCAGGGCCGTTCATTCACCTTAATATTAACCCTTTTGCAGTGCTATATGACGCTGTGAGCATCAGTCTGCTGGGTGGACCGGATGAACTGCTGCCCAGAAGTATTTTCCTCACTGTCAATTACTTCTTAAGGTTTGTCCTTGACAACTCAACGATACTATAGGTTAATGTTATAATATGTATAGGTTAATGTTTTAATTATTTTTCCTTTGATTCTAAGAAATAAAGTTGTTTTTTTGTCTGTTTCATGGATATATTATAAGAGCTGGATACCCGACCAAAAATGGTGCCTATTCAGTCCACTAAGAACTGCTTGCCTGGCGCATACGCCAAAAAAGTTTCTAGCTTCTGGGTTCACTTACAAGGGTATGCGGCCCATTGAATATGCGCAGTACTGTTTCTCCCGCTGGCCCCACCCGCAAGGTCCCACACGGCCCACAAAATGGCCAGGACACCAGTCTCTGATGCAGTGTAAGATTTTTTCTCATGTACCAAGGACTTGTGCCTGCAGTTCAACTGAATCAGTGTATTGTTAGGATTGTCTTCTTGAGGATGGAGACTGTGTGGGCCTTTGAAATGCTGTGAAAATATTGGCGTTGCTATTGTTCAAAATTCCAAAGAGCTCCATCACTAAAGTACTATGCACCATAAATATCTACTTATCTACTACTGCACAGAACCAAATACTCAGCTCACAATAGAGCACTAAAATGTGAAACTCTTCAGTGTCATAAGTGCAACAAATAGATCCATTTGAGTATCCATCAGACCCCCTACCCCGTCTAAGAGGGAATTTCCAGTTCCATTTTCTGAGAAATACTTTGCTCTGACGAGTTGCAGATGATATTTGTAGAGGGGATGATGGAAAGTTGAAGTAGGAAAAGCTGCTTCACATACTGCAGCTCCTGATGTTTCGTCAACCTTGGGATGAGATGAGAGGAAAGTAAAGGGACGGGAGACTGATGTTTGTGCAAGCCTGGGCTGGGGCAATAACCAGTCAGTTTATGAAGTCTGGGGGCTCAAGTGCAGACTTCATTTTGTTTGCTTTCTCCTGCAGCTGTTGCTTGGTTTCCTCATCAAGTCCCAGCCATGTATATCCATCTCACTGAGAACATTCAAACAGGCCATGATAAGAATGTAAATGATGAAACAGAAGTGCCACTGAGCTCTTTACTGATTGTTTCACAACTATACTGTTGACTACGTCATGCATTATCAACAACAGGGTCTTGATCTCATCTACTGTCATACTGTGTCTTCTGTTGATACAATTTTTTTTACAGTTTATGGCAGCCAGCGAAAGAAGGGCGGCCTGGTAAATGAACAGTTATACAAATGAAAATACAATTGTTTTTGTGTCATCTAGAGGAAAAATACATGCATTTTAGCATTTGAATCATTTTTCAAAGGTTGCTAAAAAAGTTCCAAATAAATTTTTTCATTTTATTTTAAAATGATATATTTTGATTTTAATGAAATTTGTTGCTCGGTGCTTTTTGAAAAAAAAGTTGCAAGGTAGTCTGAAAAGTTGCTAGCTAAATCTAGCAACAACATTGCTAAGCTGGTATCATCACTGTTGTTCTCTCCATCTTTTTACCAAGGATCCATAAAATGGTGTGATGGTGCTACACATGGTGATACACATGTGAGATTACCTCATCACTTATTTATATATCGCCTATGGGACTGTATACAAATGGAATAGAAAAATGGAAATGGGCTTGATAATGTTATATATTTTCATGTGAGATATATATGTCTAAAAAATATGATAATTTTTTATATAATTATAGTCAATTATAATATATAATAATTATAATAGACCTATATAATAATAATTATATATGTACATTAATATCATAAAATATAATAATAATTATCATTGTTTATATTATTCAAATTTATTGTGCATGTTATTGAAGGCATTATGTCGATTGAACATACAGATCTTGTTAAAATTTCAACGTTGATTTATTAGTATTTTGTTTATCTCTTTACAACCATTACAACAATTGACATGATTTCAACCACATTTCAACATTGAAGGTCGGTCACATGCCGCCTGAGTTGTCATATAAATATCATATGTGCCCAATACATGACAAGACAATTCATTATTTGGTCTACACCAGAGTCGAATATTTACAATGAGACACATCTTTATTGGAAATCGCAATAAACCCTGGAGCACCACCCATGTAACGCCATTTAAATGCTCTTTCCTTGAGTAATTGCTGCCACTTGGTGGTGAAAAACATTAACTACAGCATTTGTCGTTTGAACAAATGTAAACAAATGATGAAATTGAGAGCTGCATTAATGTAGCTGTGTATGTGTAAAAAATGCATTTCTCACCAGTGCCCCGAAATTTCTAAATTTAACTATTATTTATTATTATTAAAATAAAAAAAAACATGGAATATTCCAGGCTGTTGGTTCCGTCCAGCTCGGCTCTGATTGGTCAGTTTTGGTCAGAGGAAATAAAACATTGATGGTTCCTCCTCATCATCCAGTGGATGCTGAGGTAGCTGTGTGCACAGCTTTTTTTTGGCAATAACACTTGTTCTTTTCAAGGTGGGTGATATAATTTGGTGGATTTCTTCTCTCTGTGTGGCTCTGAGTGTTGTCGTTGTTGTTTTGTGTCATTTAATCATGGTTCTGCTTGTGAACTAATCTCGGCTAGCTCGCAGTTAGCATGGTCAGCTAGTTATGTAGGTCAGCACTGTGCAAGCAAACGCAAAGAGATGATAGACATGTAAAGATATAGAGTTAGTTAAAGGTGTTGTATTGATTCAGGATATCATGGATGACAATGGATGGTTCCTATTTCTTCTTAACTTTAGCTTAAAGCCCAATATTTATGTTTCATCTAAAGTACTGCACGATTTGTAAAGCTGCTCTGCTCTTATCCAATTAATTAGTTGATTAGTTAATTAGTTAAATATCTCATCAACCAAATTAGGAAATAGCTTATTATTTATAATAAAACAAATGACCAATAATGTAAATCTGTTGCCGAGCTAAATGTTCTCTCCTCCCAGTTTTTAATAAATAAATAGCCTGAATAAGCAATTAACCCTTATATATTGTTCAGGTCTAAATTTGACCCGTTTCTACATTTGAGAGCAGTAAAAAACTCTAAACACTTTGTTTAAAGATGTAAGAAAATAAGAAATTGTAGAAAACTTCCCCTGATGTTACCCAGAATATACAAAAATGGAAATATTTCAACTTTTTAAAAACATGTTTGTGCAGCTGATACACATTTTTGTAGCATTTGAACCATATTTATTCAAAAACCACCATTCAAAAATATTGTTTCATTCTTCACATGTAAAATAATTGATTTAAATCGTTATGTTCTCCTGTTTTATGTAACAAAAGGACCATGATATAGTGTGCTCTCCATGAACAAAAAGCGCAGAAACTTAAGAATACATTCTCTCTGCTCTCTTCATTAAAGATTAATCACCATTTTTATCTTTGACTGATGAGGTATTCACAAATAAATTGTGGTTCAGAAATTAGGTATAGAGACTGATTATGAGGGAAAATGAAACATACTACTTATGTATTAATCAGAGCATGATCACTTTAAGATTGTGGAGACGTCATGAAATAATTACTTACTATAACACTTATCTTGTGATATACATTTTAGATCATATTGTCCAACGCTTGCTTCATATCATCTGTCTTACAGGAGGAGGGGACCTATCAGCCGCCAAGATGTCAAGCAAAAGGGCCAAGGGGAAGAACACCAAGAAGCGTCCTCAGCGCGCCACCTCCAATGTTTTTGCCATGTTTGATCAGTCTCAAATCCAGGAGTTCAAGGAGGCATTCAACATGATCGACCAAAACAGGGATGGTTTTATTGACAAAGAAGACCTTCATGACATGCTGGCCTCATTAGGTAGACTTAATAATATATATTATGTAAGAGAAAGGTAGCCATAACACAAAAAAAATCACTTCTTTAAAAGTAAATGTGTGACATGCAAAACTGTCACAAAGATTAGAGATAAGAAATGAAACCTTGACAGAAGCTGTGAGGATGTGCATCAGGCTGAAAGTAGTAAATCCTCTCACATTTTCTTTTCCCAGGTAAGAACCCCACAGATGAGTACCTGGAGGCAATGATGAATGAAGCCCCAGGCCCGATCAACTTTACTATGTTCCTGACCATGTTTGGAGAAAAGCTGAACGGCACAGATCCTGAAGATGTGATCCGTAACGCTTTTGCCTGTTTTGACGAGGAGGGAACAGGTGAGTTAAAGGATAGGTTCACAATTTTTCAAGTCTGCCTTTAAAACAACAGTCAGGTGCCCAAATGAACATTGAAATAGGTGCATTATGAAAATCCCTTCTTAATGCACTCACAATGTAAGTGATGGGGGACAAAATCTACAAGCCTCCTTGTAGATTTTGTATATAAGTATATAAAAGTTTATTGGAAGATAGTATGAAGCTTCAGAAGTCCAAAGTAGATATCTTTCAACGTTAGTCTTTTTAGCGCCAAAGTCCCTCTCTTTGTTACTATACTTCACAACAGCTCAACAGGGAAACACTGTCTGAGGAAAGAGGAAGAGGGAATTTGATGCCTGTAAATGTGTCAGATATCCACTTGATATAACTCAGACTGTTGAAGCCTCATTTTAGCTTCAGATAAATGCATTTTTTGCACAAAATGACTGTGTGGACACGCTGTGGATTTTTGCCTGCATCACTTACATTGAAAGTGCATTTGATATAGCCTGTAGGAGCAGAGATGATTACAGCAAGGAAAACCTCTTTCAGTGTTCATATGGGTACCTGACTTGCTTTATGAGCCACGTGAGGTTTCTGAAATTAACTCGGTGTACTTCTTTTAATGAAAATAGCATCAATCTGTTACGTGTGATGCTTTCTGTTACCTCTCTTGGATTGGAATTAAAAATGTCTTCACCCCACAGGTATGATCCAGGAGGAGTACCTGCGGGAGCTGCTCACCACGATGGGTGACAGGTTTACAGATGAAGAAGTGGACGAGCTCTTCCGTGAGGCCCCCATTGACAAGAAAGGCAACTTTAACTATGTAGCATTCACACGCATCCTAAAGCACGGCGCAAAGGACAAGGACGATTAGTTACAGAAGCATCACTGGACGAGGGTTACGAGTTTATGTGTATCTTTAATGGGTTTCCACTAAAGTTAAAATCGCTACACTCTGTCATTTGGCTCATGATGAGAAAGCTTCACTGTGGTATAGCCAACAAAAGGTTATTTGTTTATGCTGCTTATTGGACCATATCTCTGGATCCCTTCTCCAACCCTACTATCAAAGCTCATTTGCACATCTGTGATAACACCACTAAGGGTCTGTATAAGCTAGTAGAGATGTATGAAAAGACCCTCATGGATAAAGCTGGAAATAAACTGGAACAAGGTTTGTGTTACTGTGACTGGTTTGGTGTTGCTGAATCATTTGTATTTTGTAGGAAATTAAAGTTTTAAGGTTAAATTGAATAATCAACGCTCTGTTCATTTAGCAAAAGTATTTATTTTAAAACAAAAGGAAAAAAGACACAATGTGTTTTTCATGGTGATGATGACTCAAAGTAAATTACAGTTCCACAGTTTACACACGTTTCAAAGATACATGAATACACAGGATCAGTCACTGGATTAAACAAAGGTGTAGACTCTCAATGTAGACTGAATAATAAAAACATACAATATATGGCCAAAAGTATGTGGACAGTCTTGTCCTGGTGTGGGGCTGTAACTAAATTATCTGCTCAATTAATCCTTTGGTCTATAAAATGTCAATGTTGAAAAAATACTCAAGGTGATGCAATCAATTTGATTATGTGAGTTAAAAATCCAAGAATGTTCAGTTTTCTGTCACACTAGACAAGAGCAGCAAATCCTCACAAGTGTGAAACTGGAATAGGATGGCATTTTATATTTTTACTTAAAAAGTTCAAATTAATTTAAAGGATTAATCCATTATCAAAATACTTGCAGATCACTTTTCTTTTAACGGCCTCATAGCTCCAGCTCTAATTTGAGGTAGGCCCTGTAGTTCCTGTTAGTATACAGTGATATTTGACACTAATGTGCTTAAACACTATGTAAATGACCTTATTTTCAAAGTACAGCTTGTTTACTTTTAACTACTGGTGATAGAAGAACCCGCTGCACCTTTTTTTTAACATGCTCCCATGCAAAAAGTGACCTCCATCAAGAAATGGTTTTCCCAATTTGAAGAAGATCTTGACAGACCTCCTGTGTGTGTTTTAGAAGTATAAAATTCAGGGGTCCACATACGTTCGGCCACATGTGTGTATTAAATGCCATATGGCACACTCCGCAGATGCAACATCACAATGAAAAATGTTTTCCTATGTTTGTGTACACAGTTCTTGAGATTTTGGGGGTCATTTTAGTAATAGTTTACTTTTGTCATCACAGGTAATTTGATGAACATTTGGCAGTGGGAGTACTATTTAGCACTAGTCTGGGATGTTTTGCCACAATTCAAAGCACCTCTGATCCTTTCACAGAGTGTCGATATCTCAGAAAACATCTCATCACATATCAGTCTTAATGCTCTATAAGAGCACACATCAGTTTAACCGAGTGTCAGTGTTAACTAGGATTAACAGGATTCTTTGTGATGAGGGCTCTCTCGGACACATCACGCCAACAATAAATAGACAAGGATCTGCTCCACACCTGAAGCTTTCTGTACACTTTGCAGTTGCTCACAGAGCAATGTGTAGCACATGATATGTAGGAGACTTCTTTACTCTGCCAGGGCTAGGTTTTTAGACTGGATCTTTGATAAGTGGTCTGATATACACGCCTCGATCTTGTCACACTGGGCCAGGAAATCCTGCAAACAGAAAAAGAACACATTTCAATATTCTCTCTCATTTTCAATCAAAGCATGAATGTTAAGGTACCACCAAAAAAAAACAACAAATAGATTAACCTGCACTGTCTTAACAAGTCCCTTTTTCTTCATTCTGCAGTCATTAAAATTTTCTGGGATGCTCTGTTGAAGGAAGGAAAGACAGTTCAGTGTTTGATGTGTGTGACACATAAAAAAACATAACATGCCCACAGAAATTAACACTTGAGCTAAAATAGATTACCAGAGCATCTATCTGCTCCAGGATCTTCATGAACTGCTCTGCTGCTATTTTAACTCTGTGGTCTAGTTTACCCAGCGCTTCTGCCTGGAGATCTTTGGCCAGGAAGCCCTGAAAAAATGGGAGCAAACGGGTGACAATCAAAATCTTTAACACAAACACATTTAAGAACAGAACAAACCAATACAGGAAAACTGAATGCTTACGTTCTTGAGTCCAGTCAACTCCCCGTCTACCTTTTCCAGCTTTTTGGCCATCTGTTCCACAGATTTCTCAATGTCTTTCAGCTTCTTTAGTTCAGCTTCCTCCTCAGGACTGTTCTGTTTGTAGATTATTGTCAGTATCTGATTGCATATACAGTCACACATCAGAGATATCACACGTGTAAAAAGCCTTACCCGCTTTCCAATCATCATGAGTTTGCAACCATCTTTTATCCCATAGCTTGGTAGACTCTCCTCCATGTCCTTCAGTGATTTCCCTGGAGTGCCAGGAAGAATAAAACAAGGTTAGAACTGGCTATATAATCTGAAACAGGCGCTTATTTGGCTGTAATAGACAAAAGAGATCTATAGTCTACCTTTGAAGATGAGTTTCTGCGAGGCTGATGGAACACCAGTAACTTGAGTGAGAGCATCTGACAGGTCTTTAACAGTTGGACTCTTTCCATCTTCCTGGCCCGTTACTGTGATGCTGTGCTTAGTAGATCCTGGAGTGGGAGAAAAAATGTAAATGTAACTATTAAAAACATTGGCACAAGCACATCTATATATGGATGTTACTATCTAAATACTGAGATCAATCATTATCACCCTCTAGCTTCAGTAGAGCTGCAAAAATAAGTCAATTAAGGGATTAGTCGATTGACACTAAATTAATCAGCAACTATTTAGATAACTGAATATCATTTTTAAAAGTAAAAATATAAAATATTCACTGGTTGTTGTTTCTCAAATGTGAAGTTCTGAAACTTTTCTATATCATATATGATGGTAAACTCAATATCTTTGGATTTCGGCCGTTTATTCAGCAGAAAACGAGAAGACGAGCAGTTGTTTTTCACTATTTTCTTACATTATTAATTGAATAATAGAGGAAATAACCGTCAGATTAATCGATAATGAAAATAATCATTAGTTGCAGCCCAGAATGATGATTATGATCTGAATGTATTTGAACGAAGTTAGTAAATGACAGAGTGGACTAAGGGGGATGAAGATGAAGGTCATTTACTGTGTAACATTACAGCTCAGGTAAATGATACCTGGCAGGCCTTATGATGTTAAAATGATAAAGCATTGGAGCATACTTTCTGATATTACAGAAATACATCCTTTGTATAGAAATGTCTCATTTTTAGCCATAAAAATCAAGATAAAGACAAAATGATATACATACAAATAAAACTTAGTTTAGACTGTATTAAGTTAGTAAAACGTTTTGGAGTTTTTCCCTAAACCACAGCTGTATGAACAAATTATAACTTGGAAAGAAATTCATCATGAGCTTTGATTTATTAAATTTAAACTTGTGTATGAATTAATCCACCAATAATTCCTATTGACAAAATATTCATTTACTTAAAATACATATATTTAAACGTTAATCGTGCCAACTTATGACTTTACAACCAAACCATTTGTAAATACCAAACGCAACACATTTTCGTGACAAATATGAAACTGTCACATGAATGTTTGGATGTAAGAGTAAGATATTAAACGCGAGTCTAATGTATTTATTGGAAGACAATATTACATTTAGGATCTTAAAGTGTATCTAAGTTAGACATATTCAACGAATCTAAATTGCTAGCTTAGCTACTGAAGTGAGTTATTAGCAAATGTTTGGTTAGCTATTCGAGCGATGGTCGATGATTAGTAATTTATCTACAATCTGGTAATTGTTGTAATATCATGTAAAATATTATTACCGTATGCAACTGTCACTGTTATCGCCTGCTCTGACATTCTGTATTTTAGCGTCCTTTAATCACAACATGAATCACACAGCTAACTGTTGCTGGATGCTAACTACTTCCGGACCACAGCGGAAACAGTTCTGCCTTTTTTTTTAAAACTTTATTATTTCTTTAACTTTTTATTAACGGCACGAGATTTCTTTTCCTAGGAGGGCGAAGGTATGTCCCGCCCTACTCTGCCTCTGATTGGCTTACCCTGATATTCTTATCTTAATCCTAACCAATCTCAGTCCTCATGCCTAAATCTAACCAATCCAACCAACGAAAGCAACAAGGACTAGTTAACCAGAGGCAGAGTAGGGCGGGTCATGACTTTGCCATCCTAGGAAAAAAAATGGTTAACAGCACGGTATGTACAAACTAAATATCCAAACAAATTGATCACACCAGTGATGCAAAAATATATAGAGAGTATTATAAAAAAAAATAAACATACATTCACTGTTTTAAATAAATAACATAAAAAAAAAGCGTTTATTCATCTTTCCTGTTAAAACAGCGAACTGTGGTGGCACGTTCACATATTTCTCAGCAAAAGTTTCCAAAGTTAGACTGGACAACACATCATGTCTGTAGATTGAACAACTGTTGGTGTGTGACTTCAGTCGAGTATATCTGGCTCTGTGGCGCAATGGATAGCGCATTGGACTTCTAGTCAAGCACTTGAGATGCGATTCAAAGGTTGTGGGTTCGAGTCCCACCAGAGTCGGACTTTTAAAACGAAAACTTGATTTCTTCAAATGATTCTTCCCCTAAAATCTGCATCACTCCAGACATCTTGTACGTATGTTAGACAGGACCTTCTTGCGACTGTAAATAGTAGAAATCAATTAATCAATAGGCAACTCTTAGTTGGTTATTTTTGTATCTCACAAATACCTCATCTGAATTCAAATCACAATTGGCAAATTTAAAAAATCCTTAACAAAACTTTCAAAGAGAAAGTTGTGTACAAAAACCTCCATGAGAATAGTGCTTGGTGGTGAAAAGGTTTCACACAAAGCCTAGTTTAAATGGCGACGAGAATAGAAAACTTAAGGGAGTCCAGCCTGTTGAAAGGTATGGACATAAATATGTGTTTACTGTATACACTTACAGCCATCAGGCAGTATTAAACGATAAACAATAAGTAAATGGTAAAAGAAAAGCTACAGGAAAAGCAAAAGGAAAAAAGAATTGCCCCTCCAGTTTCCTGATTAAAACCTGTATTGTTAATTCATTTTAATTAATTTATTTAATTCTCTATTAAAACTGCATTTTAAAATTGATATTGAATTTCCATTATTTATGAGTATTGATTGATCTATTTTTATGTTTAAGTTTTCATGTTGTTTTTTCATAAACCCCTTTTTAATTTGTTTATTATTAATTGACAGATTAATATATTCACTAGTAAAGTATTTTAATTTAATTCATCTTTTCAATCAAACCATCAATCAAACTTTAAACAGCACCTTTCATACAGGTTAGTGCTTCACAGAGGACTGACAAGCTGATAATAAGACAGAACAAATGCAGACAGTAAACAGTACAACAATTTGAGTTTAATGTGCATGAGAAATAAAAAATATGAAAATAAAATAGATTTTAAAACTATAATAATGATAAAAATGGATTAAAATAAAATTATATTTAAAAACTTGACAAAATAGATAAAAAAAAACAATTTATATCAATTCAATATATACCTCATAATGTCATCTATTTATTTATGGATTTATTCATTAATTTAAAAAAGTCTTTCAATAATTCCTGTTAATTTAGATTAACTGAATGCTTTATAACCCTTTACAAGACACCTGCGGACCACCTGCTGCTAAGAGTAGTGAACAATTAATCAGAGAGGAGATCATGATGGATGACGTTATAAAAGATGATCCAAAGTCACAAATCCAAGTTCAAGCCACTAGCAAAGTATTTAACTGTACAATGTGTTTTTACATGTGGCTGAAGTATAAACAGTATTTATTGCCTTGAATGGAACTCTGCTGACTCTCTCTTAGAACACGTGTTATAATGTTCATTGTTGGGTCATAAGAATTTCATCATATCACAAGTCATACAAACCTCTCCTGTCTGGATTCATAAGTTAAAGCTGCCCAAGTAAACGTATTTGTACGCGTAGAGAAAGCGCGTAACAAGACAAAAGAAAAGATGGCTGCAAAACAGCTCAGTTCCCTCCTGACTGAAATGGAGATTGTGAAAACCCTGATGAAACTGACCCCAGAGGAGAGACATAAAGAGGTCAGAAGACGTACGTACATCGAGCTGAGAGCTGTGGAGAAGGGGCGCAGAGAAAGAATTGCTCAGGAGATCGCAGAGAGGTGCAAGAGGGAAAAAGAGGAGAGGGAAAAAGCAATAGAGAGTCAGAGGATACAGAAAGAAAAACTTGAGGAGAAGATAAGGCAGGAACAAGAGCGACTGAGGAAAGAGAGGCTTGAGTGGAAAAGGGTGATGCGGGTAGAGGAGCAGCTGTGGCTTACAAGTCCCATGCACAATTTGACCACTGTGGAAAATCAGCCAAGAGTGGAAGACGCAGCTAGCCCCAAACGCCTGACCTCTGACCTGAAGGCTAAAGAGCAGGAACCAATGAAAACTCTGTACAACAATTGGGTTGGAGAAGAAAATACAGACAGCAAACCCGTCAAAGAAAAGTCTCACTCAGTCAACTCCGTCTTCTCCCTATTCACTGTAAAACCAAGCCCCGAGCCTGAAGGTTGTTATCCAACTTGTATCATACTTCTTTATCCTACTCTTCATTGACCTTGTATATAGTTTAACTTGTAAATTATTATTTGATGAATAAAGTTTTATCTTCTCTTGTTGTTAGAAAAACAACCATCACCAAAATCTGTGCAGGAGAGGCTGTCGCTGGGCTGCTTGATTGAGATGTTTCAGGCCTGCAGCGAGATAACAGATGAGTCACACATTCTTGAATCAGAGGAGCAAAATGTGGGAGCCACTCGTGCCGGCAGTGTGACACCAAAGCCAGACACAACATCCTGAACTCAGTTTTCTGAATATTTTGTTTTGTGACTCCTGTCCAGAATAAAATTGTTGAAGTGAAAACATTGAAGAAGTCGGACTAGTTTTTGTATGATATGGATTGTAGTTAATATGTTCTTAAAAATACTGAAGTGGTACTCGTCATGTATTTTTATAATTTTACAGTCAGGTTAAAAAGTCGAGAAGACACAGTTTGCATGCTGATGTTTAGCAGCTAATGCCTACCATGTTCACCATCGTAGTTAGCGTGCTAGTGTGCTAACGTTTGCTAATGAGCGCAAAACACAAAGTACACTTGAGGCTGAGGGGAATATTATTAGCTCTGCAAATACTTGTTCATAAAACAAATTATTGGACAAATTGCAATTTTGAACTGATGATGGTGCTAGATGAAAAGTTGGGTCATTGCAAAGTGATTACAATTCTTATTGAGGGGAACATGAATGTCTGTACAACATTTCATGCCAATCGATCCAATAATTGCGGAGATGTTTCACTCAAACCTTCTAGGAGGCGCTCGGTAAGTCTGAGAATCACCAAAGTCATTAGGATTCATCCTCTAGGGATCATGAATGCCCATAAAAAAAAATTCCATGGCAATAGTACAATCTTACAATTTCGTTTAGCAGTCACTTTTATCCAAAGCGACGTACATCTGAGAGCTGATACAACACAAGCATAGTATAGTATAGAATGATAGTAGAGAAATTTTAGTATAGACCAAAATTGTGGACAGACCGACTGATTGCCATACTACTAGCATCTCTAAGAGAAAATCATTAACCATAAAAGGTTCATAGCAACACACCTCACGTAATCTCCTAAAAAATAAGCATGATTCTTCATTGTCTTTGCCAGCAGCATAAACATCAAGGTCTGTGAGTGAAGTCTGAGCCACAACAGCTCTAAGTTACCATGAATAAACCACTAAAGGGCAAAGAATCAAAACCAGCAACTAAAAGGAAGAAATAAAAACCCACAAAGAAAAAAGAAGTGTGTTACAGTAGTCAATAAATCAGTAATTCAAGATTAAATTCAAACGCACCATTTTATTTGCATTTTTCAAATAACCTTCAGACATATTGATCAGGCTGAGTTTGAGAATTCAAACAAAGATGGTAATGACTGCACACTAACACATAAAACTAGTAATAAATTAAAATAAATTAACATTCGGTAATACTGGTGATGAACGAGACTGACAAGAGTAAGACAGGAGGACGATGGGGTGAAAAGAAGGGGAATGATGTTTTAGAAAAGGTTCAGTATGTTACAAGGCCACATGCTAGCACGGTAGTAGTAACAATACACAACCCAACACCAGGACAACTTCAAAATTGTAGTGTTCTCAGGTCAAATGGTTTTGCATGTATAAATGTTACTCTACATATAAAAGTGTTTTTAGTTGAAGCGCAGTCGGTTCATCCATTCCTTGTTTATGTGGCAGGAATCTGCGGCAAGCCGAACTCATCCACCAAAACACCGTCCTGAAAGCAAAAGAAGGTTGTCAAGAAAAAAATAACTATATTTACTAATGTTACTAATAATGAAAACACACTTTTCATCGCTGTCAGCGGTAATGGCAATAATACGGGTATGAAAATAGTTCAAGTCCTGAAACTTGTTTGAGATTGGTTATCCATCAGTCAACAGCTTGTTACTGGTTTATCAGAGTATTCTTACATGGAAACGCAGCTAAGACTAACATATAAAGTTGAATAAGCCAAGATAACACACACTCCCAAATCCTGAAGTTGAGAAGAAGTCAAACTCAATGAGAAACATCCATGGACGTTGTGAAAGGGATAACGGGCATTAATTCTCAGATGTTGGAGCTTATCACCACGGCATGTATGCATGAACCTTGGGTGAGTTTTCCAGTGTCTTTATGTTGACTTTCATATAATATTTTATTTATTTTCTTAATTGCTTCTCTATTAATCATCAGATAATAGTGAAAACGCCTGTTTTAATTTTCCAGTTATGTCTTTAAATGTCTAAACAAAAGTCCAAAACCCAAATATATTCAGTTTACAATCATGTACGACAAAGAAAAGCATTAAATCATCATAACTGAGAGGCTAAATCTAAAGAGATCTCCACTGTGCTCTGTAGACTGTTACCTTGTTTGTCTTGCTGTCACTGGGGATTCCCTCAGGAATCGACGGGGCAGCTGAGGCTTCATCCAGATAGGAGCTGTCATCATCCAGCAGCAGCTCATCACCCAGAGCATCCAGCTCTGAAACCACAGTCATACTGTCAGTACTGTCATCCATATAACATCTGTTTATCTGTAACTTACTGCAGTACTGTCAACACTTAAGTTATTACAACAGAGAGACTAACAGGCTCTCTAACAACTAATTGTTCTGCATTGCGATATTTTGATTGTGCTATTTGTCTGATTATTAAAGACTATTATTTATCTTTCTTATTCTTTAATTTATGTTTTTAATGGTAGAGAAAAGTTGTCTTTGCTGGTTTATCCATCTTAACTTCAAGTAACTATGGTCACACAAGTTGTGTCCCAAATTTAGGGGCAGGATCCTCCAAATGTGTACTAAATGACAAACGTTTACTCCATTTCAAAAGGCAGGATTGCAGCCTACTTTTGCCCAAATTTGGGAGACTCAACTTGTGTATCCATCATATAATTCATCATGAGAATCTGTGTTGTAATTACCAGGTATTTGGTTCAATTGGTCAACAATTACTGGTAAAGAAACTTTATCACCAGACCAATAAAAAGCCACCACCGCATCACAGAAAGTTACAGATAAACAGATGTTATGTGGATGGATTTGTCATTGATCTGATACACTATTTGCCAGTTCATTCACTATTTGAGGTTTAATGCTTGATGATAAACTCCATCAACATAAAACCATGATATACATGATGTTCTGTGAGTCATTATGGAGCTCTTTGTCGTTTTTCCAAGTGCTGAGTACTCTTTATTTTAGGTTGCTCTACAGATGAAGGTGTCTGCCCAGAAACTAAATGCAAAAAGAAATATGTCAGGTTTACCTGCTTCAAGATCTTCCTCGTCTATCTCTGGTGTGCCGTAGCTGCGGCTCAGGGCCTCTTGTACCTCGTTGGCGTCTTCCATCATGTCCTCCAGTTGGTCCTGTAAATCCTGAAGGTTCAAATACATGTGATCACTCTTAGTGCCTGGTATTTACTCACTAATGTAAGATGCAAATTCCCCTGTTTCTATCTATCCATGTTAGACGTTTTTAACCATTCTGTACAAATACTCATTTAGCCAACAGTGGAGGACAATTTTCTCATCAGAACTTTTACTGTAGGTTGCTAAGATCAACCTAAGAATGGCTCTTTCACAGTGTTTCCTTGTTCATTAAACCAATTTTGTACATAAGAGATGACGATAAAGATATTAACTTATTAACAGTGATGTTAGAAGGCGAAACAAGACGTGTATTTCTGCTTGTTTGACTTGGGCTGCTGCAGCCTTTACGTTAATATGACAACATTCACTTCAGACTTGTGCTGTGTTGAACATGGAAATGTTACTAGTCAGACTGCCGTTGTGACTTTTACATAAAAGTGAGCAGGGTGTTTATTCAGACACGAGACCAACATGTTAAATTGCCATGAGATTAACGTAAAGTGGTGCATGTCTGAAAGAGGCTTTAAATTACATTTGACTGAAGCAACACTGTAGAACCTGACAAATCCTAGTTAGTCATTTTGCAAGGACAGAGCAAAATAGACACAGAGAGAATACATGGCCCTGTTTAGTACTGATGCCCGTTGTAGCCTAAACAATCAATGAATAATTGCTGAGTGATAACAGAAACAGTATAGTTATGTATATATAACAAACATACATCAATCTGGTCAAGTTTGACGTCCTTGTAAGCCCTTTTCATTTCCTTTGCACCAATCTTCATGGCCTCCACCTGAAAAGAAAGTAAATTATAGAAAGTATGTTTAGTTACAAGTTAAAAGTAAGAGGACTCCATCTGCAGTGATTAAGTCAGGTGTCCATCTGGGCTGACACACGTTTAACTGACTGACTTTGTCTCAACCTCTTCTAATCTTCATCTTTGCTCAGAGTGGACAATCACATCATGTCCTTACTGTTGTTTTGGTGTCCTTTAGTGTCTGGATTGTGTAGTTTGCCTGCTCCATGTTAAAAGACTGCTGAGCCAGCTGCTCCCTTTGACCTTCATACCTGTGTGAAAAATAATACAGTTGGTTTTGAAACATCTGTATTATGCACACAATGGTTTTCAAAGCTCAATTCAAATTAGAGCTCAACTGATACTATAGATTTGAGGCCAATAATGGTCAGTATTTCAGTGTCAAATAACAATATATATATATTGGCTAATATTTGCAGCCGAGATATTTTAGTGTTTTTATACTGTGTCATGCTTCAACTTTATGCATAACACCTTCTTTTATATGCTTATGATTACAGTTTATTTTGCATGTCCATGTTTTACGCTGGTTTAAATCTGTGTGCTCTCGTTAGTTTTCTTGGTGAATATGTAGGAAAGTGTGTTAGTGCTTTTTAAGATTTTTGAAGCGCTGATATCAGCCACGCTCTAGTTGTCATATCTGTGTTAAAAATCAAACCACAAGTGATGGACTCACATCCTCTTCTGCTTCAGGACTCTCATCGCCTTCTGTTTCACCATGTTCTGCATTTAGAAAATAATAAATACAAGTCATATTTGCAATGTTTGCAAAATTTTCTTGTAACCATGTATAAGACTTATCGTTGACATGCTGAGTCCTACCTTGGAGGGCCCATCTCTCATCTTTTTCATCTGATCCTTGTACTTCAGAAGTTCAGCGTCTAGTCTGCCAATCTTCTTGTCTATGGACTCTGCCCTCGCATCCACCTGAGTGAGGAGGACATCAGTGAGAGGTGTCAGAAAGATTTCCAGCATCCTGGCAGATTAAACACACTGCTGAGGTGCCCTAAACTGCTTGTGTGTGTATATATGTATGTGAGAAGCCTATCTCTAATTATCAAATATATCAGCCTTTCGTTGTCCAACCAGGATTAAAGTACAAGGAGAGTCGTTTTGTGTTGTACAGCAGTAAAAGGTGCTGATTAAATATGGCTTGTTTACTCGCTAGGCACGGTTTACTGGCTTGTCTCCTCCTTTGTGACCATGCTAGCTGACTTGACGGTACCGTTAGGTCACATCTACAGACATAAACAACAACTCACATTGCCTATGCAGTCCGACAGGTTCGGAGGAGGCGCTTTGGGCTTCCCGCGTCCGAATATTCTGTTCATTCTCAACGTTTTATGGGGTTAGTAGCTTGTAGGTTTCCTTACAAAACACAAAAAGCATCAAATGTAAAAGGATCTCTTCATTGAAGACACCCGGAAGCAACGGGGCGGATGCAGATGGCTCGCATTGGTTGGCGTAAACAGTGATGGCCAATGAGAGTTTGAAGTCGCGCCTGCCCCCTTGTGACGTATATCGGTACTGCAGCTTCACTGGTAACCTATTGTCCCCGTTGACACTGCATCCATCAGTCTTTGTTGCACACCCACTGCAGATATGATGGCATTAAATTAGGCTTTTAATCATATTTTGATTGATTATAGCAAGTGCGTGGAGTATACCCCTCCATATGTCAGTGGTAGGAGAATAATCCAGTTCCTTTCCTTAAAGGGGAGGTTCACAATTTTTCAAGTTTGTCTTAAAACAACAGTCAGGTGCCCATATGAACACTGAAAGAGGGGTTTTCCTGGCTGTAATCATTCCTCCTGTTCATACTGGCTCTTAAAAGATCCCCTTCAAATGTTTTTTCAATGTAAGTGATGGGGGGCAAAATCCACAGTGCGTCCACAGAGTCATTTTGTGCAAAAATGCATTTAAAAGTTTATCTGAAGCTTATATGAGGCTTCAGCAGTCTGAGTTAGTCATATCAAGTGGATATCTGCCACATTTATAACTTTTTAGTATCAAATTCCCTCAGACAGTGTTTCCCTGTTGAGATGCAGTGGGAGTATAGAGACAAAAAGAGGAAATTTGCAGCAATCACACCTTGTTCTTCTCACTCTTTATTGTGTGATAGCTGCAGCTATCTTGGGCTTCTTCAAATGACACTATAATGGGTGTTTTTTCCTACTTTTTGACATTTTATAGAAAGCAATTAATTGATTAATCAAGAAAATAATCGTTAGTTACAGCCTTAGTTTGAAGTTGTGAGCAATTTAATTTATTTGGTCTTCAAAAATTTGGTCTGAAAATGTTTGCCTGAAACAACTGAAAAACTGAAATCCTACACCTATGAAAAAGTTCAAATTAAAGGCCAGTGGCTACTTCAGATGAGACAACCAGTCACTGGAGTGTTAGCGCTGGGGGAACCCTCGGGTACATGGCTAATTAAACATTCAAGCACCAACACTATTTCAGCATACATCGTACTGAGACTTCTTTGAAGCTAAAGTAACCTCAGCACTCATGTTCCAGTTGAGCCTTGAGTTGAGAAAGATAAATGACAAACTTAACTTAAAATATATTGAGGACTTACCATACAAACATCTAGTATGTTCAATAATATCACAGTTCAATATTTACTGGTTCAGTCAAACTATTTATATCCAAAACCAAACTATTTTGCTGAATTTTTCCTGGTTAAAAAAATGAGTTTTGACTTTTTTAGTATCAAATACTGTATATAAAATCTTAAGAGCAGAGGAGAAAAAAAAATCCAGGCCACATTCGAGTGCTCAAAATGCTAATGCGTGTGCACAAGACACAATTCTTTCTTTCTTTCTTTCTTTCTTTGATATGGACAGAGCTCATTAATGAGCAACAGTATAAAATACAAGATGTAAACGTTCCGGAGTTAGCAAGAATGCTAATTTACATCTGTAGTCCCTTGGCAGGTAACAAAAAACAGAAACAGTAGCAATCGCCTTGAGCCATTGTTTGAGATGAGTCTTAAAGGTGTGATATGTAGATCACCGCTTATTGCAAGTGGTCGGCCATTCCAAAATGTACTTCCCTTTACTGACAGTATAGTTTGTCCACATGTGGTCCACCTATGTGGCACAACACAGTCCCCTCTGCTGGTGCTATAGCCACTGTCAGTCCTCTGTTTAATGAATTCGTTTAAAGTAGGTGGGGCAAGCCCATGCAAAGCCTCATACATAAAACAAGCATATTTACAATTAAAGTTAAAAAGTTCTCAAAGCACAATAAATTATATTTTCCAGGATGTTATAATGATGGAATGAGAGTGTTTTTTTTGGGGTTTTTTTTGGTTTGTTTGTTTTTTTGTTTATTTTTTTATCAAAACTGTTTATCCTTAGCTTAAGAGCTTTTCAGTGCACCGATAGTGTCAGCCACTTGTCATTTGTTATTTCCTCTATTTTAAAAAATAGGCTGTGCATGATTAGGAGGACTATAGGTAACACTAGATGGAGTAAAAAGCTGGGTTATCTCATGGACAGAATTTAAGAAAAAAATATTGTGATTGGTAACTAGGATGATGTATTTTTCACTAATAGCCCACATTATTAATTTTGAGTTCTAATACTTTATTGTTCTGTTTGTTTTGTCTACTGATTCATTTGTTAATATTTTGCCATTTTTTAAAATTCCCTTTTGCACCTTCAATAATGTCCATAAGAAATTTGCTTTGGCCTTTCATATAGTCTGTATTACTTTGTTTCTCATCTATCTATCTACTAAAGGAAGGAATCTGTGTGTGTATGTATGTATGTATGTATGTATGTATGTATGTATGTATGTATGTATGTCTTTCATGTATCTCTTGAACTGTTCATCCGATTGACTCCACACTTGGTGGGTGTATGGCTGGGGACTCAAGGGAGTGCAGTATCCAATTTGGTGCAATTTGTGATACGTGTGACACATTTGACATGTGATACGTTTAATATTAATAAACTTTGAATAAACCAGAAATCAGCAAGCAGCTCTGCTCTGTACAGGGGCAGGGCAGTGCCTCAGGGATCTGATGACTGACTCCAGCATGTCAGGGAGAGACCAGAGAAGAGGCGTGACACAAGTCAGAGAAAAAAAAGAGAAAAGTAGTTATGCACATAAAACAGAGCAAATACTTCCACAGGCAGTTCTAAACCAGCTTGTCTCATATACTCTGAGACCTACAGACAAAGCACAAATCTTTGGAGAAAACATACCCACTCAAATCTGAACTGAAGGCACAGCAAACAGGAACAATCTAAGAGCCCAATATGATTGATCCACTTTATTTTAAGATGCACATTATTCTATTTTTAAATGCAGCCCTTATTTTATTTGAAATGAGAAAAGAACATGTATTTACTATTAGAGTACTTATTATTTATAACTGTGTAAAATAGATTGTTAGTTTCTTTCATGTTGTTGGTGTATATACTCATTCACACCTCACATCAACTGTGAGCTACTTCAACGCATAGAAATTATGAAGTAGGAGCTGGAGGCCAGTTGGCCCATTCAGAACAGCCACATTTTTGATGGGCACTGCACTAGTTGAGGTTAATTTTTGTTGGTCTGTAGTCAGACCAGACTTCAAAGTTTTTTTAAGCAGTTGGTCTTTCATCAGTTTCCTACATTCAACATTCAGCCAGGGCAGAATATTCCCCTTTCTTTGATTTTGGCTCCCCGTTCTGGTGAAGGATGCCATCACTTCATTAATTGTTGCAAGAAATGAATCTCAGCCACTCTGTCCCTGCTTAAGAGGACTTAACCCCAATCAAACTCTTTTAGAGTTGCCACAAGGTTTTGCTGTTGACTCTTTGGGACTCTGTCATAATAGGATGTAGTTTTAAATTAATTTGAAAAAACATTTTGTGAGCTTTCTTGAAAAAAATAATTGCATTATGGTCTGACAGGCTAGTCAAGAGGTTTTGGGTCTTAGTGATTCTTTCAGGTCGATTCGTGAACAATAAATATATTCCTATTTTTGAATGATGGGTTATTCTAGTCGGCTGTTGTATTGGTTGTGTAAGATTGAAGTAATCTGCAATATTTTTTCTTTCTTTCTTTTAATTCCAATTTATAGTCTATTAAAATCATCCCCAACAATTATTTCTTTGTTAAAATCACAGTGATTGAAGAGGACCTTTAATTGGTCATAAAAATTCGTTCCCATGTTTTGGTTAATCCATGCATATGAGATAAGTGAATACAGAGAGCCAGTACACCAGACCAGCCTTTCTCCATGAAGTACAAAGTGCACCTGCTTCAAGTATCAGGTGTTAGACTGTTGCTGCCCACTGCTCCTAAATAGTTATGATATGGTGATAAAAAATAATGATGATAATAATAATAATATCTTAATAAATAAAACATATTTCCACACCCTTTCTGAACACGCTTCTTTTTTTCAGGTTCACAGAGATAAACTCTGAGAGAGGCACCCTGGCAGGACAGGACAAAGTCTGCAAAAGACAGAGAAAGTCACACAGAAAAAGATGACATCAGTCAACCTTTGTGTGTTGAGTCTACTAAAGAAACTAATGGACTTTTGAGTTGGACTTTGTATAGGTCAGTGAACCCACCCACACAATCACCCAGCCACACTTTTCAGTTACTCACTCTGTTATTCTTGGTCACTCATGACTGTCAGTCACTTTCTCAGTCAGTCAGTCACTCACTCACTCACTCACTACAAACTCATATAAATACACACTTAACTTAGACAGTTTGGTTACAGCTTGCATTAGAGGAGCATGTTCATATTTTTGTAATGTTTTATGTCTTTATTTGTGTACAATGTTCAGGCAACCTGCACTACTAGTTTAAGTATTTGCTTTTTAAATGGCTGAAATTTAAGTTTAATTACCTGAATGAGCTCAATGTTTTGTTTTTTCTGTTACTTTCTAATTTTGTACAAATGTTTAGCATCTTCAAATAAACACCTCAAAGTTAATTTGTCTTAACATTTTAAGTCACAATTCAAAACAATGTTTATCCACTGTTGTAAATACTGTCAGTGAGTAATTATGTCAAGTCACAAGGTTTGGGGAAAAAATATTTTAAAAATTTAACAAAACTCAGTGTAGTCCTCACAACAGTGTGTTGAGTAGTATGTCGTGCATATTGCAGTTTACAGTAAAAATCTGTAAGTATAACACTTGTGAAAAGTGCAAATTAACAGTAAGAAACTGCAATCCTTTTGGCAATATATTTACTGTAAAAGTGGAAAATAACAGTTTTATGCTGTATTTCTAAAATTTCTAAAACAGCAACAAACTGTTACTTTCTGCAACAGTAAGACACCTTTAATTTTGCAGTAAATTAATGGCAACCCTACTTTTGGGAAGTAGTATGGGTACTTGGGGGGTCCTAGACGGCAGCAGTTCACTGCAGCTGGTCAAGGATACCTCCTGTCGTGGTAATTCACCTCTTGCATTTGACTTCCATGAAGAAAGAAACAATTTGTCAGTATTATATTGTCACACTTTCTTTAATGCTCAGAGCATGACTCACTCAACCTTGATACACACATACAAGCTGCTGCAGAGGAGTGAGCCTGAAGAATGGGCTGAATAAATAAATCCTTTATCTCTTTCACACCAACCTCGAGGAGTAGTTGTGACTTCTCTGTGCATGGTTATACCCATACAGAGATGGCTGGATATGCTTCAGCATGAACAGATGTTCTTTGTTCCTCTTTCACACAAGAACATACTGTTCAGATGCACAAACATTGTTTCTATGACTGTCACTAAGCATTTTTAACCTTTCAGAAGTTCACATAAGCATTTATATTCATACAATAATTTCCCTCACACCCACTACCCTGTAGAAACAGGGCACTCACTGTGGCTGGTCCCAGGTGCCCGACCAGTATTCCCATTTGCTCCTCCTAGCATGGGGGCTTCAGTGGGATCTGGAAGGCAGTAGTTCACTGTGGCTGGTCCAGCTTCACACATACTCTACTGGGGCTGGCTGGATGGCTGCAATTGTCTGCGTCTAATTCTGGTCGGCCCTTAGTGGGGGAGTACCCGGGGAGGGGAGACACTGGGAGAAAGCCCCAGGAGGCAGCAGCTCACTGCAGCTAGTCCTGGTTTGCTCCGTGATGGAACAGCCTCCATCCTCCCTGGGGACCACTTACCCAGGGAGAACCCTAGAAGGCAGCAGCTTGCTGTGGCGGGTCTGGACTACTAATGGGAGAATATACAAGGTTTTAGTGGGTATAAAGCCTCCCATCCAGGAGACATCCCAACTGAGGAGCAGACCTCTTGTTACAGCCCTATCTGGGCAGACTGGAGGAGCAACAGCAATAATAGCAACAACAGCACTTGGTGGACACATTTGTGTTCCCGGGCCAACCCAAGGTATTGGCTCGCTGGTCCATAAAAATCGTGCGATTTTCATGTCTCCACAGTAATCAGATTACATGAGTAATCAGATTACACCAACAGTAATCAGCTTACATAATAGCAGTAACGCCACTGATCAGTATACTCGGTGGAGCCCATCTCTGTGTCTTCAGTTAAACGTTTTTATAATCTTAAAATTAATAAAAACATTTTCTGACACTCAGCTGTTACAGTGTTGACCTATTATTAATAAGGTGGCAGGAGCAGCTAACAGTCTAATCAGATAGCATCAATCACATACATTTTCTTCAGGAAATGCACATTCAAGTTGACATTTATAACTGTATACATGATGGCCTATCAAAAAGTGAAAATCCCATGAGCATTTATTAAATGATTACCAACATTTTCAACTGCATTATTTCCCAGTTGAAAGGATAAACGCCAGCCAAAGGGATTTTTCACAACCTGGCAACCCCAAACTTATTCTTTATAATGGCTTTCGACAGATCAATAAAGTATTACTGTAAGCATAAGAGTGCCTTACTTAGCCAGTTAAGCTTAATATAATTAACAGTACATAATACTTATACACATAATATTAATAGCACATCTACATTCTGTTTTTCCCCCTAGTGCTGTTATCTGTAGTGTAAGCTTTATCCAGCAAATGATGAGTGACATTTTCTCCTTTGAACAATGACGCCTATTAAAGCCTTATTAAACACAAGAGCCTATTACTGAACCTGGCCATATGGAATGGCTTGTTAATGCACACGCACCTTGACAAACAAAAAGAGAGAGAGTGGGGGGAAAAAATGCAGTAATCTTGGTCATTATGGCTGACAGCTTCATCAATGCACAAAAGGACAGATTGATTTAATTTGCCTCTCAAATCTCTGAGAATGCCTGTCAGCTGCCGGAAAGAGTGCTGCACCCTCCAAAAGCCTTTGACAAATGTCCACTATGAGAAAAACAATTGTTCTTGCAGTAAAATAAAATTCAAAAGTAAAATAATTGCCCACCACTGCACCACTGAGACCAGGGTTCAATTACTTACACGGGAAACCTCTGATTGGTTGTGCATTCACAAACACAAATGACAGTGTTTGCAGTTGGAAAGTCTGTGAGGGATCACAGGCTTGTTGCTGCCGTATAGCAATTCCTACTCAACAAGTGCTAAAATACAGAACACACTGTGACAAAATGACCCAAATGACCATTTTCTGATCTGATACCCGTATAGGCAGGACAACATTTCCTTCCAAAAATGTTACAAATGACTGTTGAAAAATGGATTGATATGACCATTTTCCTGATCTGCCACCACTACTGAGTTAAGAATTAGTCAAGTTTGGGCACAAAAAATACTTGGTTAGGGGAAGGTTAGGGCTGGACATTTCCACCAACTCTGTGTATCGTGTATTAGTTAGTAACAAGTAATTGCTTTGTTAACATAATAAAGGCCTTAAAAGTAGTTACAAATTTACATTTGCTCGCGTTGCCCAGTTGGTAGTTCAGCCTAGGGTCAAAAATTTGTTGACTCTTGAAGGAAAATGGGATGCAAACTGTGAAGTCTAGTGTCAAAGTTTGCTTTTTCGACCTAACCACCATCCCTGACCTCTCAAAGGTTTTGCTGTGCTATAATGGTGTCATGCTACTTCAGGCCTTGTCAGGTAAATGTAAATATAGATTGTTTAAGGAATTTGAACAAATGACAAATGCTGTAAGGACAGTCTTTACGTTTTTTTCTGGGCACTTGCAGAGTGCAAGTGGGGGGTAGTGTAAACCCATGCAGTTGTTATGTGTATCAAAGGAGTCAGAAGAGCAGAGTTAGCAGTGATAAGGTCTGCAGAACAGGGTGAACTGAAATGTTTAAGGCTACTTTGGCAATCTAGTCAAATATTGTTTGTGTTTCTGCTGCAATCACACCATCAGAGGTACTTCATCTTCAAGTGTTTCAGCCTAGATTACAGTAATGTCATCAGATATTAAGCTGCTTGTAGAACTTCACAACAAAAGGTAGGTCCAGGTGGCACTTGGCCCTCTATTGCAAACTGAGTCATCCCATTCATAATGTTCTAGACACGTCCATGTTCACACCTGGGTAGTGAAATTGGTAAATCCCAAATCTAGAGAGGCACAGCAGCAGCAACATATCCTCAAGCTCCTCACGCAGTGGCTGAATTTGCGGTCATTGAAAATTCCTCTGCAAGGCCACCAACACAAAAACGACTGACAATTAGTACAATGAGCCCTGGACTTCTGCTTTTCAGTCAGTGCGCTCACCATGGAAACACAAACTTTGTATTTCAGTTGAATAGAATTGATACAGGATTGACAAAAATACCATTTGCAAAGTTAGTTATAATCTCATGGCTGTTTTGTGATGCTAGTCCATGTTTTTCTTCCTTGAACTACAAGAAAATCATTAAGGACAGAAATGAACCCCCACCTTTAAATGAAGCGAGCTCACATTTTACAGCTTTATTGTGGCTTAGTTGCACATGTATGAAGTATATTTTGACATTCAAAGCTTAAAGATACAGCAAAATATCCAACAGATACAGTGAGTTTACAATGCAGCACTTACACATATATGGTGCTCAGACCTGAGCTCAATTCGGCTCATCATTTGTTTATGAACACAGTTAGAATTGAATGCAATCTCATGTACTGAATAAGTTACAGTATTATAGGAATAATTAAGAAATACATGCTGTAACTAACAGTGGGATGTCCACTGTAAGACTTCAGTTTTCTCAGAGATAATGCTACAATAACTTTAAGCAGTAAGCTTATACCAGAATATAAAATATACTACAAAAATGGATGTGGCTAATTGCTGAGCAAGCTGAGGCCAAAGATAAGGCACACAAAACAAGGCACAAAACACAGTTTCTGCTATAACTACTGTATCATTACCAGATTTAGACATAAAATATTGAATTTCAGCTTTACGTTTAAAAAAAACCTCAAAAAATCCCGTTGATCTGGTGACTCCTATAAAAGCTACAATAATCCAGAAACAATGACAGAAAGATGAATGACTTTTTACATGATGAAACATAGATGTGATATACACTGAGCCATATACATTCCTTATCTGTATACATTCAATAATTGTTATTCAATATAATGAACTGATTAAACAGGAAATAATCACTGCAGCCAATGTCAAACATATAAAGCTGAAAAGCCACCGCCTTGCTATTTGAATTAAGGGCTTAACGTCACATTCAGGCTGTCATTTATCTATGTACACAAAAAAAGCTGCACTTTCTGTCAAGAGAAAACCTCATTTTCATGTGTTGGCCAAATTGAAGGATCACATTTTCTCTATAAGAATTACACCTGTGTTTTTGAAAATTCACAAAAACCTGCTGCTTAAACAAAAAACAAAACAAAACAAAAAAACCCCCACATGGTTGTCAAGCTGAAAAGATTAAATTGCGTTAAACACAAAAAGCCCTGCTGTGTAGATACAGTATGGTATTGTCATGTCGACTGTTGCCTTGGAGCCCTCTGCCCAGTTTTCACATGTACTAGTGCTTCAGACAAGGTGAGAACATGCCTGAATGACAACACTATGTACAATATTCGACTTATCCTTGATGAGATGCAGCATCACAGCTGAAAGTGTTCAAAGCTGTAATACACTGTCAGATGTAATAATAGTTTCTTAAAGCACAAAGTTCAGCTTTAAAGAGTAGTAGCCACTGACGTTTCGACACTGAAGCCTTGTCAAAGTCAACCATCTTGTCAAGGAGAAAACACTTTGTATTCAATATCTTCTTGCGGTGAGTTACAGAGGATGGTCCCTGAGACATTATCACATTTTCTACAAGGTTTTACTGCAAAAGTGAGACTATTCAAAGATATTCACAAATTCACAATAGAGCAAAGAACCAAACTACAATTCACATAATACACAATCAGTGTAATATGATGCTTGAAATGCGATTTGATCCCAAAATAATCAGGGACACTTTCATTCTTTCAAAATACCACTTGATCTTTTTATGCATGTGAGAACTATATTAATCACTTTAATTTGAAAACCTATAGGACAATTTACATATGAATACACTGTAGCTACATGATAAAATACTTTTGGTTTGTCTGTTTTGACATCTTTTATCAATATATGAAGAGATTGGCATTTGTTAATATGAATAATGTGAAAAATGACGTCATGTACATGTTAATAATTAGTCTTCAGTTTTTTAATGCATTAAGCTTCAATTCCTTCATAAGGGATTTCATACATTACGAAACACTATACAGTGATCCAGTATCCAGCTGTGGTGTGATCCCAGGAGCATCTTTTTCAACCATCACTGTCTCATAGGCTTTTGATATAAATGTCATCTTAAAGGATAAATCTGGTGTTTTTCTATTATTTTTCTTACTGTCAACAAACCCCAAGCCCATTGGTTCCTACATAAAATATAAATCTTAAAAAAAAAAGTCACATACTGTTTATATACAGTACTAGTCAAAAGTCCTGACGCACCTTCCCATTCTCTTGAATGAGAAAGTGCGTACTGTTTTATTTAAAAAGTCTCAGGAATTTCCTAAAACGGCTGGGCATTTTAGTTTTTAGCAAATGTTACTCAAACAGGTGCAAAAAGTGCATTTGTTGTGGACTATTTTCAGTGGCGGATTGGTACGCATTTGGTGCTCTAGTGAATATTTCGTGGCAGAGAAACAGTGGCATTGGGTCAAAATAAACTACTGGGGCTCTGTTCATTGTAATAAAGGAACACGTCATCCTGTACAACTGTGTGGCTCATTGATGTGTTGTTAATAGTTTTTGTACCACAATGGAGGAATAAGCTACTTCTTACTAAGTAGTACATACTAATACTTGTTTTCGTAGGATCATTCAGCGTTGGTTTTAGTCTTTTGATGGGATTTGCGGACAATAAGACAAATGTAGAATATCACCAGTCTTATTCTTTAAGTGACTATGCTTTTGAAGAAATAACAACTACTCTCACTTGCCGCCCTCAGATGGCAGTGGTGATTTGAGTCAAGCCCAGGTCATTGGAGTCCTCCCAGCCCTGATAGGGCATGGAGGACACGTCCATGGCTAGTCATACGGGCCTGGCTTGCCTCATACCTCCCCTGGCTTCTGTGGGACACGAGTGATCCCGTAGGGTGCTCCTCACCCGACTCACACCCTGGCAGTCCCCGTGTCCCTGTGCACCAGGACAACAAAAGTCTCTGAAGCACCTCTTGAAGTTCTCATCAAGAAAGGCGTAGAGGATAGGGTTGAGGCTGCTGTTGGTGTAGCCTAGCGCCACACAGAAGAAGTAGGCGGCCATGACGGGAGTGGTCTCGGGCACATTGGCCGACAGAGCCTTGACCAGGATGAAGATGTGGATCGGCGTCCAGCACACCACGAAGACGGCGACCACCACCAGCACCAAGCGCGTGATCCGACGCAGGTTGCGGTCCTTCTCGCGTGAGCCCGACAGCAGACGCACACTCTTCAGCCGCATGACCATCAGTGTGTAGCAGACAGTGATGATGATGACGGGCGCCACAAAGGCAAAGATGAAGACACAGATCTTCATCAGGGTATCCCAGTAGGAGTAGGGTTCAGGGAACTGTAGGGCACATTCTGTAGTCCCTGTTAGTTGTAGAATAAGACAAATGCAAAGACACAGTTGTATTTAATTCAGGATTATTTGGTCATAAACTAAAGTTTTGAACAAACAAAACTTTTGACTTGATGATGGTGATGGATGAAAAGTCATGGGAACACCAAAGGTATTACAATTCATCCTGAAGACGGCAATCCACCCAATGGTTGTCTAGAAATTTCACTGAAAACTTGAAAAGTCAACTTCAAGATGGTGCTGGAGGAAAAGCCTAGGGATCATAAATGTCTGTACAAAATGTCATACCAATCCATCAAACTGTTGTTGAGGTATTTCAATCGAAGTGTTGGACTGACCAACAGAGCCACGCCGCTAGCATGACTAAAAATCATAATGTCAGATCCTAAAATGGAGTCGGGCTGACACCACAGAGAGACTAGTCTAATAACTCTGGGTAAAGTGCTCTGTGCCTCATTGAAAGGAGGCTCATTGTCAAAGTGGACAATCTATTAGAATGTCACCGAAAGAAAAAAAAAATCTTTCAAGTTCTATTCTCAATCGAGGAAGACCCATTATGTCTGTCATAGCTTCAGAAAATCAAGCAGCTGTAATGTAGGCTCTCATCAAACCTACAGAACATCCTCTTCACTTCATTGCTTTTCCTGCAGCCAATTAAGCTATTTCAAGCCAATCCTGTGAAACATCTAAAGTGGAGTCACACGACTACATAAAAGTGTGAATGTTGCATTTTGGTCATTTTTCCAGTAGTACCATCTTTAGTTTCTCTGTATGTGCTTTTGAGTTTGTTGTGACACACACACACACACATACATATATACATATATATTGTATATACAGTATATCAATAAAAAGTTGGTAAGAAAAAAAGTGTGAATGTTTGAAAGTTCAAGATACCGTTATTGGTTTTGGTGCTGCCAAGTATCATTGCTGGTATCCCGGCAGCAGACGACAACACCCAGATAATCACATTAATGATCTTGGCCTTGACGGGTGTGCGGAAATCCAGGGCCTTGACGGGGTGGCACACAGCCACGTAGCGATCAACGCTCATCATGGTCAAAGTGAAGATGCTGGTGAACATGTTGTAGTAATCAATGGAGATGAAGACTTTGCACGCCACTTCACCAAACGGCCAGGAGCTGAGCAGATAGTCGGTGCTCTGGAAGGGCATGGTGGTGGTGACCAGAGCATCAGCCACAGCCAGGTTGAAAATGTAGATGTTGGTGGCTGTTTTCATTTTGGTGTATCTGTAGTAGGAAAAGAACGAAAGCAGAGGGAAACACGAACAGGTTGACTGTGTTGATTGTGCTTTGTGTTCATTCTTTGCTGTTTCAATCAAAAGAGGAACAAGGTCAATGAAACTATTTTTCAGATAAGGATTAGTGATGGGGCTTAACTGTTCTCCTCACTAAACAGATTAACTTTAGCAGCCAAAGTACACACACAAAGTCTAATAAAAAGGGAACCAAATGGAGGGAAATGTCTCCAATTCCATTAACACTGCCTTATTCAAGGCTGGAACGTGTAATTTATCAAAGTTAATTTCACATCCAACACTTGACATGATGTAACATGAAATGGAACAGATTGACTTTGAGAGGAAATATTGAATTTACAATCACTGCAAGACTTGTTACAATTTATAATGTACTGTGGTCATTGGTGAAGGAAAAATAGCTCAGGATGCTGGATTCAAATCAGTTTACCAATAAAAAAAAACCGCCCAAATGCACCTTTAAGCACATGCGCAGGAAAACGTGCGCAAACACCAAATAGTGGAAGACGCAGAAATACAAGAAATATAAAAGTAAAGACATTTCTAAGCTTTGCTTTTCTACTTTATCACTGTTGATTTCCATTTACGGCCCTGCAGGGACCTGGATGCAAGTGACTCTGAACTCAACACAGTCATGACAGCAGCTGAACAAACACTTGCGTCCCGCAATTTCATGTATTATACTATTCAAACATGTATACACACCGCATCCGCTTTTGTTCTGTGAGCCATATGGGCATGCAAGTGCACACGTTATATTCCTCACTTTATGACATGAGGCAGACGCTGTCATTGCTTTAGACATAACATGCATAGCTTACATATTTCAAAGCTGAAAACTCACCTAATGATGACATACATCACCAAACAATTGCCTACCAAGCCCACCACAAACACCACGGAGTACACCGCGACTATAATTGGGATGATGGGCGACATGGGCTCGGGCTCAGCATCCCAGGTGCCGTTGGGTGTGTAGTTGAAGATGTCCGATAAGCCGGGTTGCCAGGTGAAGTTTGGGACGCACTCCTCAGGCTGCCCCGTGGGACATCTGTCATCTTTATAGATGTGCACCACGCCGCTCTCCATGGTGCTGAAAACTGCCTGCACCGTCCGGGCTGCTGGGGGGGTAAAGTGACCGCTCAACTGAGACAAATATCGGTCAAAACAGCTGGATTTCCAACGACTGCTACACACACACTAAAAAATAGGGAAAAAAACAGAAAATTTCTCTATTATCACAGATTATGGCTCCAGAGTGCAACAGCCCGCGCTCAAGGACAACACCATCATTACCTAAGTGTGAAACCACCCTACCTGTTTTTTTTTTTCTGCTTCCAAAAAGTTCGTCCTAATTAAACAAGACTGATGGGGAGCAGCTTATAGGGCGCTCAGTCACCGCTTAAAATCCGAATGCTGGAAATATGGCAAAAACAAAAGGTTTCTAGGTAGTTGTGCACGAGCAGAAAAAGCACTGTCTGTGCCACCGCTGCGTCCCCGAAGGTGCGCACTGGAAGCCCGCACTGCTCATTCAGTGACATCAGAGGCTGAGCCAACAGATATGACAGTATCCAGCCAGAAGAGAAAGGCTCTAACCATAGGCATCAGCTGAAAACACATGCACTCTCTATGTTTAAAGCTTTATTTTAATTTATTTGGTGATTTATGGTAAAATTGCATCACAAATGACCTCTAACACTGGCAAAGCTGCCACCAATTCAGCCACACTAACTAATTTAATATCTTTTTTTTATGAGTTCACTAGTTAGTAGGAAAACTAAAACTAATTATGCTACAATATCATGTGCAGATCCTAGTGAAAATGTTTAAATTCCCATCACCGCTGCCTTAAGATTTCCCCTAGCAACTCCTGTGAGAACTACCTCTGCAATGTAAGCATGCAGAGTCCTATCAGATGTTAGAGAGGCATGAAGTAAGAAGGACACTTAACAGTAAGCCTCAGATGATTGCATCCTTACGTGCCAACAGCGTCAAATCATGAGCAATGTGTAAAATAACACGGACACAAATGAGCACTATTATAGACAAGTGTTCTGTAGACTTGCCACAACAGCACCATGTTTTGAATCCATTTTGATACTCAACAGTTTTTCCTGCAAGAAGAGAAAATTTTTCATTTGCATTTCTTACAAACTTCATCTGTTTTTATCAATCAACTATTTTCCAACTGCCATATAACATGAATGCACTAATCAACCTCATAACAGCACAAAATATAGCAGCACCGAGAGCATAAAAAGAAAAGAAAATCTTCCTCTAAATAAAGAAAACATCCCCGTTGGCAGAAATTACCTCTTTAACCAGTCACTTTTTTTTCTCCCCCAAAAGATAGGAGGCAGATTTCAACCAGCACATAATTAAATGGGTGCTGTTTCTTCTCCTTCCTTTCATGCACTAACACTCGTTGCTTAGAGACCCATCATGGCCAGGTGTTGCTTGAGTGACAAAGCCTTTTTGTAGGTGTGTTTCTATTATGGGCCGTACAGGCTTGAGTTTGTGAGACGGCCGTGTTTGTCAGTACAAATATTTGAAACAACTTCACTGATGCCCTATTTGAACCTTGAGCTGGCAGTGGTACAATCTCTCCTCATATGAGAGCACCGGTTGAAGAAAAAGACAGTATTTATCCTTAATCTTAATAACATGGTGCCAAAGGTCTGTTTGTGCACAGATACAATCTGCTACTCATCCTCTGGCACTTTTTTTTTTTTTTATTTGAGTTCCAGAGGAGAAGAGGAAATGTTTGTTATGTAACCTCCAGTAGAAAGGGTTGAGGATAAATTCCTTTTTGCATTTTTATGCCCTTTGCATGATGACCTGAAGTGCTGTCTATTCAGTAAAACGCCTCAATTAATGGTTTCACTAAGATATTAGAGTTCGCTCATTTCATCTTTGGAGGAAAAAAAAAAGTGCTATGAAAAATACTCTTGCTTTTTGCCAGAGATTTCCCAAAAGATAAATCCACAAAAAAACATGGTTGTTCAAGGGTGCTTCAGCGGCTGATTGCTGTAGGAAAAAATCCAGAGTCTCATTTAGATATGTTTCATTTATCCTTCTTGATTTCAAAATTGTCATGACCCTTTATATGCCATGTTAGTTCCCTGTTGGGTCTCCTGAATATCCAATGCCATATTGCTGAAACAAAACAAAAACAGCCACCTCACTTTCCGAGCAGCTTTCTCATAGTAGCAAACTGTGGATTTCAAAGACAGAAACCCATCCCTATCCCTGGTGTCATTCTCATTGAATCTCACTATTATATTATTGATTAAACTTCAAAACATCTGCCATCCCTCTCACACTCAGCCAGACCTTTTACACAAGAAAAAAACATTACTCAAAGACTACAAATGTACACAGTTTGCACCTGTTTTAAACCAACAGGTCATCACATTGTTTTCAAGATTACAAAATTTTACACTAATAGTACCTGTTTCTCAGAAAACTTGACATATTCATATTTAAATGGACAGATTTGTATTTTAGTGAGTTGTTACTGGTTTTATCTATGTCCATAACTCTGCCATGACCATGCTATGTTACATATCACATAGCAACACTGTCTCCTTGAAATTGCATTTATATACTGCTAAATTGTTTCCCCAGTTACGTTTGCTGCCGATTGTGCTGCCTGGATTATGTTCACAGGAAACGTTGTTTCGAATGAATAAAGTGCTACATTAATATATCGCTGTGAAATCAGAGGTACAAGATGCAGGATTCTGAGTCCTGTGTGTGGTTAGATTTAGGTTTGGTTAAGGTTTATGAAAGATTGTTTGGTTTAAATGTTAATAACAAACAGAATACCAGCACTCACAGATCAATAGTTTTCTATTTATTGAGGGCAGCCCTAACCCATTCCCACAACAAATAGAAGACTATTGATATACTGTTTGTTTTTTGCCAAATACATTAATTAACAATATTTTCACACTACGTTGAAAGAAAATGTAATTTAGCCAGAATTGTGTTTCTAGCTAAACACACTTGCTGCTGCAATTTAGTGGTGTATGAACATAATTCCTAGAAGACAAGGTTGCACATAGTCATTTTACCCATTGTTCATACAACTATATTGACTGGTGCAGCTTTCATGCATCCATGCCAAACATTTAGAAACATTATAAATTGTGGAACTATTGCTTATTACAGATATTTTTGTTTGGATGTCATTGTATATACACAATATATATAATGCTCTGGAGATTTCAATCATATGATATGATCCTCATCAGCAGATGGAGTTTGCCCAGTTGTCATGAAATTGTAATTATGTATTCTATGATATAGCAACAAGTATTGCAGAGTGCAGAGGTATGTGTTTGAGTTTGAATTTGTGAAGCAGGTGCGTTCAACCTAAAACAAGACGTTACAGTGTAATTTCATAATAACAGTAAATACTTCTCTGACTATTAGAACTGATTTTTCTTTAATGTGAGGTGTTGTAGCAGCCTTTTCACAGAAGGAGTCTCATCACTCTGTACAATATGTGTGTTTGTAAAATAGACATTGACTAACTTACAGTAAATAAGCAGATCTTGTCTTCATGTTTTTGTCCATATCACGAACCTACAATCTGATATATAAAACTGATACTCTTCAGGCATATATTGTTCCTGTCTGTTCTCCACACTTACATTTGGGATTTAAATCTGTTCCTCTTGATGAGACACGGTGAAATTCACTGAGTTCTATAACTACAGATTACACCCATCTGTAATCATGTCTCATTACTCCAAGAATTATAGTCATCACAGTGCTTTGTTTGAAATCCTCAGAGGGAGAAAAAGAGGAAAAGAAGGTTGAAATGACTTTTGTTTGTTGTTGTCCAGTGAACACAGCGTATCTTCAACACGTCAATTTTACGCAGACTAAAAAAAAAACCTTTTAAGCTTTGTGACGATGAGATATTCCAATGAGATTTAAAAGAAAGCTGCCTGGAGCTCAACTTCGGCAAGATCAAAGGGCTGTGATGTAGGAGCAGGGGGAAACTGGACGTACCACAACCACTCTGAACCCATCAGGCTGGATGATCAATTGATGGAGCAGTTCAACACTTTCAAATGACACCTTCCTCTCCTTCTCTCAGCATGCTGGCTTAGTGTACAAAAAAGCCCAACAGTGCCTCTACCTGTTGAGGAAACTTAATACTTTTAATGTTACAGTAACAAAGACATTCTAACCATGGTTTACAGGTCACTCATTGAGTCAATGCTCACCATCAGTATTTCACATTGGTACAATAACCTCACCACTAAACACAAAATCAAACTCTCCCACATTACCAATCAGGCCAGTAAAATAACTGGATCACTCAAACACTGTTCAATGACACCGATCAATAACAAGGAAAGCCACAATCATAACACAGGATTGCTCTCACCCCTTCCACCACTTCCTCTAGCATCTGTCATCAGGCCGTCGCTATAAGGTTTCACTTGCAAAGAGGAACACCTTTGAAGTGTCCTTCACACCCTCAGCCATTACTGCCCTAAATAAATAACACAAGGCACATACAGTTCTATTCACACCTGAATTGTATTTTTATTGCATCGATGTTAGCATTCATGACTTATTTTACTGTGATGTTTTATACAGTTTCTATTGTGTTATTGTTATGTTTGTCTACCTTTGGTTTTGATTGAGATGTGTCAAAGAGGAATTTCTGTTACTATGTGACAGACAATAAAGTTTCTTGAATCTTAAAGACAAGGGATTTTCTCAACACATTTAAGACAATTTAATCCTTAACAGTCACCAATTTAGTGATGCACTTAGAATCAAGGGTAAAAATCAATGCAGCAGAACCAGACCTATCATCTTTTTTTCCTACATGCATTCTTCTTCCTGGTCAAAATCTGGTGCCTACATTACCCACAACGAAAACAAGTAGAGTTCTCCTGAAAACTCAAAGCTCCACTAATCATATTTTTAGATTGACAAATGGAAAAAAATGACTACAAAAGGAGTTGCTTGTAGTGACAAACCTACAAATAATTATCACCCGGCTACACAGCCTCTTTTAGCTCATTGTTTTGGTTTTTGGGTTGAAATTTTACTGTTGAGATTCACTCTCAGCGCTCTCATTATATTCGTTTTTGACAATGGATGGCAGCTGTTTTCAGCACCAAATGTTGCACAGACAAAGTTGGTGGCAACTAGCTGGTGAACTTACATGAGCATTTAACAGCAGAAGAGTGAGATATCACCTTTGGGTGTCGGTGGAATATTGGACTTAATCAGGTGTCCAGAAACATGACTTCAAATAAATGCTAATGTTACCCTGACTATTGGAAGTGTAAATAGGCAACTGTTAGCTATCTGTTCTCAGCAGAGGTCGGCAAAAACAAGATTTTCAGCTGGTGTTATGCTGCTCTTTAAAGAAAATTGCCAAATTTTGAGACACAGATAGTTTGCAAATCATCTTGACTGTACCACTTAGTAGTCACTTTTTCCTGTGTGCTTTAAAATAAGATATAGCTGCAGTGTGTCATGTCATGTTACTAAATCAGGAGCCAGAATTGAATTCCTTCGTATTACATTGTGGCAATTCATTGGTTCTAGTAAACAAGGAAGATTTTGAAAAAAATCTGCCAAGGCTCTAGAAATAACAAAAAGAAGTAGCATCATTCACCCAGGTAAGGTATCCAAAAGGGTTCAATGTTCATGGCATAGCTTGACGACTTAATATGAAGTACGAGGTAAACTAATGAGCCAATCACAGGAAACAAATATCCTGTATTGTTTAGTTTCGTGCATCAGATGCCATTTCTCGTGCAGTTATTGCCTGTTCCACCCAACCATCAATGTTTCCACACAGGAGACCTATGAATGAACAACAGCTTACATGATTGTAGGTTTCATGTGTGACAGCAGTTTTGTATGCAGATGCTGTTCTGCCTCACACCTTCATCACCTTCATATACAGACATCCAGATGGTGTGGTCACTTCTGGTCCGCCTGGTTTTCTCTGAATGAAAATGACTTGGTTTATGAAAATGTGATCGGCATGTGCTGTATTGTTTCTTCTGAGGATTCAGCTGCACTGGCACATCAGGCACTGGAATTGTGTCGAAAATACTTTGACGGGTATGCCTTACATTGTTGAGAACATTTGGAAAAGCTATAGCAATGTGTGACATTAGTGCACTTCTTGACCAAACCAAATTGTTAGTGAGTTCATGCAAAGCACTTCTTACCACTTTTCTCCTGATTGTCCATAATTGTTTAATAGATTATTTAAATCTCTAGTATCTCCCCTAGAATTACAATAATGGTCCTGTGGCTGAAGCAATTACTTTTATTTCACATCGTTTTTCAGGCACTTTTGTATATGAAATATTTTGATCTCTTTTGCATCTGCATCTGAAGAGCTTCTGCTTGTTTTTTGTGTGTAGGCCTCTCTTCTATAATAATGGAACAACAGGTACATTAGGAGCATCCTGTACATGTGTTTGCATATATCAACTGATGCTTGCTATGGTAATATCACTCAGTTAGTCTCTGAACTCTTTGCACTCTTTGCACATTCCCAATCAATATACGAACATTTCATTCTCCTCGTTTTAAACTTTAACAGCACTTTTCTGTGTAGAACATATTTCTATTATAAATATCTATTCTATATTATTTACGATTACTTGACTTGTGGTATTTGTACTTTCTCTTGCCTTGCAAATTTTGATTGTTGTGCACATGTACACCGAGGCAAATTTCTTGTATGTGCAAACCAACTTGGCAATAAACCTGATTCTGAACTACAGTCTTTTAGTCTTTTAGTCACTGGATAATGGCATTTACAAATGTACCATAACTATGCAATTCATTAGTTAAAGCTTCAATAATTTATTTTTGGCCACTTATGTTCAATAGTATTGTCAAGTTGTTTTTTCACATTTGATCTTTTGTTACCTGAGCACCTTGATGGCTGGTAAAGCAGCGACAGCAAACTTTCTTTTGCCGACTTGGTAACAGAACTCCAAAAGCAGTTAAAAATCACACCCTTTGACATATTATGGCCTTGTGAAGTTGATATGGCTAATATGTTAACAAACTATAATCTGTTAACCCATCAAGCAGACTAGAATTAAATTGGACTCGTTTAAGTCCAATATTCACTCCCTCTAGCTCTTTTTTGGTCTCCTCCAACTCCTGAAGGAAAAATCTGGCTCTTGTATGCCATTTGGTGCTGAGCAGATAGCATACAATGTAATTATCTGAGATTTTTAGCTGAAAACAGCAGACAAAGTTGATGAGAGCACTGAGAGTGAACCGAAACAGTAAAGATACTGGCCTTTAAATCAAAGCAAAGAGCTGAAAGAAGCCAAAATGCTCTGTGGAGCTGAGAGACAGATTTGGGTGATGATTCTTTGTGTGTTAATCACTTTTACACATAGTCATTTGATCCATTGTTCATATAAAAAAGGGATTAGAGCAGCTTTAAAGTCAGACACTCAGGAGTTGCATTAAATTTATGGACGACTGCCTCAGTGGTATCCAACCTAGTGGGTTTGAGGGAGTGTCCAAAATCACTTTAAAATGACCCAGTGACACTTCAGAGATTTTAATGATTGTATTTAAACAGGCGGGTCACTCAAGAAGAAATTGTCATTTACAGGGATGAATCGGTACAGCCTGAAACTCTGCACACAGCCCAGCAGGAAAATGGTTTCTGTACATCTGCACTCTGTCATGAGCGATATGGAGTCGAGCTCTGAAAGCCTTGGAAATTGGGTAATTCCACTTCCCATAACACACAGTTGATTTCACAGCATGAGATAACAGTTATCCACCGTTTAATGTAACACATAAGAGCATTATTGTCAGGCTTGAGTGCAAGACATGAACACCCTGATATTTGTGCTTCTCCTGAGATGCAGGGAAAAAAAAGAGCTTCTCACCATGTGGCTGTCAGCGCAGTCTTGTTTTGATTGTCACTATGGGAACGGACAGTCTCTGACCCATGGTTACAAGAGCAAAGGGATTTGATCGATGAAGCAAACCAGCAATACTCTTCTCTCAGTGAGTTGATATAACAGTCTGCCAGGCTGGGCAAATGAAGATGTCAAACACAAACAATTTGGAAGCATGAACCAGAAACTTGCATCTTTTTGCTCTTCACATGTTAAATTAAGTGAATATTCAGTAAGAAACACTGAGAGGAGGAACAGAGCTGAATTGAAAAGTTGAAACAAGACAGAAGACAGCCACTGCCTCAGGGGAGTCTCATCCGTTAACCAGACCTCAGAGACCGAGTGTGCACACAAACATTTGGTTTCACCCTCTGCCTTGACCCTGAACAACAAATGTGGGTAGCATAATAAAAAAGGCAGTAGGGGAAGAAAAACCATCTGTTTCAGGGTCCAGAGTTCACTCAGTTTGTGCAGGAGTGCCAGCAACTGTAAATAGCGCTCGGAGAGCATAGCGGGTCCAGGCAACTGCAGCCAGAGGCAGTGAGCCTCTACATAAATATTGACTCTGTGTAGATCCCAGCTCTCCAGACCTTTTTAGACGTCAAAGCACGAGGGATGACTGCATCAGACTTTGCAAAGACAGAAACCTGATTTGAATGTTTGCTAACGAAGGACATGCTCATTGTCAAAGGACTGTAGGTGTTACATTGAATGGGTGCTCTTATCTACCAAGGTTGAGATCTCATTCAAAAGAATTTCAAGGTGTCTGTTGCAGATGGACTTAAGAGTTTAGTTCTGTTTGGACATTTTCAGTCTGAATGAGCAGGATAGTGTGATTTCTGTTTATTCTCCATGTGGAGTTAAATTTCAGCACTGAAGGCATCTGGAAGCAGATTACCCATGGGCATGCTGCTGCCAGTCTGGCCTTCTTTCTGCATCTGTGTCCAGCAGACAGTAGCTACTCTAAATACTTAATGCCTATTTAGTATTAATGTTGTTAAGAACAAAGAGGAATAGAATGTTACTTTTTTATGACTAACTGTACTTATTGAGATTTAGAAAAATGAAACCCACAATGTCATGAAACTGCTGACAGTACTGACAGAGATTCGGGTGAGGTTCTCCTTTAAATTTATCTGAAAACTTGCACTATGTGTTATGTGAAAGGAGTTGCTTGTAGCGACAAACCCACAGACAATAATCACCCAACTATGCGGCCTCTTTCATCTACAGAGAGTTGTAGCTTCTTTTAACTCATTGTTTTGGTTTTCAGGCGAAACTTCACTGTTTTGGTTCACTCTCAGGGCTCTCATTGTATTTGTCTTAGGACATAGCAGGCAGCTGTTAAAGCCACTGTACACTACCTGCCCAGCACAAAATGTTGCACAGACAAAGTTAGCAACTAGCTGGTGAACTTAGAGAAGCATTTAACTGCTAAAGAGAGAGATATTAACCCTGTGTTGGTAGTGACTTGACCAACTCATTTCACTCGACTCAAGATACTCACCTCAAGCAGAGTTGAGGAGCAGGCTACAGAAGTTCTGGTGACCTCACTTCTTTCTAACGCCACATCCCCGAGATTCTTTTCATTTTCAAATTTGTAGTCTTCAGCCTCAACCGTTGCAAGTCACATCACTTGTTATCAGACTTTGTGCAACTGGAGCCACAAAAAACTTTGTTTCACATACAGTATGCAGTAGTACTACCCAAAACCTGAAAAACGGACATTGATGTGAAAAATCTGTGCAGTTCCCCTATAAGTTAAGTTAAACAAATCCTACACAACTTTTCCACTCACAATGTTAATAGCATCAGATTTTGTAAAACTACAGTGGTTATGAGTTAATTTTTCTTACATTATAAGGTGCAAGACTGCTTTATGTTGCAAAACAAATTTAACATTTGTTTTTTTTTTATCTGTAAGTAATCCTTATAGTATCTGTATAATATCAAACAAAGTCAATATATTGAGTGTTTTGAGAAAACAAAACATAAGAGTAATTAAACTCATGGTCTTCCAAACAAATGTGTTGAAAATGATAGGGCTGCATTGTTCTTCAGGGATTCATTAAAAAGAAAAATGAAAACCAAACCAAAACAAACAACAACAAAAAAACAGCCTTAGGTGTTGTGTCTTAGTTCTTTTCACAACTCAGATGCAAGTTCAGTTCCTTATCAACACCTCTTATTATAGAAGTCAAAATGTATTCGAGATACAACTTGTATTTAATTTCTTCAGCAGTAAATAATCTCAAATGAACAACAGGAAGCTTTGTATGTTTCTTTGACAGCAATCAAAACCTTTAATAGCTGCTAATAAACATCATGTATAAGAACTTTTGTATCGCCTCCAGTTTTTACTTCACAACAGAGCACTGATAGTATTTTTGACTCCCCACAACAGGGAGAGTTTGAAGGATAGACCTTTTTTTTTTTCTTCCAAGGTCTACTACAGCCTGAAGGCAGAGGAGTCTAAACATGTCAACAAAACACTTATTTGTAAGCGTGAAAAAAAAAAAAAATCTTGTTTCAGCCTCCATCTTGCCATCTGCCGCCTTCACTACTTCAGAGCCAATCAAATATGGTGTGATAAGAAAATTCAATAATCTTAATGAGGTAATCTCTGTGTATCTCTTTGTTATTCAGTGTTCGTAACCTCAGCAATTGTGGACAGAAAACGCAGACACACAACATGGAACACCATAGATAAGCATCTTTATTGGGATACATACAATGTTTAACAGGTAAGACTTAAATAAATTGGAATTTTGTACATTATCACGGACATAAAGTGCGATTTCAATCACCACACATCACTTTAGCTGAGAGAGCACGACACATAGCACGACAGTCAATCAAGTTCACATCAATAATAATTTGGGGTGCAGACGGAAGAGAAACCACACCGTTTGATTTTCAAGTAGTTACACAGAAATAAACAGCTGATTATTAAAATGGCAACGACCAATGTCCGTACAGTACACGCTCATCCACACAGTGATACACAAACACACATGCACAGGAACAGTTCAGCTTCGAGCCGCCACAGCTGGAGCTTGCTGCTGATCGGTGGACTGGAGTTGTCTTCCCAGGTACTCCCTGTGAGAGGAAAGAGCAACAGATTACACATTAACCTCTTTAGCTCTGCTAGGACACCGGTGTCTTCTCTCCCTTTCTTGTTGGTTTTGCCGTAATCAGGAAGACCTCCTGTTTACAAAAATATGGAGTCTCCAAATGTTCTTTTTGGAACTCAGCCTGGACCTTTTCATGAAAAAAAAAGAGTAAGAATAGATATAATGTAGAATTTTCATACTGTGTGCTGTCTTCTTCAAATGTGAGGAAGGTATTCATTGGTATTTTGATTACAGCCTCAAACTTCCCTTGGCCTTTATAGACAAAGCCACAGGCAAATATTTAGATTGAAAAAAAATAAAAATAAAAGGTGGACAATATTTTTCAATTTTTACTGACTTCAAAGACCTTCTGCTATCACCTGAAGTGTTTCTTACACTTTCATAAGAAACTTGGAAGGTTTCTTTTCTAGCAAGACTTTATTTATGCATATAGTCACTGTGGTTCAGGAGCTACAGACATTTCAATTTGGGTATGTAATTTTAGTTTTTACTCCAAAACAGCATCGAGGGGAGAGGTTAAACCCTTAACAGAAACCCACTTACTGCTTTTAAAAGAATAGTTAGACATTTTGGGAAATACAGCAGCAACTGGTTAGCTTTGCCTTGCATTAATGCTAGAAACAAGGGGAAACAGCTAGCGTTGTTATGATTCCTGGTGGGGGACTCCAGGAAGTCACTGCTCCCGGCCAAGAAATAGTCCGGTACATAACCACACGTAAACCCACGGTGTCTCATTTCTACATTCCTGTTTTTGTACAGATTTCACAAATAAGGTATAATGTCTTAATTACTGCTTTAGCTTTAGAAAGTTTTTGCATTTGGACTGAGCCAGCCTTGCTGTTTTCCAGTCTTTATGCTAAGCTAAGCTTATTTACCCAACTTATTTTGCCCCAGCTCCATATTAAAGGTGCAGATGATATATCTTGTTAATTAGTGAGCTTTAGAAGTGCTGGCAGGTGTATTTTGTTACCTTTGGACAGAACCAAGCTAGCCATTTCCACCTGTTTCCAGTCTTTGTGCTAAACTAAGCTCACACGTTGCTAGCTGTAGCTTCATAATTCATAAACACACATGAGAGTGGTATCGATCTCCTCATCTAACTCTCAGCAAGAAAGTGAATTTGCCTGTTCCCCAAAATGTTAGACTATTCCTTTTTTTTTTCGTATTTCAATTCCCATCCAGTTGATGGTTGGGGTGGAATTAGGGCCTTCAATATCCTTTAATATCAGATTAAGCACTTCTCATTTTCAGAAAATGAGTTTATTCTGACCATTACATCATGTGGTCTTTATGATGTTGAAACATAATACCAGTATTTCGAAAGGTCACACTTCCCCTTTAGGTTTCTTCTTGACAGTAACATTTTCAGATATGTTATCATGACACTCACCTTGCTGCTACCAGAAATATCAAATACCTCTCAGAAACCTAAGATGGAGAGGGCTGGCAAATACTTCTGACTACGGAAATTATGGTCTCCAAACTCTGAGACTCTGAACAAGTACTGATAAACATGATATGTCGGTATTTTTCAGCCGAGCAACAACACTGTTAGGATCTCCTTATAAAACCCTGTTCCTGCCTCCATTTCCAACATGCTGTCATTCTCCTTTAATTACATGAACATGGAATTACATGGAAACACACAAGAATGAATCACAGTAGTGAGTTATTATGACACAATATGCAGGAGTCAAACAGGTTAATAGGAAACACAACTGACAACCCACCATTATAGAAAGCAGCAAAACAACCTTTCTGATTCATGGAAGTACTTTTCTGCATGTTTTCCATTTTTGTCTCTCCACCTTAAAATAACTAAAAACATGCCTCATCTCTGGTCAACCCCAAGCCAGCATTTTAATGTTTTATCTCATTGTTAACTGCCGACCCCAACTTGATGAACACTTAAGTATTTTCCAAAACTCTGTTTGTACCAATGGCTATACCTGGGGAATTCACAGATAAACATACAGTTAATTAAAGACAGAGACATTTTAGACTGAAATCCCTTCGAGGAACATGACTCCTCACACCTGCTCTGGATCAATTCAACTCTATCAACAGGTTTTAAGCCTCTGATCTTCACATAACCCATCCTCTCTTTCCTACAAGCACTTTCTCATGGTGTCATACAACATTTCAGCTTTTAACAGGGGGGAAAAGAAAAATCTAAAATGTCCACACTTCCCTATAGTTGTCAGAGATAATCTTTAGCTGGTCTGCAATTAGCAGCTGTATGTTGATTAAGAGGACTGCCAGGGAGATAATAAAGGCAGATGGCAATAATTGGAAGGATGAGCCAGAGTTACGAAGTCAGTGTTCGGGTGCCAGGGCGCTTTCTGATGTACGCATCTGCAGCTGCTGTATTAATTAATACCTAGACAGTAAAATGTGTCCTAGAGGTTAAACGCAGCAATATACCGGCTGGATAAGGAAATATACAATCATTTAAAAAGTACAAAGCAAAGTGCTTTTGAATTATAATGTTATTCAATGACACATTAAATCCTAACATGGTTGGATAGACAAGAATGCATGATAAAGTAAATAAAATGATACAATATCAGCATTAAATCCACTGACCACTTAATTTGTAATACATCCCTTATTTAGTGTCATCATTGCAGATGAAAACACATCTTTAAAGGCCTGAGTGTGTGACTTTTTTGGGTGATTAATCCACACGTCATTTAAAGACATATCACTAAATGTAATAAAACACACAATTTAAATTTCACTGTGCTGGAATATAGCATTTATTTTATTTGCTTTAAATTTGATTTTCTCCTGTTTTTTCCAGCAATAAGTCAAGTTCAGCTAATCACAACAAGTAGTGTTGCATTGTGCTACATGGCAACATACTGTATGTCTGATGACATGATGTATGATTTGAGTTTCCTCAAGGTTATGAAGATATTCCCAGTTAGGATATGAGATTTGGACCAGTTATCATCTGATCTGCCTCTCCTATTTACTTTTTTGGTTGATAAAAATCACTGTTTGCATTGCACATCTAATTGTTTATGGGGGGGGGGGGGGGGGGGGGGGGGGGGGGAATGCATTACTTTTTTCTAGTTTCATTTGTTTTCTATGGATTTTTATATACATACACAATTGCCTCATTTTAAAGATGTTTCATAATTTATTGATGTAGTTATTGTCTGAGGTGTTTGAGATTTGGTTCCTTTAAAAGATGTGTTGTTTCACATTATGGATTTTCTGCCTGATGAAGATTTATGACCAAAACACTGTGTTTCTAATTAACTTTAATTCATTTTTCTAGGCTCCTGTCTGCCGGGTGTAAATTTAATAACACTGAGATGCAACAATTTATTTAGCAAATTCTTGTACCATTTATTCCTGATGCACTCTATGTAAAAAGACCTTAACAAAGAGACAAATTTGGGATGTAAAAAAGAGATATGCTACATGTGTCAAATGTGATTAGATATAGTGATTTATTGGATTAATGCATTTATTCCATCGTAGGTTTGTAAAACCTGAAAAGTAGAGCATTTTTGCGCATTTTTGAGAAGCTGTATCAACTATAATGTAAGAATGAAAATCATCTTATCACTGGAAATCAGCCGCACTTTACATTCAGTGAAAATTTCAGTAAGACGAGAGCTGGAGAGAGGAATATGAATTTCAGAGTATTTGGTCCCTTGAAATTCTCACCAAGGTCAATTTCCCGCTCTTGCAATTTATTTTGCTCCCTCCCTCTGGCTTTTTAAAAAGGAGCACACATTGATCTTGAACAGATATTGGAGTATTTTACTGGCACTAATAAACAGACTAGCGTATGAAATTCAATCTAATAATATATCATGAAATGTCAACTGTAGAAAGAGCTGTGCTTCAGTATAGACACCTGACATGGAGGCCAGTACAGCACAAGGACAGAATGACAGTCAGTCAGGCTTAACAGCAAAACCTCAATAAGGAGCTGAAAGGAAAAAAATTACATTCTTTCACAAGTTCCGGAGATATTTTAAAGGGCACGTCCGTTTTTTATTTGCGGTTTTCATCATTCTGTCGCTTCCCAGTAATGCTCCATACGTATTCAAATCCGAAAATTTAAAATTTTGGTCAAAGTACGTATGTTTCAGCGTCAAAATGCCGTTTTCCCAAACCCTTCTAAAAACCTTTACCCACATGACCTGATGTAGGTTTCTGCATGAAGACGTTGCTACATATAAACCGATATAAACCCCCTTACCTACCTAGCTAGTAGCCACGGAGACGGACTGAACACTCGCTGTTGCTGCTGCTCTGCTAAACGTGCTAACAGACACACACAGACAGAGCACTCACTGTAGCTGCTCCTCAAAGTTTAAAAAATAAACTCTCCCCCGCCAGTGAATGGCTCCGGATCAAAGCAGAATCCGGTGCTTCCGGCACTCTCCTCCCAGCACTCACCAGCTATCTGTCCCTCCACTCCATCCAGAGCATTTATAAACATCTCACACACTCAGACTATGTGACATCTCTCATATTGTATCGGGGGGGGGGGGGGCTGTCAGGGCTGAGTGGGCATTTGAACAACCCAGAAAAAAAAACACAGATGAAGTCGTCCTTTAAAGACTTTTCAAAGCAGACTAAAGGGCACGGAGATGAATAACAATAGTTTCTCACTTCAAACATTCATCTGTGCTGTTGTCATGACAGCAGGGGCCTTTATAAGTAACGGAGGAGAAGATCTTCTCATGGAAATAAAAACAGCAAGGCAACCCACTCAAGGTGACGGCGGGTGTGGCGAGGCGCTCTGAAAGTATTATGCAGGCGAATAAGACCTCACCTCAGTTTTTCCCCCTCATTCTACAGCAGCATTCACGCATTTCTGTTTTCATGAAAGTGATGAATATAGGCCACAAATAATCCAATGTGATGAAACAACCTTGAGACATAAATGCCCACACATAATAGGTCCTGTTGAGATAAACAAATTGAACTAGTGGAAAAGCAGCCGGCTCTGAACACACGATGGATGGATAGGTAACAAAAAACGTTTTACCATTGTTGTCTCTTTCTAACCCTTTATATTCTTTCAGCACAAAAACAAATCAATCATTGTGCTGCTTCAGTGTGGCGGAAGGACAGTGTGATGTTGTCACCAGGGGGAAGGCGTGGGTGAGTAAAGACATACATTGGTGCTTGTAAGTTTACTCTATTTCTCCATAAATATGATCTAAAACGTGATCAGATTTTCATGCAAGTCACTAAAACTAGATGAAGAGACATCAATTAAACAAATGAGACAAAAACCTTACACTTGTTCATTAATTTATTAAGGAAAATGATCCAATGTTACATATTTGTGTGTGGCAAAAGTATGTGAACCTCTAGGATTATCAACTCATTTGAAGGGGAAATTAGAGTTGGGTGTTTGAATCAATGGGATGATAATCAGGTGTGAGTCTGTCAAAGTCTGAGCTTCACAACACAGATTTGTGGAGTGTGTCACGGCTTGAACGAAGGAGGTTTCTGAGGACATCAGAAGAAGAGCTGTGATGCTCACCAGACTGGAAAGGGTTACAAAATCATTTCTAAAGTTCTAGAGTTTGGACTCCACCGGTCGACAGTCAGGCAGATTGTGTACAAATTGGTCAACCAACAAAGATCACACCAAGAGCAAGGTGTGTAATAGTCTGGGAGGTGACATAGGACACCAGGGTAACGTCTAGGAAACTATAGGCCTCTCTTGCAGTGGCTGAAGGAATGGGCTAATATTCCTCCAAGGAATGTCCATGTGCAGGGCTGATAAACAGTTACCGGAAATGTTTAATTGAAGTTATTGATGCAAAAAGGGGGTCATACCAGTTACTGAAAACAAGGGTTCACATATTTTTGCCTCACACAAATATGTAAGATTGGATAATTTTCCTCAATAAACAAATTAATAAATTTGATGTTTAGTCTCATTTGTTTAATCGTGTTCCCTTTATTATCTGCCAGGTGTAAGCCCGGAAGGAGATCATGTGTATGATCGTGTGTGTGTGTGTTTGTATCTGTCCGCAGCTAATCTTGCATACTACTGAACCTATCAGACTTATATTTTTTATGCACATTTATGACTGTATGCTCAAGGACCTCTCGTGATTGTAGCGATTCACAATTGTTGAAAAACCTATTTTATAATGTGTTTTATACCACCATTGATTAGCTTCATCGCCATCTTGACTGTAAGGGAGCCGAGAGGGACAACCGAGTGAGATTCAAGTCTTCTTTGTTTGGGAGGGTAGAGGGAGGTAGAGAGGGGGTTTATTTTGTGTGGTGTGTTACAACAAAATGTTCTAAATAAATAACAATGTTTAAATTGAGAAGTTTGGACTTATTGTCCTGTTTATTGTTTCCTTAAGTTTATACAGTTAGGCAAACCCAGGACGCTCGGTTATAATACCATTTTATGTATCTTAAAGAAAACTGAGACTATACATGCCTTTCAGACATGCATGGTGGAGATCTGCACTCTGCTGAGTTCACTATTCTAGTCTAGTTTTAGGACTTTTTTGAAAATTTGATCACGTTTTAGGTCATGTTTATGCTGAAATAGAGAAAATTCTACAGAGTTCACAAACTTTAAAGCATCTCTGTATAGTGAGCACAAGTTAAAAGAAAATACTAGAACAGATGAATGTGTTCAGATGAGATTTGTGTGCTGGGCTTTTAAATAAAACGCTGCTGCTTCCACTTAGCTGAAAAAAGCAGGTGTGAGTAATAAAGCATCAATTTCTATATCAAATCAAATCAACTTTGTCTTTAGTATAACGACGTGTGCTGAATTTTGCATCAGTTTTCAACTCAGACTACAACTCATGTGCAAGTCCAAACACTGCTTTTCATTTTTGTGATAAGACATTTGTATGCAGCCCTGCAGCAGGTTTTTCTTATAAGCATTATCTGCATACTTTCTACTAGTACTTCATATCTTTTTCATCCATTTCAATTTATCACCATCTTTCTATAACTCCATTCCCCTTCTTCTGTTATCATGTACAACAAAAAATAAAACATCACGAGATCCAGTTTCTGGGATTCAATATATGGCCAAAACGTGTTTTTTTCCCCCTGAAAAGTGTATTTAAACCATAAAGATATCTCTGGCTTATAAGCAAACTTCTCAACTTACAAATCATGCAATTAACCCAACATCTGCCCCCTCTGTGTCTGCAATGCGGTTCTAATTTTGCAGCCTGGAAGATGTTATAGATTAAAAAAAGATACATCTTACATTCAGGGTGGGAAATGAACTTCTTAAAATGTGAACATCTACCAACCACTGAAAGATAAATGTTCAAATTCACCTTCCCCTTAATAGTAAATCATTATTTTGTGTCTGAAATCTACCAGCCACTTTCATATTTTACCAGCATTTGGTTGGTGGCTGGGCTAATTTCCCTTCCTGCTTACATTAGAGGTTGCAATATTCACGTGAGTGGGGAAAAAATACATCTTACTTTCAACGCCTGATATTGAGAATCTGTTTCTTTCTTCTCAGTTAATGAAACAAGACAGCAAAGCCTTTGTGCAGCGGCGAATAAATACAGTTCTAGCAACACTTCAGTGAACACAGAGTTTACACTGAACATTAAGATCACTTAGATGAGAAAACAGTACTACACACTGATATCGAACACAATACCTCCATCCACAGTTGCTCAGGGAGCTCAGTGTGTTTTAGATAGTGGCAGCAAAACAAATACATTTTCACTTGTTGCTTGTGGATTTTTAGTGTTACCAAGCAATCCAGTAGACAGAAAAAACACAGGTTGAGAGGCAAGTTGAGTGTTTGGACCCAGAGGAAACAAAAGGAGTGATGTTTTAACATTAGATTAGTACTGACCAGTGCCTCAGTAAAATTAAGCATATGCTGTTCAAAATTGTGCTGGTGAGAGGGTTTAATACACTTTAGTGGATACATGAAGCCATTTTTCGCAGTTTCATACCGGGAGATCAGAAGAATAGGTAATGTACAATCAGCTGTGGTATAATTCCCTCTGACGCTGATTAGAGATTCAACTAATTTGTGAAATGAGAACCATGATGACTACATGACCTTAGAATAAATTTATACATTTTTTTATGTAAATGTACATGACGCCAAACTGACAGAGTGTCACATCACTACTTTGTTTGTAGGATAGTAAACCTATAAAATTGCACCATGTATGTGTTTGTTATGCAAATGTGTGAATTTCTTATGCATATATACTGTGTACGCATATTTGTGCATTACATATGTAATGGTTTTGTGCTAGTAATGTGCTTTAAGTGTGTTTTTAGTTAAGATCATCTTTGCTTCATTCATCTTGTTTTTTATTGCCTTTAGAAGCACTCTGTAAAATATGCTTTGAAAAGTGCTATGTAAATAAAGTCTATCATTATTATAAACTGCCTTCATGTCAACAGCTAAAGCCTTTAACACCAAAAACTAAAAATCTTGAAGTCCTTTAAGAGCAGAATACTCCAACCTAACTTGGAAACTGTTAAAATGTCCATCTTCTATATTATTCTCTTTGTTCTCCATGAACAACCAAAACACATAGTAACAACAGTTCGTTAGCTGGCATGTCGTGACCTGTTGGATGTCACTAAAGGAATCTTCAAATACAGACTTTTAGATCTGAATGTAAATGTAAGAAACAAATATTGACATACTTCAGGCCAGCCGTAACGGCCTTGGAAGCTTCGAGGCCCCAAAAAAAAGGTATTGGGGACAGCCCTACATAATTCCCAGCAAATATCCACCCATGCTCAACCTGAGCAGAGATCAAAATAAATGAAAATGTGTGAGGTTTTGCAGGACCTTTAATAATTTGAATTCAAATGCAGGCAGTTGTTATTTCCCTGTCAGAAAACCTGGAAGCTTTAAGGGCCAGTTATTCTCATGACACCATGTAGGTGATAAGTGGTTCATATTAAAACAGAATGCATCACATCAATGAGCTTATAAACGTGTTCTTACCAGTTGTGGACCATGAGCTTCTGCACGGCCAACAGAGCGTTGTAACGGACTAGCTGGTCCTCGTGGTGCATGTGATTCATCACCAGCTGTTTCCCACCCAGCTGCTCAATCACCCTGAAATGGAAGGAATAAAAGGTATAATGGGAAAAGGCCTGCATCCGCACAGAAAACAGGTATTATTTCCATCTTTTAGGTCATTCAGAGGAACATGACCAGGTAATATAATCTAGCCTGACTGAAATTTTCTATTTACCTTATGCGGGATCAGTGGCCTTGTAAAAGGATATAATGCTTTGAAAAGGAAACAGACCTGAATAAAACATTTAATAATAAATGGTCTGACCGGAGAAAAGAAAAGTATCGGTGCTGCTACACATCAACTTTCAACCAATCCTAGTGGGGTCTAATTAGCAACATAAGGCTGGAAATGGGGCACATCAACCCTCTGACTGTGACTACAGGGTTATATGGTTGATATAGGAGACAAAAGAAACTATTATTTGCCTGTTAATTGCACAGTGTTTCTGGAATAACAAATGTTGGAGGAGACCTAAAGAACACAGGATGAGGACAGACAAGAATGAGCAGCATCGGAGGATTTAAGACAATAACAAAAAGAAAAACACCTTGAACTTTGCTATTATCTGTAGGGAAATGGAAAACGATCTTGTTTCCCTGGGGTTGTAAGGAGATGGGATGAGATAGACCTGTGGAGGTCAATCAGTGTGTTCAGATAATAACAACTATAGTCACAACAGGAAATTGGCTACTTTGAAGTAGTGTTTTTGTATTTCCCCATTTAAATGTGAGCTGCAGACTAGAGGAGACATTGGTCAATTATTCCTTTATACAAGTGTCATTCATTTAGATTTTAATCGAAAGGAAAGCAAAGTCTTTGCTCATTTGTTTATCTCTCATATGGTTTGAATCTTTTGGAGGAAGCATTTTATGCCTTTATTAGAGACAGTGGAGAGATGCAACAAAGGTCCCTGGCTGTACATGAACTGGTCGGCGTCTAACCCTAAACTATGTGGTTTGATTTATCTGTTATAAAATATGTTAGTGTTGGGTGCTGATCAAACACAGGCAACGTGCAAGTACCTAAAATGAAAAAGGCTTGCAAGATACCAAAGATCAATTTTAGAACCACTCAACAAACAATAGATTTATTTGAGTATTCTTTCAAGTGTTGGATGTGCAGACACAAATCACTCAAGAGGAGTGAAGCTGTTGAAGCACATGCAAAAATGTGTTGTTCACTCCTCTGGTACTTGTAAAGTTGCTGACATGAAATTACAGTGTGTCCAGAGCTGAGATATAGTGCAGCCAGCATTTTTTATTTTATTGACCAACCCCAGATGTACAGAATGTAAGGGCAATGCAAACGCCATCTTAAAGCTGCTAAGAGTTGAATTTATTCTGATGGCAGTTTTTGTTTGTAGAAAAATGACACAATCCTGTTGAAAATTGTTGCAGCGTATGTGTCACTTTCATGCCATTCATCTAAAAAGACAATAATTTTTGACATCTATCACTCTCTGATCTCACAGAGCAAATACACTTCGATCTTATCAAATGAAACCATCTTTTTTTTTTTTTTTTTTTTTTTTACACATTTCACATCTCAGTGAGATATTTTTTTATCTCTGGTGTGCTTAGTGAAGCGTGATCTCCATGACAACTGTTCAAATCTCCGGTTGTCTATATGTTGTAGACTTTATCTGTAATGATTGACAAAGGCCCCCTATGTGGCTATGAGCTTTACAGTTTCATCACGTGCATATAAATGTAAAATTTAAAAAAAAAAAAAATCAAACAACCAATAAATGAAGACAATTCAGTTTTCTTCATATATACTATGCACGTAGCCTACATGAAATCTATTATTATCCAGTAAGTTACTGATGTTAATCAGCCTGGTGACAGTTTGTCCGCCTGCTGTCCTTTCAGCATCTGAGGAGCGGTGGTGCTGACAGAGCAGCTGCCTCTGACGACAGAGACGCTGCGACGCAGGTTGGAGTCAGTGTAGATTCAAAGGACGGATGCTTCAGGAGCTCTTCAGCAGGAATTTTAATTGGTACAAGGGATTAACAGTGGTCCTAATGGTTTCTAATTAAAATTGCTACAGATCTTTATTCTGATTTTTGCCGTTAACAGTGGTCCTGCCTTAGATACCTAAAGCGTAGGATTTAATTTGTAGTTCAGAGCACCACCACAACTCTAGACAGATGTATCGTATGTGAACAGGTCATATTGTGCTTTAATTATGTCCCCCAAAATAGCTGTGTTAACATTATTTCATTCACATTGTGATAGAAGTGATGGTGGGAATGTCTGCATGGTTTCAGCAATGACTGTGGGACCGTTCCACACAGTTTACTGTTTACATTGTTTCATTCGGTGTGACAGAGAACACGGGCTGTGTAAGCAGTATGTTTGCAGTAGTGATGGCTCTGCTAGATGTGTGAGGAGAAGCAGATGAGAATGAGAAGATAAATTGGCCTTTTTCTTAAAATTTGCTTCATGCTGTCTTCACTCAACAATCTCCACTGTAATCAGAAGCTTGTAGGAGAAAACACAAGCAGCCCGTGCTAACCTATCACAGTTCTTGTGATACCCCACAAGGTGGTATATGTGTAGCCAGCATCTGTTGATGGAGGTGGGCGGTTGTGGTGGCAGCATTGCTGTTTATAGCAGTGTCTTTGGCTTTTCATAATAAAACAGGGAGTTGCCATAATTGGAAATTCTAAACACAGCGGCTTTAAAGTTTGATCGGAAATGAGTTTTCACAGGCAAGTGTCTTACCGTTTTCCTCGTGGGTAGTGACGCACATACTCTCCGATATCGTGAGCTGCCACTGCTATGACTTGAGGGTCATCAGACACTTCCAAGAGCCGAGTTAAGATCCTATTGAAGGAAGGTAGACAGAGAGTCATTTAAAAACAGCGGTCTGCGTTCCATCACACCTGATTCACTCTGAAAATCATCTATTTCTCAGAAGCTTCTAGACAAAGACTTTTGTAATATATACTCATAAATACATTAGCCAAGGTTATTTTTCCCTGAGAAGGTGGTGGATGTAGAAATACACTGAAGTCCCTAAAAGTATGGTTTAATGTTACTTTAAAATTGAGGTAAAACCTAAAGTCCAAATCTAAGGACAGAGGATGTGAGGCATCTTCTGAAAGTGTGACACTTCAGGGTTCAAAGTGTGACAAAGAGTGGGTGAGAGTCGGGGGGGAAAGAGCATAATAAAAAAAGGAGGGTAATTTAAGCTGAGATGATGCCTGAGCTGATTACAGAGAGAGGACAGTGATGAGACAATGAGATGGACAGATCAAGATTTTTGATGAATGCAGATAGGCCCAACAGAGTGAGTGACTGAAATACCAAAGAACAAAGACACAAATTGATGTTTTATCTCTTGTGATCTGAGTCCTTAGATTGGACACACACACACACACACATCAACAGTGAAAAACAATGTCGACAGATAGTGCAATCATCAAACTGAGATGATGCTAGTGAGAGTGCCTTTTCAGCAGCTGTTAAAAGTTTGACGTGTAGAGCTGCAACTAACAATTGTTTTCATTATCGATGAATCTGCTGATTATTTACTCGCTTATTCCATTAATCATTTAGTTGATAAAATGTCAGAAAACTGTGAAAAATGCCAACTATTACAACTTCTTAAAGTCAAGTTAATTACTTAAATGCGTTTGAGTAGTGGCATTTCATATGGATTTGAATGTAAATTTAAAAACAAATGTGTATTTTTTACTTTAAAAATCTGTTTTTCAATATTCATCCACTTTCAATGAATTCAAAAACAGCTTCAAAATGTATATTTTATATATTTTTTTCAATTTTGGAAACTGTGTTTAACCTTTCAAAGGCTCAGAAGTCTATTCAAAACCAGTCACATATTTTAATTTCAGTTGTCACATTCGCAAAACATTTTTGACATTCAAAAACAACTTTGAACACCTGAATATGTGACAGGTGCGTCGGAGGAAGGTGCCACTTGAAAACAATGAGAAGAACTCCCTGACATACCTGATGAAGGTCAGACAGACCGAAACATTGTGATTTGATAAATATTCAGCAGTAAGCAAGACAGTGTGGGGGAGTTCTTCTCATTTTCAACTTCAGAATACACACACACACACAATTTCAAATCATATTAGTTTATTTAATTCACTTCACTAGTGGCACAAATGTAACCTATAATAAATAATATTTTGTGCCCTTGTGTTAAAGAACAAACTGTACTTCCAGCGGCATTGTTCATTTGCTTTTGCTGACGTGTAAATGTGAGAATGAAGTTTTCCAGGGCCATAGAGGAAATAAAACGTCTCACTACATTATATGTTTCATCTTACTTGAGGAGCTCATAGTTCTTCTCATTCAGGCGGACGGCGTTCTCGCGCCAGAACTTCTCAGACTTGTGCACGGGGCTCCATTCCAGGCGGCCGGACTTGAGTTCAGAGCTGTACTCATCAAATGAACTGTTGATAAAAAAAAAAAGAGAGAAAAAGGTTAAAGAGGATAGTCCTAGGATCACCACTGTTATTCATCTTACTGCAAAGATAATGCCGCTACCTCTCAACCCACCTATTGTCAAGAGAATTGATTCGAGGGGTACGGTATATGGTCAAGTGGAACACATTTCAAGTACAGAGAATATCTAGTGGTCATCCATGCGTGTAATCAATACAAATCAACAGAAACATGTCTTTGGAAAAATGTGCCCCTTTCATATACAGCACTGTGTTCAATCATTTCTATACCACATTACACACAGTTCTCTCTGTGACGCAGATACTTATCACTCACAACGATTGGTTTTGCTAAACCATGAGTGATTTCTTATTATTCATGAAATAGAGTCCACCAGGTACCTAAGATCCTGCACACTCTCTCCCAGCCTCTCCAGCAGGAACTTGATGTCCTCGGTGATGTCCTCGTCATCGTACTTCTGCTGCTCAAGGTTCTCGAGCTGCTTCAGCACCTTGCACTGAATCATAGCCAGAGCGTACTCCTGACGAGTCTCCCTCTCAGCAGACTTCTCCAGAAGATTCTGTGATCAGACAACAGTGGTGTGAATATCATGCCATATGCTAATAGATGCATGTGTATGAATTACTTGACTCATATGTGAGCAGTTAATTAGCAAATTCAAAACACTCACAATCTGAGAGAATATACTTATTCATACCAAATGAATGAATAAATTGAGATACTTAAAAGTGCTGAAACCCTTAGTCAATTAATTGATTGACAGAAAATTATTCAACAACAATTTTGATAATTGTTTTGAGTTATTTATCAAGCAAAAAATGCCAGACATTCATTGGTTACAGCCAAATGTGAGGATTTGCAGCTTTTCTTGCTTTTATTATATTGTATATTAAATGTCTTTTAGATTTTAGACAGTTAACTGGACAAGCAAGCAATCTGATAGCACTACCTTGAGCTCTGCAAAATTGTGATGAGCATTTTTCACTATTTCTCACATTTTATAGACAATATAATTAATTGATTAATAGAAAACAATCTGCAGGTTAACTGATAATGACAAGTTGTAGGTGACAAATAAATAAAATAAAAATAAAGAATAAATAAATGATTGATACGCCTCTTCATAAAGGATCATTTTTTTCTTTCTTTTTTTTTACCAGTTTCATGTTAAATAATATAAGCAAACAAAGATAATAAATAAGTCATATGAAGACAGACACAGTAAGATGATGTGAAATCGGTCAGTCGTCAGAGAGGTAGCTATAATATTTTGGGGTGTATTAGAATGTTGTCAATCAATGAGCAGAACTGCTCTACACAGCATTACTGGATTTTTCTTTGACACTTGAGTTAATGTGATGATGTACCTTAATTTGTCTGGTATTAGCCAAAAAACAGACATTCTTGTCTGGTTATTTTATTCAAAACAGTTTAATTGCTTTTCCATAATAATTGAAATAACAATAAAAAAACTACATATACATTAACTAAGAATTTCCTTAAATAGCATTATTAAAGTAAGAATTTCTTTCGTGGTGGATACAACATTTCAGAGTTAACCTCTTAAACCAGGGTTCAGGTTCAGGAGTTCTGAGTGAGTTGTGACGGGGATGAGTGCGGCTTTACACTGCAACAAGAACACAATGTTCAAGTGTCATAAAATCTTTTATGAAGGAAGATCTTTGGACAAACTTTCAGGAACTCAGTCTTGCCATAATGGAGAGAAAATTTTGGTGGCGAAATTATGGAGTGATACATAGGAAAAGTGGCTTCAGCGGTCGCCCTGATAGAGAAAAATGCACTCTATACTCTGATTAGACCCTTTCAGCCTCCGTTCAGAGCATAGCTACACCTAACGACAAATATGATTTTTTTTTCCAATAAAGAACCTGTGATGAGTTCACATCATCCCTATCAAGTCACAGCAAATGTTAAGAGCCTGCTTGCCTTTGAAGGCATAAGGCTAAAAGATATTTCATTTCTATTCTGGAGCCTAACTGAATATGGTTTTCAAAGTATGAAACATCTTTTAGTACCAGAGTTAGGATAGGGTGAACACATCGCAAATACGGCAGTACTGCCTTTGAGGATGTGTTCAAGGACTTCCAGATGGTCAGGATAATTCAAGTCACGTTACTATTCCCATGTGGTGAGCAGGATAATTTACATAATTAGGACATTTGGGAAAAATAGCAACACTGAGAACAATATTTTTAATGTTTTTCAAGAAGGATTTTGTAAAAAGGGAAAATTCTACTAGAATGTGACAATCCTAATTTCCTCATTTCCTGCATGACACAAAATCAGGAGCCCTTGAGTATCAACAAAACACTTCTCCATTTGTTGATGAGTAACAATGTTTTTTTTTAACACGTACACCGTAAGGTAAGTTGAACGACTCTTGGGAACACCCATTTCACGTCAAGACATTTCAGGGTCTCCCTTCACTGCCCACCATTGCTTTTAATTAGCTGCAATATAGCAGTCACACTGAGCTACAAACTTCCCTGTCCAATTAAAAACTGAGCCCCTTTCCTTAACGGGTGCACTCACAGACGCTTGATGTGACAGCGCTGCTGGTATGAGAGGTGTTACGAATGAGCTTTGGGGGGAATTCAAAGTAAGAACACATGCAGTCCATTGAGGCAAACATAATATTGTACTACATATTCCCTAAAATCTATTTCAGGAAACAAAAAGACACTAGCAAGGTAGTCCATCAGAAACACAGATGCCCATTTTCTGAGGTTACAAGACAACAGTATAATACTGATGAAAACGGGTTGACAGAGACGTACAAGCCGCCTAAAATGTCTTTCTCCAGGCTGGGTTTGAAAATAGCCAACTTTCCTCCAGTGTTATATGAGCTCAAACTCATGTTTCAATCATGTAATCAATGCCATTTACTACACCACTGTGCTCTGGGCAAGGTGAGGCTGTCCGGTGTTGCCGGGTTGGACAAAGCCTGAAGATCACTGAAGCTTTTCATTTAAAAATCCATATTTATGCTGTAATTCATAGATTTGACATGAATATTTTTATATGTATTCAATATAGTGCGAGCTGAGGGTGGCCAGGTACTGTAGGCTGCCAACTAGACAAATGCAGTGTTCCTATTGATTTTGAAAGCACTTACTGTGAGCTGATTTGGACAAAACCATTTGCAAAGTGAATTTAATGTAATGCAAAGCATGGTGTTACAGTGGAGACTTATTATTGTCAGCAAAAATGTCAGCAAATATCATCTGGATAAAATATGTAATCATTTGGGACTACTTTAAATTTTCCAAATACTTAGCCTTCTGAAGACCTGAAGTTATCACATTGATTTTTAATGTTTTCCCCAGATGTTTCGACCTGTGTTGCAGCCCTGCCAGACTCACTAACTTGCTTGCTTACAGAGTGCCTGAGCATGGGGAGATAAATGGGGCCTTTCCCATTCATCTAATTTTGTCTTTGCTTTGTATGGGGAATTCATTACCTCACATTAACACAAAGCAGCAGAGCAAGTCCAGAAAGCAGCTCTTAGGCTGCATTCACACCAAATCCGGCAATCTGGCATTACAACGCAGGGGGCCACAATGGTGGGGGCATGATGTTTAAGGTACTGGTGAGACAATTTCCTGTTATCCAGGAAGTTGAGTTGGAGTTACAGATTGATGCATTTAAGGATTTATCAGAAGCCAAAACACGGTGCATTGGTTTGTAAAACTCACAGACACAACTCTGGAAAGTTTTCACAGCAGCAACTGTATTTATCTTTCATCGCGATAATCATGAGGTAAACAACCGAATACAGTGTTCATGTTACAAAGTAATCCACCAGGAATGTGCAGTTGCATGAATGTGATTGGCCGCCGTAGCGTGACGTCAGGTTGTGTTTTTGCAAAAGTTGAATACTGTTCAACTTCTTGCCGGACAGCCGCTGTGTGGTCCCCACTCTCGCAGTGTAAATGCACTGCCTGCATTCAAATGAATGGGAGGGCCGCTGTTTTTCACGCATTGCCGGATTTAGCGCAAATGCAGCCTTAAGAGTACATTAAATATTCAAAAGATGTTTTGAGCAATCACAGCTGGAAGCTGAAAGGGCAGCATAATGAGAAATTGTATTTATGTATCTTTTATGGGCTTGGTTATTTATAGGCTGCCTCATCTGTTGTTTAAGAGCTGTCATTTCAGTTTGTTCTTGTTCTGATAAAGTATACAGCCTTAATAAACATTGAAAGTGTTGTGCAGGATTTTGAAAAATGCCCAGTGACTGTCCTATATCAGTATAAAAGTGCTGACATGAAATTGCGACCTGCAAACATTTCAACTTGATAGCTTTAAGTTTAGCCAAAAAAGAAGCACCTTCAGACAAATGAATAGGAAGAAATGGGAAGGCATTTCAGCCAGTGTGCTCAAAAGATTTTCAGTGAAAAGTAGGATTTCGGAGAAACACAGCAAGTGAGAAATTCTCCACATACCCGGAAGGCAGCCAGAATGATTCGAGTGACCTTCTCCTTGACAGACTCCTGGAGGATGTCGGACAGGGCTGGCACTACGTTGTAGCGTCTCAACTGCTCACAGAGCTGAGGACTGAAGGCCAGGAGCCAAACACAGAAGATCATCTGGTACTGGAGCTGGAAGCCACACTTGTTGCTCAGCACCGCTGTTATACTTGGATAGAAGAAAAAAATAATATAAATAAATAAAAAGTAAAATGGGACAAAAAAACAAACGCAAAGTGCCAGGAAAAAGACCCACATCTATATCTACCACCTGTTTACTAATAGAAGAGCTTTCACAGCTGTGTGCCTACATGCTGCCAATCCATTATCTCCGATGATGGTTGGGAATACAATGTTCAGACAGCCTTTAGACAACGGAAGAGCTGCTCAAAATACTGAGTACTAATGACTACAGCTAGACAGCGAATCATACATTTGCAGAAATAGCTGGTAAGTGCAGAGATGTGGATCTCATAGATGCGCAATAATTATCTGATCCAAATAAAGCAGAAAGCCTAGTTGTAAACAGCCATATCAAGAAAAGGTTTGGGACCTAGTGGAAGATGTTGTGGATCATAAATAATATGTATAAGACATTTGGGCAATCAAAATATGAAATAATGCTCTTCGCATCACATGTCTCACTCTGCTCCATCTACGTTAGATTAATGTGGCTGCACAGTAAACCACGTTCTTCTCAAGAGTGAACACTGTGAGCACTATCCTTTGTAAATATTTACTTGGGGTGATGTGAAGATATTTCTAGCATCTATCTACTAAAGGAAGGAATCTCTGCACTGCATGTCATGATCAGAGCTGTACAACCGTGCCATGAGAGAGTCGAGGGGATGACATCTCTCTTCGTTTGATAACGTTAAAAGTTAGGATTTGCTGTGGGTTTCCCGACTCATTTTAAAAAAGACAAGACAGGCTGGAAAGCTTTCTCTGAGAGAGAGAGAGAGAAAGCCTGTGAATGACAGAAATACAACATTATCTTCTGATTGTTTCACGGTGGTTAAGTTCTAAAGTACAAATAAGCAACCATCAAACACTCAGCAGGTGATTTACTGAGGAGACACATTTAATATTAATGAGCTTTGAATAAAACAAGCACACAGTGAGCTGCTCAGCTCTGTGTCTGAGTGCAGTTGGGGCTGTTTGATATCAACAATGTCACACCACAGTGGGGCGGGGCTTCTGAGCTCTGACTTGCTGTGCGGGACAAAGGCACGCACCCCGCTCAGCTAAACTGCCCAAGAAGAAAGAATGAGCGCACACAGGAGAAAAAAAAAAAAACATAGGCGGAGGCAGTAAAACTAGCAAATAGGAGCAGACATGTTTGATTGGCAGCAGAATCAACCAATAGAAGGCCATAAACTGCTTCTACGGTTCAACCTCTGTTTAGTCTCACTGGTGAAGTCTGTCTGGATTAGAATCATATAATTTTGGAAATCCTTATAATTTTAATTGATACGTTTGTCAATTGATACATACATATGTGGTCTTAAGCAATCGCCCCGTTCCAAACAGGCACGTTTTGAATGGGCACTAGTTAGGTGAAGGTGATTATATACTAATTAAAACATACTTATGAATATTATCTTCCATTTCTGCCAAGTCTGTTCCGCTAGATGCCACTAAATCTTACACACTTGTCCTTTAAAAGAAACTATTACTCACCAGTTAACTCCATCAGCCTCCACCCAGGCAAACCTATACTCATTGACCCTCAGCATCAGCTGAAGGCACCCGGCCACACACTGGACATACTGAGAGCTCTGCAAAGGACAGAAGCAAACATTTACCCACATAAGAACATGAGCCTTAGCTGTGTAATCAGGAAAGCAAGCAAAACATTAGAAGGTCAAGTACAATTAGTGCAGTTTAGAAACATGGAGTAGTTGACAAGCAGAGACAGCACATGGAAGAAGTCCAAAACTTGCATTACCATCACCTACCAAACCTGAGGCATTGCACATGCAGTCTATAGTTAGAATACATCAACACATGCTAGATCACAGACTCCAGTGGTACAAAACAGAGCAATAGCAGGGAAAAGTCTCCCATCACACCTGAGCAGAATAATGTAAATTGAGATTAGAGAGGAGGAAGCTAAGAGGAGAAAATAGATCACATTAATCTGTTAATTAAAGAGGAGTTGAATTGAAGCAAAGATGTCCAGCAAGAAGAGCAGGCAGCAGTCAAGACAGAAGAGTGGAGAAGTGGAGGTTACCTGGTTGAAAATGCAGAGGAAAAGATGATGTTCAGTTATTAGATGGCGCCTGGGTCAATAGATTTCTGAGCACACTTCTCAGAATAACCACGCTATGCTTGAAAAAGTATGTGATATAACAATGGTAGGATGCTGCTGCTGTGCAAATGCTATTCCAATTTTCCCTTATTATCCTAAGGTACAGGAAAGCTGTTGTCATGCGCTTTCAGCATTAAGGAGAAGTGGCTTATGGCATGCAATTTTGTACAGTTAAAACCAACCAGTGGCAGCAAACACCATGCTATCTAAATGGAGAATCCCTGCTGGATTTCAGTAATGTGTGTTTTTAGAGACTCAGGTCATCAGCAATCTGGAATTATTAATGAAAAACTGCGGTGCAGGAACAGGATGGGAGAGAAAAGAGGGGAAAGAAAAGATGTGAAAGTCCAGTGACAGCTGTCAGATGCCAGCTTGCACAAACCCGGCCGTTTTTTTTTTTGGAAGCGCCAGGCTGACCGGAGATGCACTTCACTCATACTCACTTCACTGGGAGAAATAGTTCCTGCTCCTGAGCCTGTTTCTGGACCTGTACCATGTAGGTTCTAATAAGAGATAAACAAAAGAAACAGGTGCAAAATTGATGACAATACATCGCTTTGAGCTGAGTTAAAGTGGCGCTGGACTACACAGTATGTACTGTAAACCCGACCACAAGGCCAATCCTGTCACAGGGGATCATCACTGATTTGTTGATTGGCTGCTGAGGAGAGAAATGATTATCGAGCATAATTTCAAGAAGCTATTGCGGCTCATGAAAACATTTTATAAACCAAGACACACTGATAAAATCATGCTTTGAGCAGAGCTGGCTGCAACATGATATTTTAGAAATACTGGTGGACAAAGCAGAAGCACAAGAGGAACTGGAAATCAATATTCAACTGTCTTATCAGCCCACTCTTTGGTGCATACGTCTGCCAAAGCAAAGCCAGCACCTACAGGGCAGCTTTCATTGGACCATCTCAAGGTATGACAAGACTGCTCAAACTCAATATGAATAAATATATTATATCAACTCAAACAAGGTTTCTCACCTTGAGCCCAAACAATAGAATTTAATCAAGAGAAAATAATATATAAAAATATAATAATAGAAAAATCAGACAATTAGACTCTTTGAAAAAGAAAATGGAATAAATTAATGAGAAAGACGCTGTCATCATGAACGAATGTTTAACTAAGAAATAATAACTCATGTCTCGATTTAAAAGAACTAAAAAGTTAATCAGTTTCTATTAAAACTAATTTACATAACAGGATGAATCTCAATGAATTAGACTTTTCCAACAGCACAACAAACACAATTTTCAAATGAACATGATCTCCTGATTTGTTAAAAATGAACATGCAATATTCATTGCACATATTATTTGAGAATAAACTCATGATTTTGGTGCCCTGTATCACCTGTCTGCAACTGCTATAGCGGTCTGTTGTTAATCAAATAAAAACAGACAGAAGATGCCATTTATTATTAAAAAAAAGGGACTGAAACATGACAATGTATTGAACAGGTCACATAGGATTAACAATATCTATTCCACATGTAGTCGATGACTTTGCACGCAGCCTTATTATCACTGAAACAACTCACTAACCACCTTTTTATTGAGATTCTTTGGAAAGCCCTTTTTACAAATCACACAAAATAAAAACTCAGATTCATGTACCTGTGAACTGAGCTGGCTTTTTATCCAGTTGAAGTAGTAGTTAAGATCGCTTCCCTCCATCAGATCACGGCCCCAGGCAGCCAGCTTGGCGATGATCCTCGCCGCCTAATATAGAAAGGAGGACATTTCAAATTCATATAGTGGTGCACCAACAGTCTGCCAAGAGTAGAAATTTAGGCCACAATAAATCACATTGAGACCACAGTTTAACAAGCAGAGATGAAAATCATGTAGAATTATTCAGCATTTGTTTTAAAAATCTAAAAATGTGTTAAGTATACATAAAGTATATTCTGAGCAATGATAATGAGACTGAACTATTTTGCTTGCAGACTGCAGTGACGTCCCTTTGCTGCTTTATGTGAGAAAGAGTACTAAGGCGAGGAGAAGCTAAAAAAAAAAAAATACAATAACTTTTTCCATTTGTAGCTCTGGCTTATAATCAAGTCTTCTATGATGCATCACAGCATCTTTAATTTAAACTCCAGGGAGAAAGGGAGAAATAAAAAAAAGGGAGTCAAGGATGAAAACTGGGCAGACTTAGATAACAAGTCCTTCGGTTTAAAATACTTTGACCAGAAACCCGACAAAAATACTGACTTAACACAAAAGATGATCTACAATGGCATCTGCGTGCAAAGACGAGGCCATGTCAACTACCTCATAAACAATTTCAGCTTGTAAAGTGCTCCTTGTGCCCGGTGATGAGGGAGGAACAAAATGTGTTCGCCAATTTTCTCCTTGACCGGGGAGAATGTGTTGAAATATCAAGACTGTAATTTAAAAGCAAGAGTCAGCATGACATTTGGATTGAGTTAAAGTGCTGTGTCACAGACTTGGGGTCACATTTTGCCCACCTGCTGGATGCCATCTGGCTGGTATTCTTAATTAAGCTGTGGGTGTCCTAACTGAGCACTCGGTTAGTCAGTCATTAGGTGGTCATCTTTTATTTGAAAAGGGTGGCAGGGAGAAATCATTACATTAATTGCCTGTTATCGAGGAAAAAGGGGGAAGGTTGCTTTGTGAGGAATTATTGATGGTTTGTTATGATTACAGGCAGTTTCACATCTGTGGAAGATTAATAGCTGTGAAAAATGTACCTTATCTGTGAAAACAAGCTCTCTGGTTCAGTGTTGTGCAAATTTAAGTATTCTGTTCAGTACACTACAATGTTTCATAGATTATGCTTAATTAACTCATTTCAGGTACTAAAAATACCAAACAGTGCAAGAGTTTTAAGCAAGGATGACAGTTGTTTCCTCATTAAGGTTAAAGCTTGCTATGCCCTTTTAATTTCAAATGTTAACATTTTTTAATTCCTCAATAGTAAAAGACTGCTTGGGCTCTGGTATTTTTTTTAGGTTTTACATGCACCAGCTAGTCTAATGTTGCAGGCACAGGTTGAATTTTGATTGGTGCATTTTACCATGCTCTGAGTAACTCACCATATGGACGGTAAAGAGGTCCTGACGATTCAGCATGGGAAGGAAGTAGGACCAGGCAGTGTTCTTCGTCTTTTTTGCGTAGTCGAAGAAGATGTTCACCCTCTGATGGTTCTCCTGAGTGACATTTGAATTAAAATCTTGAATGAGCTCTTGGATCGTAAATCTAGATTCAGAGAAATGACTGACTGCATGGATCATAAAACATCTTTAAAAGCAAAACAATATTCAATATTTCAAAGAAAAGACCTTATAAAAAGGATAATGTGAAAGTGATTCCCAAATTAGCTAAGATCTTAAATCAGTTATGAGTAATGAGAAAAAGTGCAATCACTCAATAAATTAATAACTTTCATTTCACCATTTCAAAAGTCTTGCGATTAGTGCAAGTCACTTCTCTTTTCCTCAACGACTGCTGAGATTTTTAACTTTCTGAACACGTAGGCTGGCCGTGCTCTCTGTGTTTGCAGGGAGCTTTTTGCCCCACCAGGCTTTGTCTGAACTAAACCCCATAAGGAACGAACTTGGTTCACAGCCCAAATAAATAGCAGTGCACCTTTTGAAAAGTGGAGACTGAAAGACTTTAAACTGATGCAGACTTACCATTATATCTGTTTAACAGATAAAGTAAAACTAACAAACTGTTGTCATAAAATATCTGGTATGTTCTGGAAGAAGGGAAGTCAAACGTGGGTAAAAGATTTACCATTTTTAGCTGTGATTCTAGTTTTTCTGGAGCTACTGTAAATGGTTTAACATTTATTTCAGCTACTCTGAATTTCTGTGTTTATCAATACATTCATAATTAGTGTAATAATAGATTGTTGTTTATTTATTTTATGGCAGACAGACATTGACTAAAAAAAGAAAGAAGCATTTTGTTACACTTCAGTGGAAAATTAACACTTTTTGTTTATACATATAGAATTTAGTGTCCTGTTTTTCCTTGCGATAATTACTTAAACCACTGTCAGTGTATCTAAGGCCCAGGGAGAACTTCAATATTTAATTGACAAGTATTGTTTGGTGAGGGCAAAACAATGACCTTTGGAGCATTCAAACTTTCTGACAATGGCCCTGCTATCTTCTCAAAAAGTCTATATATATATATATGTACATGCGTGTCCCATTTGTCCAAAGTCAATGGCTCTGTCTGTGTACCTGCAGAGTGTCATCAATCAGAGTCAAGATGTACTGGACTGTCTGTTCCTTGGAGATGTGGGCCATCAGGTTCAGAAAGGTCTTTGCACACTGGGTGAAAAAAAACAAAACAACAAAAAACATGTACAAACTCAGAAAAACACAGTCCACATGTATCTCCTGACAAATTGAAGAAAATGAATTTGAAAACATTCAAAAGACTAACTGAGGTTTACAAAAATGAATGAAATTGACAAGGACCTCTGATCCTAAAGCATAAGGGTGCTATCAGACCAACAACAACATTACAGAAAAACAACACAAGTGTCTACATTGTGCTGGGAATGTATTCCAGGGAATACATGGAAGATGAAAGAAAAACATCCAGTTTAAAAGCAGATGGTTTAAATCTCTGAGGATGAACTGTAAAACTCTGAACATTAACACGAAAGCAGCAGTTTCCTCTCTGTCTCACTGCTCAAATGGTAAACTGTAATTAGCACGATGTGCCAAAGCACATTATGTGCACTAGAACATGTAGACACCAACTCTGTTGGTCCAAAAGATAATGAGGGAAGAAGCCTCTTTTTTTTTTTTTTTAGCTGTAATGCCATTATTAACAACAAAGGGGCCTAAAACTTGTTCATGTAATATTCTGTCTGACTGTTTATCGCATGCAGCTGAGAAAATTAAGTAAACACACAAAAATTAAAAGCTCAGGACTACCTGATGTCCTTCATTGGTCAGAATCACTTGTTTCTCCTCAGAGTTGGCCACCTCAAACTTCTTGATGAACTCACAGTCCTCAGCAGAGATCATCTGACTCCTAGAGGAAAATTGATCAAGACATTGCAATTTTGGCATGACAGCATATGTATTATCACTTGTACTAAGTAATTTTAAACTTGTGAGTTTTAAATATGCCTACAGCAAAGCCAAGAGTGAAGCAATTTCCTTTAATAATGGAGCAAGACATACAGCATATAAGTATGCTGCTGATGCTCACATTGGAGGATTGGGCTCAGCCTTTGTCGCTAACATCCTGCTTCTAATTGCAAGGGCTATTTGCACAATAATGGCAGTAAACCTGGAAATACCACATGTTCCACTGAAGGCAAGAAATACAGCATGGATGATCCATGGAGCTGGATGGTTATAGTAGGCACATATATATATATGATATATTCGACTTGCGGAAACAAAGAGTCAAGTCATGAAACAAAAGAAAGAGTCAGGAATAATACATACAGCCAAAAAGAGGAAGCATCACCCAAGACAGTGACTCATTATGCAGAACTAGTGAAGAGCTGTATTTAGATTAGCACAACGCACTCTGATTGAATGAGAGCTCAATTTTTCTATAAAGAAACTGAAGAAATAATACAATATCACAATAACCATGCTGCAAAATAGGTAGCTTGCAGAGTGAAGATTTTTCTAAACTATTCCTAGTAGAGCTGAAACGTCCCAACATAATAAGAGGAAGAGTACCTGCAGGAGAAGATGCAAATATTAAATATACTGTTACTGTTATGGCTTTACTTACTGTAGGTAGGACTGCCAGTTGACCAGATTGGCCCGAACCTCAGCTGCCTTGGCAGCAATGATGTTGGTGGGGACTGCAGCGTCCACAGCCCCGCGGATATCCATCCTGTAATATTCTGGCTACAGTTATTGTAAGGGTAGAAATCCAACACCACCTGGATGGAAACACCAAAATCAACAACAGCACAGTGAGTGAGAGACACACGCAACAGTGTAGCTTGTGTGCACATTCACCAGTGGTGGAAGAAGTATTCAGATCCTTTACTTAAGTAAAAGTACCAATACAGCGATGTAAAAATACTCCATTACAAGTAAAGGTCCTGCATGAAAAATCCTACAGTGGTCCAGTGGTTCCCAACCTAGGGGTCGTGCCCCTCCAAAGGGTCACCAGATAAATCTGAGGGGTCGTGAGATGATTAATGGGAGATGAAAGAAGAAAAAACAAAGTTCTGATACACAAATCTGTTCTCAGTTTTTTTCTCTAATCTTTGATTTTTGGTGAAATATTGGATCATTTGAACATTTAGTGAAATGAAACCATGTGAGAAGTTTAAAGGGAAAAAAATCAGTATTTGGTGGAGCTGTTAACAACTCATAGACATCTGAAATGTGACCTCGACTACACACTGCTTTATGTAAGACATCAATAACCCAAAAGGTTTGTAACCACTGGTTTACTCTTTAACAAAGTGTTGTATTTCAAAAACTTGTTATTTTATCCATTGTGTCAAATCTTAAATCAGAAAAGTAACTAAAGCTCTCAAACAAATGTATTGGAGTGGAAGTATAAAGTAGCATCAAATGGAAATACTCAAGTACCGTACAAGTACCTCAAAACTTTACTTAAGCACAGTACTTGAGTAAAAGTACTTAGTTACTTTCCACCACTGACATTCACTAATAGCCAACAACACAGCACCTAATGTTGTATTTATGTATTTAAGGATAAATTCAACATGATGTAACAATTAAGTTGGTTAGCTGTTAACGAGCAGTTACAAGGAAGAAAGCCATTCTAAAGAGACTTTAGAGCTTCAAACAATTTTCCATTAATAATATAAACATTTCAAAATGTAGCGGAAATATTAACATTACATTGAACCCTCGAAGTTCATGTCTGATGTTTGTTGCAGTAGCTAGCATGAATCTGCTAGCAGCAGGTCATGCTAACTAACTAGCTTAAACCAATGTCAAGATGACATGTCGGGGCTATTCGCAAACTGAGATAAAACAACGCAGTGCGACCCCTATGTCATTAAACTGCATGATTGATACAGCCATATAAAGTGTGTGCATATGACTGACAATATAAATCGTTAACAGGGGCAGAGGTGTACCATTAGCTACGCGTTAGCCGAGGATGCTAAACCAGGATAGCCCTGTGCTAACAGCTTCACACGGCATTCTGTCACCTTGTCAAGATATAACCGCTATATACGCGGGTAGTCACATTTAGGACAACACAATTAGACCAAACATATATTTTGGGAAGTTTTAATGTATCTGATAATGAATAACGGAGTAAAAAGATGGTTGAATCACTCACCCAGTTCCTGACCTGTGCGAACAGCTGACAGACTACAACACGGCGTCATGTGACAGTCAGTCACATGCACCGGCTGAGAAATAACTTTCAGATAACTGGCAGAGTAAACCTGAACTTTAAGCATCATTGCTACACAGCGTGAACATCTGGGCAATAGATAAGTTTCCATCAAATTATGTAATATCAAACATGAGCAGAAATCACTGTAAATGCCATATTTATACTAAAAAGTAGCATACAGATATCAATCACAAAGTAGCTTAGAAGTGCATGTCAGCTGTGAGAGAGGTGCACTAAATGTATGAAAATGATTGAAATATAATGGTCAGTTTGTGTTTAAGGATACTGTATACGTTATTATTTTTATAATACATAATTTTGCCTTTAGCTGTGCTGTATCATGCTGTATCATACATTGGCAGGAACATTACCACATACATAATACATTTTATACATAATATATTATTACATACAGAATATATTTGTTTTACTGTGAGTCACAGTAAAACAACAAGCAAAACAGAGAGCAGTAAACTGCACTGAAATGATGAGCAAACAAAACAAGATCAAAATATAGTGGAAAATATATAGAAAATAAGGCCTATAGTATAAATGAAATAAATTTTTTTTAAAAACCTACAAAGGACTGGGAAAATTTGAAAAAGACCTTCCGAAAGAAATTAGTCTTAGGAAGTGATTTAAAAGATGCTAATGATTTGGTTTGCTTGAGATGCTCAGGGAATTGAAACGCTGTGGAGACCTGACTTAAAAATGGTCCAGTCACCCCAGTCACACTGTCACTAGTGCCTTTGATTAATGTCTGTGTACTGAGATTTTGGTAACATGGACCTACTTATTACACCAATATGTTCCTTTAATCACTAAAGATTGGTGACTTAACAAAAAATCTAAATTACCAGGCTCAATCAGGTTTAAGTTGACAGTAAAAAGTAAATGTTTTGGTGGATAAAGTAAATGGTAGTGGGAATCATTCAGAAACTTAACTCCCTTTCTTTTTAATCATTAACTAGTCTCATCCTCTCACCCTAAATAGAGAAAAAGTGAGGGCTGCTGCAATGAAATGTGAAATCGATACACCTCAAGAGATTGCCAAGTGCCCTTTCTGCACAAGCATGAATAGTACTGAAAATAACCCCTAAAATTAAAACAAAGCTTAGAAAGACAGGTTCAGAAAAGCTTAATGTTGTAAAATGCTGTCTGTTGGTTAATATTTTCAACATCATGATGGACTAGAAAATGAGAATATAAACTGTGTGGGTCCAGCCAATCAATAACAATCAGCTGTGTTATCAGTTGACAGTTTGATTTAACTTTGTGGCTTTGTGGGGATAACAGAGGGCAGTTGATTTCTCTCACTGAAGAGCTTTGATCAGTGTAATGAGCGACACCACCAAGAGCACCACGTTAGGAGCTTCTCAGTAAAATCTTGAACACACCAGCACTGCGGTTGCCACCTCCTGCAGGGGTGGCCCGTGGCTTAGACCACATAGGTGGTCGTCTAGGGTGCCAAATGAGGCGGGGGGGGGGGGGGGGGGCACCAAATGAGTGGGACTTTTTTTTACTGACAGGTGTGCTGGTATACAACATTTGGAAATACACACTTGTTCTCCCCTTATAGTGTTTTTCTTCTCTTTTGATCTGGTTTGTTTTTCAAAGCCTTACTGGTTGATGAGTTTTTGCCCAACAGCCACCAACCACCTTCATATGCTACCTCAGGCCATGCCACCAAACACTCACTGAATAGCGCTTTGACCCCCACTTGCCTTTTTGTCTGATGGACTGGGAGGACTTTGTCTGGGCTGGAGGAACCATTGTTGCACTTCATTTTAGTCTGATTTCATATTTGAAGTTCTTTTACTGGAGGTGCTATTGTTGCATTTTGTGTGTGTGTGTGTGTGTGTGGTTTGGGGGGGGGGGGGGGGGCCAATCTAAAATCTCACCCAGGGCACCATAGTCAGAGCCGGCTCTGAGTGTCGTGTGTATTTCTATATTAATGATGCTGCATGTGAACTGTGGCATATGTTTCCTCTACAAAGTCCATTTATTGATGTGTTTTAATCCACAGATACTGCCAGGATTTCATCAAGTAGCATGCCCAATCACAAATGAATCCACGTCTGTCACTAGTCTTCCCCTCTGTCCATCTCACTCAGACACTAAGACCTCCTGGCTTAATCTGGCCTAAGCTGGTGAGACGCAGCAAAGTACTGCGGAATCAGGATTGCATCCAGTGGGAACATTGTCCTAATCCCCTTCTGCCCTCTCCTTTGTAAACACTCCTCTCTTCGTCAGGGTCACTGATGCTTTTTTTCTCTCTCCCCTCTCTGTCACAATGTGCTCCAGAGCAGACGCCGGAAAAACATAAGAGGAAGGAGCAAGGAGCGTGGATTTCTTATGATCTCGAACAGACTTGGCATTGAGGCTCACGTGGCGGGTGAGGCCTCATGGTCGGAGCATGCCATGTGCTAGAGTAGTGAGGCAGTGGGAGATCAGGCCCACGTCTGCTCTGTGGGGGATCAGACGCACCAGGGCCCTGATGTGGCAGCGGATACGGGGACTGGTCCGGGCCTGCTGGCATGGTACAGGATACCCGGTAAACTACAATGACCCAGACAGAGACGAACAGGAGATGGTGTGCCTTGAGGTATGTCATGGTCTTTCCAATTAGCATGACATATGATAACTGTCTCTATTATTATTGTCTATTATTATAGCCTTTATTTAATAGGTACATAATTACTAGCTAATTTTCATGGAGAAAATATACTTTCAAGTCCCCTATAACCCTTTTTTAGCAACCACATAAGTAAGACTATAACTGCAATAATTACTTCTATTTTTCTCTGAGTAAATATTACAGAAAGTTTAAGAATCATAGAAGACTAATCAGTGGTTGTTGTTGGTTTGATGTTGCACTAATTAGCAACCACAGATAATAAAATAACATACTGTAAGTTTGTTATTGAAAGTATTCTGTTAAGATGACTGATTTTGAGAGACTAATTAAAGTTGTGAGGTTCAGAGTAGCCACATGTCTCCACACATCTTTCAAATGATACGATTCTCATCATGAATCACCTGCAGTGAAGGAAACATGCTTGCATACTCTTTTGTTGTTGTTATTTCAACTAGATTGCTCTCGTCTAAGGGTCAGCTGCTGTTTTTTGCCTCTTGTCAAACCTCTATTTAGGGAAGTACTTCCTGTCTGAACGAGGCTTAAGAAGATTAAAAGAAGAAGATGGTGTGTCTTAAAATAGTGTGATACGAGTCATTAGACAAGATGGTGTGTCTTAAAATAGGGTGATACGAGTCATTAGACATCTAAATAAAGTCAGTCACACAAAATACTTGACAGTCAGTATTAACATCCCAATGCAGTGTTTTATGATAATAACTCAGGTAGTGTGTTCTGAATACATGAAATGGTTTCTAAAAATAGGGGCAGAATGTGATTTTGCTTAGAGTTTGGCAACAGAATCGTTCTTGTTAAATGGATAAATAAAGATTTTCGATGGCTGTCTGTAGTAAAGAGAGCTATGTTACTATTCACAGAGGGGAAGGGATTGTAAGAGAGTATAAAAGGACACAGGAACTGAACAAGTGAGTGGGAAGACCACAGAAGAGTGGAGTGGGGACACTGACATATACATTACACAAAATTGTGGTTTAGCCAGGCATCCCAGAACAGAACTGGATAACTGCTATCAACTGTAAATGATATTTTGCTTCCTTTTTATGTACATATATATATATATATATATATATATTTAGATTTATTGATATCAGGACTTAAAACTCAGACAAATTTGTCTTTTTTTGCTTAACAGATTCACTAACAAGAATGATGAGTTTCAAGCCCATATCAACTTTTTTCACAGCAGATGTTCTGACTTGTCATAGCTGGAAAAGCACAGGTGTAATTAAAAACATCAGCAATGGTTCAGTTCCGGTAAGTGTCATTGTTAATTGTTATTGATTGCACCTGTGTTTGTCCTGCTGTGACAAAATATCTGCTGTGAAAAATATCGATTTGCGTCTCAAGGATTAACAGCTATATGATAGTGTTTGCAACAACAGGGAAACCGGGAAACAGCCAGACTCGAACTGGGGACGTTGCAATTACATGCTCAGTATCTTAGACCTCTGTAATCCACCAAGATGCCCCAGCCATCTTTATTAAAAATAACAAGATTTTATTTACTACAACGCATTCACCACATACAGTTTATTTTTGCAAACAGAGGCCATCTCATCTTTCACACCAATAATCATTCAAACCCAGTTTTCATTATAAGACATAATGTGATTGGTCACATGGTACCCACTTGGCCTGTGGTAGACCTACACCTATTTTCATGCACTGATTGCTCTGTTTTCATGCACTCTTTCAACCTTAGAAACACTTTATCCATCCTCTCAATTTTTAAAAGTTTATGATTTAGATGACTTTTCATTGTAGCTAATTATGACAGTCAGCTAAATGCCACCTATTCACAAGCACTTGTTTAATTATATTCCAGCTGTAATTTTAGGACCTTTGTGATCCAACTTAAAGATCATTTGCGATCCTGGAGTACAGACATAATTACAGAAATGATAACCGGCAGGTCCTGAGATAGACCATGCCTCTTAACCTTTATTTCAGACTCCCATCAAAAGAGTAACAAGACCCGAGGTCTCTCTCCACTTAGTGGCTTTTTATTGGCTCAAGACCTCTACATTTTGAGAACAGAGCTACCTTGTCAATGTGAACAGGTCTTTGAAATTATACACAGAGTCCCTACACATATGATATTATATGATCTGATTGGTGATAGTTCAGTACCCTAAAGATACTATACCAGCCACTCTCCACTAGTATGATAACATCTGGAATACAGTGCCAGAGATCAGTGATGGCATTACTGTTTTGTAAAACCATTACATATCAATGATGCTTTGCTTTTTGTTTTGTTTGTTTTGTTTTGTTGTTTTTTTTTCAGTTGATGTGTGGTGTTGTCATTTCTGTTTAATACTTTTTAATGCACTGGTTGCAAATCAAATTTCAACTCAAGGGACAATACAGAAATCAATGTATTACAACTGCCTTTAACATTCTCAATAATGGCATTAAAGAAAAAGGTCAGATAGAATGTGAGAGGCTCCATTAATGTTAGTGAGCCTGGCAGAATCTTGTTTACCTTTAACCAATGGTGTGGTAATTTGGACCATCAGTCTGCATGGAGACGTATTGCCTAGAGTTAGGTCCATAATGTGATGTTTCAGTTAAAAAACAAAGAACAGATAACAGTGTAACTTGGTTACAAGGATTAAGACAGTGATTACACATTATTAAATTGAGCCTGACATTTACAGTACAAACAGCAATGTGGAGGAGACAGAAAGAGATTCATTAGAAGACCAATAATGTCAGGCAGGAAATAAAATGACTGATAGACAATGATGCTCCTATATTTTGTCACTATATTTGTTGCTGTGACTGGACAATTAAGGCACCCTATTATAAGCTCATCTTCACCTTCAAGATACTCACAGATGCCATACATGGTCTCCTGAGGTGATGTGATGGTAGCCACACTTCCTCTTCAGTCCCTATCTGCATGTTGAGCTCCTGTGATTGAATCTACAGTTAATTATAAATTCCTTAAAGCTTCACAATGCTTTGAAACCCTTAATCACACATTGAAAAGACTATTCATCTTGTCACCGGGCTCTGCCGTCCTACTCTTCCGTGTGACCTTGTGCTCAGACGTACTCCCTCCTCCACTTGGCATTGTGCCCCCAGAGGGAAAAAGTCTGCACATTCATCAAATCACAAGTGCATAAAGTATCATTCAATGCTTGCATGTGTATGTATCAATCTCGCATGGCTATTTATGGGTCTGTGTTGCATAACATGAACACAGGGGAAGGTGTTAAATGAAGTGTTGTTGAGAAAAGTCACATGTTCATATCTCTGGGGGGAATAAAGATGTGCAGATGCTCAGGGCACGCCCCAGTTAAGTACATTTAGAAAGTACTTAATCTGGACAGGAGAGAAATGTATTCTTTGCCTTTATTGACCAGAACAGATTAATGCCTAATTCATAAATTGATCAATAGGCAGTATCACAGAAAAGTTGTAACACTGTAAGAACAATTCCTCACTAAGTCTTGTGTTAGAGACGCTCACATTCTTCTGCACTTATTATTGCAACATGTAACTATTGAAATTACTTTCCATGGCGTCAAAGTGAATCTTGACTGACAATGTGACTCAGACAGGGGACAGCACAAATATGTTGGTGTAAATTAAGTAGATAATCAGATAAAGTACAGTATGCTGTGGTGGATTTTTGTGGAATAGACAGCTATTGAGTACAGAGTGCCATCTGCTGTTTATATACAGCAAGACAAGATGTGCATCTAAAAAGCAAGGACTTAATAATGATATACAGTCAGTTACATTGAAAGATATATGTGACAATGTACATTTTCTTACTTGGATCTGAATCAATTAGCCTAGACAGCTATACAGTCTCATGCAACCATGTAAAATTATTGGGGGTCATAATGAAGAGATTACATCTTGCAAATATATCCATGGTTGTCTTAAATTCAGAGGAACATTGAGCCATTATAAGTCTGTTAGTGCTTCAGTCATAAACATACACAAACATCACCTCGGTGCTGTACTTCCATTTACCTTCAGATGGCAGTGTTGTCTTCTACATCATCACTGCTTGCAGGCCCATACTGTAGATTACCAGGCACACAGCAGCCTGGCAACATCTGTGAAAGAGCTAGACTCAAACACTAAAATGCACGAAATGGAGAGCAGTTTGGTGCTCTTGAAGGATATATCGATCAAAAAAAGTGAATGCCTTTAACTCTCAGGAGAAAGTGTCAGACAAAGCTGTGGCTATACAAGATATTTTATCCCTCAGCAGGGTTTAGTTGGAAAAAAGAAGCGTTGCAATCTCCTGTATCAGCCGCTGGTTGTTTCAGCACCATAGACAGCGACTTTAGGCAGCGGCTCATTGGTGCACGTTTTAGAAACGAAATCATGCCTTTTTTGTAATTTATCTGCATTTTGAACTTTGTAAATAGCATTCATGTAACAAGAACTCAAGTGAAGTTTATGGATTTTTCTCTGGCTGGTGCGTTAGTTTTTATACATTTATATTCATTTTTACAATGTCTCTCTCTTCTTTATCATAAACTGATATCATGCAGCCAGTCAGTTTCTGAAGTCTCTTACACAAGGTAGGTTGAAGGACCAGCACAGTAAACCTGTGCCATACTGTGGGGGGGTTTACTCTCTTCACTGGGCTACTACGAGTTGGAGAGAAGACGCATGCGTACTGACTTGAAGCAGCCGGTCGGAAAAAAAAGCCTTATGTGCCATCGGATGTAATCAACGCAAAGAATTACCTCTTCTCGCTGTGCATACATGGTGAAATTGTAAGTATTGGTAACAAACCGATGTATCATTGCACGGACATGTCGTGAGCTGAGCGTTTGAGGCCGTTTCCTGACGTTTTTAAATAGCTTGTCACTATCTTGCTGTACAGTGGGCTTTTAACAGATCTAGGCAGTGTCTTTTCGGTGGTTGTCCAGGGCGATGAAGCTCTACGGTTCTTCATGGTGGCACTTTCCCATTGATGTGATGTGCGAGTTGCTAATGCGGTGGTTTTCTGCCGTTAAATCGCTCAGGAACCATCAAATCTCCGCGTCGTTCACGTTTGTGCAAAATTGAAGAAGAATGGTGGTTTATTTAGTGTTACCATGATTTATTCCTTGAATTAATACGACCACCCCCACCCCCCATTTCATCGTCTATAGCTGTTGAGTCAAACCATAGCGTACTGCAATTGTGTCAGCTTTGAAGTACCCGACACCTAACGCGTAAAATATGCCGTTTGGCAAGACGCACGAAATCTGCAGTTGAAGCCACCACCGAATCTGAGAGAAACCGCGCGCGGATCCATTTTAGAAATGGCCAAATGGTATTGTATTCACTGGAAGGCTGTTATAGAGCGATGCTGCGGTTATAGATTTGCAAGCTGCGCCTTCAGGCCCCCCTCTCATGTACCAATTCATCTGACATTTTTTTTCTTTAAAGCATCGTTTCTTGTGTCAGATAGTAGCCGGATCATGCCATGTGTTGGAAGCGACAGCTTTGTTACATAAATGATCTGACAGGATTTGGCAGTGTCTGACCTGGTGATGACACATTTGTTAAAATCAGACAAGAAGTCATTCTGTGAGCCTGTGTGTAGTCTATAGGCCTACAAACCTTCATGGGGATTCTGTTGCATACGGTAAAACTATAGTCACAATTATAACACAGTAATTCCGCATCAACATGATAAATGTAGCCTGAGGTGCACGGCAATCTGACGCTTGACAAATACAAATCCTAGAAAAGACAAATATTTACAATTGCAAGTAATATTTACATTATTTGCAAGTGTATTTCATTCATTGCTCCATTTTGGCCCATTGAGGGTTGCAAATCCTTTAATGCACTGCTTTTACAATCAGTAGGATATTTCAAGTTTTGAATTATGGATATTGGACTCATGTTCTACAATCCGTCCTTTTTCACATGCAGTTAGAGTCTGCAGGGGAACGTACAGTCATTATGAGGTGAGAGACTGAAATCTGCTTGGTGGCTGCATATTTGGCAGCAGGGAAAACAAAATCAGCAAATTATTCTTCCATAATATCCCCTTGAATTGAACAAACAGCATTCCATTACAGTGTGACCTTTGGGCATGCCAGCACACGATCTGGTCAGAAAGCATCAGCGGCACTTTACCTCCTGCAAATATAACAAACAGATAGGTGTCAACTAGTGAGAGGTGAATTCAATAAATCTAATTAATCTTTGTCATGGTGACAGGGATGTGCTGGTAAAAATGCATGCACCATCAGGATTTCACACTTTTTTTTTTTGGCTTATACTCAGTGCTCTCCTTACTGTCCTTATTTCACTGGCACTGATTTGCATCCTACAAATGCACTGCAGGCCAAGTATTCCTCCATGACAAAATCTCAGTCAATACTATTCCTGACATCAAAACACTAAACTTAGTGCTTTCCTCTCCCCTCTCCTCTGTCTATAGCCCATGGGATCAGAGCGGATGGAGATGCGAAAGAGGCAGATGTCGGTGCAGCAGGAGTCGGCAGCGGGGGGAACTGCACCGGCCCAGCAGGGCCAGCCGGGCCAAGCCAACCCACGGGGATCAAATGCATGTTGCTTCTGCTGGTGCTGCTGCTGTAGCTGTTCCTGGTAGGTCTTCACCACCCGAGAACTCGCTCATTGTGCACAGCGTGGCAGACATAATGGCACACAGAACAGCACAGCCTGAGCTACTGTGTCTCTACAGTAGGCTCCAGCTTGTGTCTTATGTTCCTGACATTTTTTGCATGTGATCTGTGGACAATTATCATGCAGAAGCCTTATTATATATATAATACATTAAAAATGACTTTTTTTCATGTGCAATCCATTGTCAGTTGAACAAGTTTGGCATCAAATTAATACAAAAATACATTCTTGCCATTTTACCATTATGATTGGTCTTTAGTTTTGCTGCTGCATGTTGTGCTTACATGTCTGTCTCACTATCAGGAATGAAGACAGGGATGATAGGAACCGAAAGGCATCTTATGACGTCAAGGAAGGGACCGCAGACTGTGAAGACTGGTCAGTTGAATTGAGTGCAGTTGAACTGCACAAAAATGCCCCATTTATTAAACACATTGTTTTTGATGATGAATGTTGAAATCACTCACTCTGATGTTGTTCATGCTCTCTGCAGTCCTAAGCCCACGTTGGAGGAGGTGCGCTCATGGGGGCAATCATTTGACAAGCTGATGTGTTGCCCAGCGGGGCGGAACTCCTTCCGACAGTTTCTTCGCACCGAATTCAGTGAGGAGAACATGCTTTTCTGGTTGGCCTGCGAGGAGTTCAGCAAAGAGACCAATAAGAGTGTGATAGAGGAGAAAGCTCGGGTCATCTATGAAGACTACATCTCCATTCTCTCGCCTAAAGAGGTCTCACAGCTCTTGATTTCATTGTTCTGTTAATATCATGTAGATTTTAAGGATAAAACTTCATGACGTCTGTCAAATGATTATCTCATGCTCCCTGACATTAAACAACGGTTTGACATTTTGGGAAAGTCGCTTATTTATTTATTTGTTTTTTAACCTAGAGTTAGATGAGAAGACTGATACCACTCTCAAGTCAGTATGGTACAGCTGCTTAGCTTAGCCTAAAGACCTAGCCTGGTTCTATCTAAATGTAACAAAATCCACTTATTGGTACCTCTTAAGCTCATTAATTAACATGTTATATGGCATTTGTTTAATCCGTACAAAAACAAAAGACTAAAAGTGACAATGTTGTTGCCGGGTAACTAGCGGAGATACTGTACATGAGTGATATCAATCTTGTCATCTAACTCCTAGTAAGAAGGCAAATAAGCGTATTTCCCAAAATGTTGAACTATTCCTTTCTGAAAAAGTCTGTCATTGAGAAAATGCACATGCTGTTCTTCCTAATTTCCCCTGTTGTTGACACCTAGGTGAGCCTTGACTCCCGCGTGCGTGAGGCCATCAACAGGAACATGCTGGAACCCAACTCGCACACGTTCGATGATGCCCAGCTGCAGATCTATACACTAATGCAAAGAGACTCGTATCCCCGCTACATGAACTCCCCAGCCTACAAAAACCTGCTCAACACTCTGTCAGAGCAGTCCCCCGAATCTTAGGGTGGTGATGACCTGTGATCTTTTAACTCTCTTTATCTCCCCCCATCCCTACCCTCTTTTTTAAAAATTTTCTTTTTATGTTCAGTGTAGGATTACATGAACCAGGCCTCAGGCCTGGCCCCTCCCAGGGATCTCAGCGCTATTGTGATCTGCACCTGACCGAAGACACTCAGGTCTCAAAATCTCCCGAGGGCTCGACATCACAAGTACTGCTACAGATCAACATAGCAAAACACTCCAAAGGAATATGAATACATTTTTTCTGTTTTTTTCTTTCTTTTGATAGAAATAATCTATTTTATTTGTGTTCAGAGTTTTTTATGGTCTGTTGTTTTTTTGTATGATCGTTTGGGGGGAAAATGATTCCTACTGTAGACTATATATTTATGAGTTTGTAAATAGTAAAAATGGAATTGTGGGTATTTTATGTGGAAACGCCTGGTTCTATTTACTGCGTATGAAAATCAAAGCTCAAGTCAAAGGCTACACGTTAGCTCTACTTGCAGGCAGCTTTGTGGGGTACTGTATGATTTTACCTTGGTTTCACCCTGTTTTGTTACCTTACCTCACACTTTGGTACCTGTGACAGTGACTTGGCAACTCCAGTTCATGTAGGCATTGTGCGTGATTGGAACTACTGTAAGTGTGGTTTTCAGTGAAGTAACAGAAAGTGGCAATAGCTCTTGTCACGGTGTGCAATTTGTTTCCTTAAGAAACTGAAATCAATGACGGAAGGGTAATTTAACTTTCTTTACTCACAGAAGTTTGCCTACTTCAGACAAGATTTTTTTTTTTTTATTCAAGTGTTACTCACTGCACACCTCATAGGTTAAGTATAGTTTTACTAGTATTACCTATGTAATTCTATTTTACCAGTAAGTATTTTTATTTATGTATATCTATTGCCAATACAAAAAACAGCAAGTACAAATTATATTTAAGGACTGACAGATTTAAGGATTTAAGTAAACTAAAGGTCGCTATCAGAAAATGTTCAAATTTGAGGAACACTTTATTTTTTACGAATCTGTAATTTCCTAATATTTTTTGTTTCCTTGAAGGAACTATGTAACTTTGTGCTAATTATAAGATGAAACGAGAATTTCCTTCCATTTAAACTGAGGTAAATATTAATTCATCAAAAATGATTGGAAACATATAGGGGTAGTTTGGCATTTTGGAAATTATTTTATTATGTTAATTTTTTTGGAAGAACGATAGCACTCTGTTTGTCTGTCAAATATGAAGCTACAGCCAACAATCAGGATAGCTTAGCTTAGCACAAAGACAGGATACAGAGGGAAACAGCTAGCCTGGCTCTGTCCAAACGTAACAAAATACACCTATACTAGAACCTCTAAAGCTCATAAATTACGATGATATATCTCTTGTTTAATCTGTTTAAAAACCTAAGTGTAAAATCGACAATTTGCCGTTGTACATATGTGACGGATTAGTTGCCTAGAAACTGCTCCCGGTCAAGAAATAGTCCGGCACATAATCCCCTGTAAAATAGCATTTTTTTACACTTTACAATAGTTTTACACTTTGTATGGATTAAACAAACAAGATATAATACATTAATTTGTGAGCTTTAGAGATGCCGGTGGCTGATTTTGTTTCCTTCAGACAGAGCCATGCTAGCTATTTCCTCTTTTTCAGTCTTTACGCTAAGCTAAGCTAACCGTCTCCTGGCTTCATATTTACCATACAGACTTAAAGTGGTATTGCTCCTCTCATTGAACCCTCTACGAATACGCAAATTTCCCAAAATGTCAAACTTTTGCTTTAACTCTACATTTATGTTAAATTGTATGTTTACCTGTAGACACATTTTACACTCTTTCGTATGACTATGCTATGTTAGCAATCAATTGGGATTAATCAAATGGAAGTGTACCAATTGGAAGCTGTCTCTGTTAAAGCACTAATTAGTACTAAATTACAGTTTCCTCCAAGAAATTACATTGAAAATAGGAAATTATTCAGAAATTACAGACCCTATACAATAAAGTGATACCGAAATTTGTGAAATTAGTTTTTGACAGCAGGTTGAGCCATTTATTTATAGTCCTGCAAGATTTTAACAACAACAAAAAATTTAAAAGGCCATTTGCTGTAAGAAATTGATGATGTTCTCAATTGACACGGGTCAGGCCAGGTTAGCAGCAACACCAAAGCTACCATGTAAACTGTGTTCATACGTTTATTGAGAGCGTTTCCATTGACTAAAATTGGAGTTGCCAAGTGTTAAATACTTTTATGTATTCTGATAGTTTTAGTTGAATTACTTTGTTGCCTCACAAACATGTCACTCAAAGACAAGATCCTCACATGGGGAAGTGCCTTGACATTCAATTTTATGACATCTTTCTCATGGGCAACAGTTGTTTTCAAACTCTTGCCATAAGGGTGGTTACTGGAGCACCAAGCCAGTTTACTGGAAATTGTCCCTCTCATTGGCCAAATTATCGCATGTGTTTTGTCTTGATTCCGTAGTTGTGACTAGACTAGTCCATTTTGGTAGCGTGTACCAAACAGTATGGTGGAGGGTGATGACAACACATGTCTTTATTTGCTGAGGACAAACAAAGATCAATGGATAGGGCTGGTTGATCTGAACTTCTTGCCAACCTGTGTGCTTCACGGTGGCACTTCTACTTGTCTTAGAGTTAACTTTAACTTACTATGTGCAATTTGAGCTGATGAATACACTGCGCAGATCAACCTCAAACACAATCTAAGCCAATGGTTTGGAGTGATGCCTATAAATGTTGTTTCTTCTTCTGTTTACTATATGAAATGTGTTATTTTGCGCTGAGTTTACTGAAGAATACATTTTTAAAAAAACAAATAATGTGAATGTTTACAGTATATGGTTTTAGTTTTTTTTCTGCTACTCTCCAAGAAAATAATGACTTGTGGGCATTTTGATTAAGATAAAATAAAGCACAATAATTTTACTGACTCTGCAGTGATTTTTATCACAAAACCACAACACATAAATACTAAACACACGTTTCAATCATCAACCTTCATCAGGCAAAATTCATACAAACATTTTAGTTTGGTGGTCAAATTTAGAGTTTTTGATCCTACAAACCAAAGACCTTATGGTGTGCAGGAGCATTTTTGATATATCAGAATAAGTCAGAAGATAAATTAAAATATTGGTATGAAGGTAAACATGGGCAAAATCATTCTGTATTCTGCATATTCTTTGAAGGAGATACCACTAAATACAAAGCAAAGGGTCATAAATAAAACAAAAATTTGGACACCTGGTATGCCACAAGATTAGACTTTTAACAAGTAAACTGACTTGCTCTTGTGTGATTGATCTGGGTATGGCTCATGATGACGTAAGGCAGCACTGAGTTCACCCTAACTAATAATAAGCAGAGTTAAAGGTTTTTCAATAACTTTGCAGATGATAGAAAATACTGGAAAATATAGTTAAACATAAGCAAAATGTGCAAGTCTCCCTGTTTTCATTACAGCAGTGGTTCCCTACCTGGTTTGTGACACTTTGACGCAAATTAACGTCTGCTCACAGTGTCTGCTTATATGATTATATTATTATATTAACTTTGAGAGAAAACCACAGCATTACAGGATAACTTTTACTCAAAATATTAGGTTTTTCCACCATAAAACAGATTGATCAGGTGAATCAAGGTAAAGAAACTCACCAATTTAATTTACAATTTGTTGTTAATCAGACGGGTCAACTTATTGACCCAACTTAGGTGGCCCCTATTAGATACACACAAGAGCTGCAGTGAGGTGTCCATTACAGACAGTAGAACCTAAATCTTAAAAAACATGTTGCACACTTGAGCTTCATATGGTAGTAAAATAGTATTTAATAGTAGTTGATGGTTGCACATCCTTCCCCAAGATCAGACTTTCACTGACTGAACAGCCTCACTCTTATGCAACTGGTCTGGGTTCAGTTTGTGTGGCGGTAAGGCAGCCACAGCAGCTCATCAACATAGAGTGGTTGCACCTGGCAATTAAAAAAACCTCGAGGAAACAATTGTGTATCCTCCCCTGGTTCAGCCAATAACATTATCCTGTCCCTAAACAGATTAATGTGCATACATCAGCATCCACTTTGATGTGATGAATATTCCACCAATAGCAAATGTATACACACACACACACACACACACACACACACACACACACACACACACACACACACACACACACACACGGTAGCCCTCTCAGATCCCTAATTGCATTAGTATAATGTTAAAGATTCACATAACCAGAGCAGACTGGAGGCACATCATAACGGACGGCTAATGAAAAGCACTTCTTTTTAATCAAATGGATTACACTTTATTGGGAAATTAAATAAAACAATGCAATGTTGTGAGGGAAAGCAAAACAACATTGTCCAAAGTGTTAAAACTACATATAAAAAATGCAGATAAAAGAGAATGAGACAAGATTGATCGCATATATCTGACAGTGGGAAACAACTAATAACAATAGTAAAAGATTTTGGGAGGGAGGGCATTAGGTAACGGACGATGAGCTCGATCTATGAACAGGATATTTACTCAAACGGTAACTGCAGTGGCATCTTTGTATGGCATTTTGTGTACCATGTACCACAGAGAAAAAAGCTCCAATCTGTTGCAGATAGACAGAATCTGGTCCAGGAATTTTGCTACTTGGAGTGCCGAGGATGATGCCTGCAAGTTCAGCAGAACTAGAAAACACACAAAAAAAACACAAATTAATACCCAGATACTGGAATATTTACTTTAAACACTGAATATAAAGTCATGAACAAATAGTCCAATATATAATATCTTAATATCAACAAAGACTGACAATGTATTCCAAACAGCAAAATCCCTAAAGTGTAATCCAATATAGATTTTATTTCTTTTCTCTGACATCTTTCCACTCTTTAATTAATTATAAGACTATGTTTAATGGTAATACACTTGTTTAAATTCATGATATATACACATATACAAAACATATACAGTAGTATTATTCTCCCTCTTCAAATGCAATGGATGAATGAGTCAGTTAATCTCTACTGACATTCATTACCACACCTGCATTCATGCATTTTTAAGCTAGATAAAATATTCATTCACAACACACTAGTTTCTATTTAAAGGCCAAATAACATTTTTTGGATTTTATGGGGAGCTTTCTTGTCTGTATTCAGATACTTGACAGTATAGATACCAACAAGTAACATGAGGGGAAAGAGGAGTATGTCATGAAACAAAGGTCTACAGTCCCCTGAAATTAAACCACGGACGATGCAAATATATGGTACACATCTTAACCCCTAGGCTACAAAGACACACAAAAACCAAATAACACTGAGTGCGTTTACATGTGCATGAGTATCCTGATTATGATCAGGTTGTCCTGGTTATGTGTTTTGCATGTAAAAACCATATCCTGGTTTCAGAATCCTGGATATACTAGCTTGAATACTTCCCAGGATACTGTGGGATGTAAACGCCTGATCCCGGTTTCAGATCATTCTCTGCCACGTTTGCAGGCAAAAATTGAATCTCGATTTTTTTTTTCAGGCTTGGGGTCGATTCACATTTTTTAAGACAGTTGAGAAGAATAATCCTTGCACCACTTGCAAGGATTATGCATTAAATACAGGTTATCAAGTACCATGCTTCAACTGAGTAAATTGTGAGCATTCAGTTTAATAATCAGCTTCAGCACAGGTAGAGTAGAAGGGTCCGCTCACTAATTGATCAGCTGTTGTTTGTGTTTCTTTATAAAACATCAGCCTGATATCTGCACACTGCTGCTAGCTAGCATTTTCTAGCACTTCAACTCTCCTCAACAGAGATGATACCTTGTCAACTAACACAAACCAAGAGTTTTTTTCAGTCTGTCCATCTGACAGATGTCCCGTTAAATTCACTATGAGATAGCCAGAGAGAGTTAGCTACCTGGAGTCTTGACAGTCCTGTAAACTGCGGCAGGTGTGCATGTAGTGTAACTAATCATGTCACAGTTTACAGGACTGTTGTGACGCATTTATACATCGTGCAAAAACAAAAATTTTGATTTATCAAACTAAGGGAGGAAATTTTGACTTAAGTAATGCAGATCATGAAATATGCTGTCGCTTGTGTTTTCCATTACTGGTGATCTGTCAGAGCAGATAAATCCAGAAGAATAATAACTTAAGCAGAGTCTAGACATCCAGAAACCAAACTGTGTTCATTCTCAACTGTTGAGGTAACTCAGTCAGTACAGAAATAAGTGCCTGAGATGTTCAGGAATCAAGACACACCCGTAGGCAGACCATCAGAAACCTGAATACTGTTATGATCATGTAAACTACACATCCCAAATATAATCACAAACGGGATAAGACCCAAAACCAGGACTCTAATGTGCATGTAAAAGGCACTCATTGATGAACTGAACATGGGTGGGACTAAACAGCCTGTGCAGAGTGGACAAGGGCATCTTCAAAAGGTACTGATGCTTATAATGTGGAGAAATATACAACCCAACCAATTAAACAGAAGTTAAAGTCTTGGCATGGATAGAGGGAGTCAGAGGGAGTCAACATAGCCCACATTAAGCCACATACCTTCCATCTATTTCCGCACTGATTGCAGAAGACAAATGTGGTCATTGGCTCATCAGCACTGCGAGTTTGAACCTGAGGAAAGGATAAAAATGGACAATGAATGTATTACTATATCATACCAAACAAGCAAGGGTTAAATATGACTTTACAAAACATGTAATTTCTTGCCAAACCTATTTTAACCATACACCACAACGTCAGTAAAAGCTTCTGCTACTGCCACAGTTAAAAAGAAGCATAAAAGGTGATCTGTACCTGTGTGTAGGTGCAGCATTTCCCCTTGCACTTGCCACAGGTGAATAGATCTGTCTGAGTGCCCCCAGTGGTGGCCATCTGGTGGTCCCTGACAGCCTCTTTGGTCAAATTCTTCCTCATTTCCTTCAGCTCATCACTGGCCATTTCCTACAGAAACAGAAGAATGTCAGTAATAATAATGATGATAATAATAATTTAAGCAAACCAATTTTAATCTGTTTATGTTGTAATTAAAGACATACTTTATTCAATTAAATTATATCCGAGTAGAAGTAAAAAGACACATTTTGCTATAACAAATGTAAGAGAAATGGTGCAACTGCAGAGACAGTGCTGGAATATTTACACTGCTGACTGTGTACCATTTCCCTTATAAGTCATCTACAGCCAACACACCTCTGCAGTCATCTTAGCCATACGCTCAGGGGTTACACTCCCGCATAGCACGGTCCTCCTTAAATTAGGGTTTTTCATATCCTTCAGATTTGAAATCCGGCTCCGCACACGGTTCTTGTATTTCATGTCTGTGTTCTTAAACTCTTGGAAGATAAGTGATGGCAGGTTAAGGAATTCAAGTTTTGCATTGTAGAAAAAGTAAAGCCTAAAACTTTACTTATATTAAAAGGCCTTTTAAGTGCAACAGTGGAGAAATAATTGGTTGCTTCATTGATCAGTTCATTGCCAGAAGATAAATTCACAACAATTCTGATAATTGATAAATCTGTTCAGTAATTTGTAAAGAAAATTACCTTGAGCTCTGGAAATGTATTTATTATTAATACAAATATATAATAACAATTAATAATAGTCAATAAATAATATAATAATTATTATTCTGTATCTATTTTCTAAACTTTCACTCTTCAATTAATAGATTAATTGGAAAAATATACAACAGATAAATCAACAATGAAAATAACCTAGTTGCTTAGTAGCAGCTCTAATGTGCATATTAGAAACACAGTAACAACATCCAGAATCAAGAAAAGTGACAAAGATCTGCTTCAAACACATTTGCCATTCACTAAAAAGGATATATTCCTCGATTTGTGCTCCAAGTTCATCACAATCAGCACCAATCGCAATATAATCATCTGAAGAAAAAAAAAAAGAGATGTCAGGGGGTAAACGAAAAATGTTAAAAAAACACTGTAAATAAAGAAAACAGTAACCAACCACAAACAAAACAAATATCCTGTCTTGTTGCTCGATATCATAACAATAGATTACCTCCAGCCTGCAGAGCATTTGCCAGCATCTCTCGGCATTTGAGCCTTATAGAGTCAGAGGTGCTGGGGGCACGAGGAAAGGTGTTGATTAACGTGTTGGGTGTAACATCAGGGGGCTCGCTCTTGCTGCTGGAGTTACTGCTGGAGCTGCTATATGAGCAATAAGAGAAATAGAATGTGTTATTGAAGCAAACAACATTTGAGAGCAACATATAAAAAGGATAGAAAAACTTTCAATATCTGCACACAAATGGCAGAAGATTTGTGTTGACCATCAGTAATAAAGTATCAAAAATGATCTTGTATTGTTACCTTTCTTCTTTTGCCTCTGGGCTTCCCTGTGAGGGAGAAACAACAGGCGTCGTTTGCTCTTTCCTCTTCTCATCTGCAGGCTTCTCTCCACCTCCGGGCTCGTCTAGAATAAAATCAAATCAAGCAAGTAAGAAAAATTACATAAGAGTGAAGCCTTCTTGATTTTAAGGGTTGTAATTTAAAAATATATGTATATATATATATACAGTATGTCTCAGCATTGCAATCATTTCTGTGAAACAAACAACTAAATGTAATTGTTATTTTTAAAGTTTTGATCGTTATTTAAGACATAAACCTAAATAGACATGAACACAAGCTATATTAACAGAACTTCACCCTCTGTAAACAGTCTTGTCCTGCATTAGAAAAGTATGTAGTTAAAACAACCAAACAGCTAACAGAACATTGGCCAAGCATCAGGGAGAAAAAAAAAACACTGAATATATCAAAAAGAAGCCTATTAAGTATGTATGATAATTAAAAATTTAAAAAGTACATGTAATACAGACAGAATTATATAATAATACTAAAAATAAAAGGACAACTCTTCTTCTGATGCACTGAAATATTCACAGGAAATAATCTGCTCAATATTCATCCAAATTGCTAATTTTACACAAACATCCTGCAGTTATTGTGTTCACTATTTGGGTTAATTGTACAGTTTATCAGCTATTCTTTACTTTTATTGTTACACTTTTGTTATAATATGAAATATCCATAAGACGTGTCAGTTCATCAGCTGTCGTCAGTTTACTCTAGAGTAGTGGTCCCTTACGGAAAAAGGGTGGGAACCACAGTTTTATAGTATTATGTAGTGTTTCTTTATTATATCTGTGGAGAGACGAGTATCAGTGTACAATTTTGATAGCAGATGGTAGAGAAAGACAGAAAGCATGGGGGGGAGAGAAGGGAAAGACATGCAATAATGGAGGGAATAAAAGTAGGGACACTGTGATTATTTGGTCTCTTAATTGCATGGCTGATAGGACACCCTCAGAGTAGAAGTGTTGTGTCAGAAAGTTTTAGGTACAATATGTACAGCCTGTTTTCAACTGCAGCAATGATTACGAGTCACACAGCAGCACAATGACAGTGAAGAAGAATCAAAGCGACTGTAATGGCTGGGAAATATACTGTCATATGAGGTAGTAATTTTGTGATACTTCTGCTTTTTAAAAACATCGTCTTCATAAATAATTTGTCTGTTCAGTCATTAATCATGAAATTATTTCATGATCTTTGAATAAAACCCCCAGAATAACATAACAGAATACTTTCAATCTGTGTTATTTCAGCAGCAAAAATCAAATACTGTCAGAAGTTACACTACTATTGAGAACAATATCAAGATATGCTGCCTATATTACACAATAACAACTTTAAAAAAATAAAATAATAACTTAAATCTTCTCTAGCCAACGCTTGCCATCAGCGTGGATGCATTTGTTAAAACTGTTGGCTGCTGTTCATTTGTTTGTGCTGCTGAACAGATCACTTACTAACACCCCTGTGGTTTGAGAATAGGTGTCAGTAATTTAAGAAAAGTGCGACAGGACATTTTTGACAGCTGGTGTAACCAGAGCACAATGTGTTACAATAAGCAAATGATCAAAATTGACTATGGCTTCATAAAGTCGTTAACAATCAGTTACAAACAGATATGTTTACTGGCGCCGATACAATCATGTCTAACAGTTTGAGACAAAAATCTCTGCAGAAGAATAACATACACACAAAACAAATACACACACATTCGAGTATGCGTAGACTTGAAAAGTAGTAATTACCCAAAAGCTTCTTCCATGATTTGATCAAGGACTTGGCTAGGGATGTCACCTCCTCGTCTGTGCTCTGCTTGCGGATGGCATTAACGGACATCCCAATTCTGGTAGACTGTGGAAAGACATTGTGTCAGTGCTTCAGGGTTTGAGTGCTGCCTGTGTCGACGATAAGCCTTCAGTGGGAATGAGCAAAGATACCTGAAGCAACTCCAGTGTCATGGGGACAGTACGCAGCTCCTTCAGAAGATCCAAAGCCCCAGACTGCAGAGGAGAGGGGAGGAAGAGAGAAGCATTCATAGATACATTTAAACCCATGTCATACTGAACCTGTCGTTAGCTGTAAACTGATAAACACAAGTATTGGTTTCTTATAAATCTTAAGATATACTTGACGCCCGTTCTGCAGTAGTCAAGTTTTATTTATTAACAGTGATATTTCAGATGTAAGTAGGTTAGACAAAATTAATTCATTACTGAATTGTTAACTAATTATTATTTATAAACAGACAAAAGCCATTTATTTTGGGTGTAAGTAACATTAATGTTAAGAGTTGAAACAAATAGTTGATTAATTGAGTATAGTCGATCAACACAAAATGAATTGGCAACTATTTTGATAATCAATTGATCATTTAAATGAATTTTAAAGCAAAAAAAAACCAAAAAAAAAAAACCCCAAGAAATATTGAATTGTTGATGTGATGTGATGATTCGTTGCTTTTCCTTGTCATCAATAATATCAAACTGAATCATTTTAGGTTGAGAGGTTCTTGGTCTGACATATCAAGGCACTTAGAATGCACCACAGTGGGCTCTATGAAAATGTGGCTATTTTCTGACATTTTAAAGACAAAATAACAAATAATAATAAAATAATCGGCAGACATACCGATAATGACAAACATTATTAGTTGCAAACATATTCACGCTATACCGTGTGTTTAACCAGCATTACAGTTACAGTAGCTAACGCTTAGCGTCCATAACAGTTAGCAGCTACTTAGCCGCTTGCAAAATCCCAACCTCCAACTGATCCAACAGCATGCATTCATTTCATAACTTAATCCATAATCTAATTAAACTCAGCTATCTTTAAACGACCACATCTAACATGTTGTTGCGTTGCAAGGCACCAAGCCAGCAAGGGCTAGTGGACTGCTATGTGGCTAACTACTAGCCTGCCGTTAACATAAACAGACTTGCATGCTAACAGTTTGCTGCTAGTCATAACAACAGGTATGTTAGCCGCGGAGTTTAATGTTGAGAGTAACGGTGTAGTCAGCGGCTGGCATAATATTCTGGTGTACTAGTGGAGTTTTTGTTGACAGTGACCAAACTGGCTAGTCGGCAGCTAACTAACATTAACTCCATCACAACCAGTTAGCGCCAACGTTAGCACAGCAGCGGGCAGGTAAGCGTTCATTCTTCTCACCCCGTTCTTCTTCTGCGCCATCTTATCCATTTTCTTCGCGATTCTAATGATATCCTCTTCTTCCTTTTTGCCCATGATGACGGTTGAATCTTTAAAAAAAATAAAAAATCAGGAGGAAACGGTAACGAAAATACACGACAAAAGATCACGCCAGTGAAGTGAAAGCGGCGGCGTCTACTTGGCGGACCGGGGACCGCACACACTGACCCTCCGCTCTGTAGCAGACGTGACTAGTCGATGCACGATGGGTTTAAGGAGAGTGAATCGAGACGGAAAACAAGAGTCCTCTAAGACAGCGGTTCCCAACGATTTTGTGACCCCTTAAAATAAAGCAAAGTCTACCGTCTACAGTCTACAGTCTATGAGTCTACCCCTTCGTCACATGTTGAATTGTCTGACAGTTAAGTTACCGATTATTGTCTTGATTAATCGGTTTTGTCAATAAAATGTTCCCCACAGTCCAAGGTTACATCTTCAAATGTCTAGTTTTGTCTGACAAACAGCCCCAAAGATATTCAGTTTGTTACCATGTTCGACAAAGAAAAGAAATAAATCATCACATTTGACAGGCTGAAACCAGCTTATTTTTTTACATTTTTGCTTTAAAAATTACTAAAATGATTATTCAAGTATTTTTTAAGTTTAAAGGATGGGTTCACAATTTTTCATTTCATCTATTTTGATTAAAGACTATGATTACATTGTACAGAGAACAAACAAAACATACAATAATAGCAAAACATCAGCACACATTATGGCTAAAGTACTAAAAATGCTGCTTAAAGATCCCCCTCCAGACATGTTTTAAGATGTATATAAAATACTCTGAGTAATATTTTGTCTGATCATTTTTCCCCCCACAAAAACTCCCTTGAAATGACATATACCGCTTCTCCCTCATTAAAAATCCCGAATCTATAAATATGCTGTCATACTTTTGAGCTCACTTTGTTGCCTCTGCGTGGCCTGATCTTTCAGCCTCCGTTCAACTGTTAGTTTCAACCAGCTGATGTTGTTACACTTTTGTGTGAGCCAGAGGTAATACAAACCACAGTCATTCAGCATCTGCTTGACCTGCAAGACCCATAGTGACACATATACATCTGAATCATGCAGATTGAGTCTGTCTTAAAATTTGATGATAAAAAGACTGTAAATGTGGCAGATATCCACTTGATATGACTGCCTCAGACTGCTGAAGCCTCATATAAGCTTCAGATAAACCTTTAAAAGCATTTTTGTGTGGACACACTGTGGATTTTGGCCCCCATCACTTACATAAAGCACATTTGAAGGAGTATGAACAGGAGGAATGATTACAGTGAGGAAAACCTCTTTCAGTGTTCATATGGACTGTTGTTTTAAGACAGACTTGAAAAATTGTGAACCTATCTTTTAAGTGTTCATCACTCAGTGCTTAAATTAGACAAATGGTTGAGTTTTACAAACAACTAGATTTGGCTCCATTTGTCAAGTTCTGCATAAACATTTGCCATCATACCAAAAACAAAGCCCGCTTTTTGGCATTTTTGCAATTTATCGTTAGATGGCGCCAAAGAGCCACTTGTGTCTCTACTTGGGTTGACCATGGACTCAGTTCTGAAAATCAACCAACCATAATCTGCTTCAAAAACTACATAGACTAAGTTTTGGGTCTTTCACTGCTTTAACGTTAATAGTTAATCAGATAGAGCTGAGTGCATTAATTGTTTCGTCGACAGAAAATTGATTGGCAACAATTTAAATTGGTTGATTAATCATTTATTATGTGCCAAAAGTTCAATGGTTCAAGCCTCACACACACACACACACACACACACACACACACACACACACACACACACACACACACACACACACACACACACACACACACATATTTAGGCAAAAGGCACTTAGCAACATGTAGACATCAACTTGGGCCCTCGGAAATTGTTATGGGACATTTTTCACTATTTTCTTATCATAGACCAAAGAAATAATTGATATGATAATCATGTTTAGGATTGGTAAAAATTTGTCTCAAGTTAGGGGTCACAAGTCAAAAATGTTGGGAAACACATTGAAATAGCTGTTGGAGACACTGATGGTACAATGCTGGTACTTCTTTGGTACTGTTGACATTATAGAATTTGTAATTTTCCAGTATAATGGTGTATAATTTTACTTAAGCTCCAAGTGACAGTTCATAGACATTAATGCATTATTCAGCATAATTACCAGTCAATTAAAGAGAATAAGACTCATGGCTTTTGATGAGGGCATGGCTGATGTGCAGATCAAACCTGTGACCTTTCAGTAACAGGATCTAGGCCACAATGATGGCACACTGTTGATCTTGCATGTATGTGGCACTGATTGACTCACTAATTTGGATTTTACTAATCCAAACAGATCAGCATGTGACATACCACCTAGGGATTGAAGGTTAGGCAATTATTAGTAGTCTGAATAATTTAACTGAGCAAAACAAGTACTTTGCTGCTAATTACACTACATAGAATATACAGTATACAGCACAAAAAAGTCAAATACTTTGCCAAGATGTGTTTTGTTTTTTTGTTGTTTTTTTTGCCTTTTATTTTATGCTTATTCCACTTAAATAAATACACTAAAAGAATATTTCCTCATATTGACCTACACTGACATTATGGCCCTTTCTTTCAATCCCCCTGCTGGCCAGTCTCCATCTTTTGAGACAATGCAGAATGCACTTATGCACCGCACGTGCTAGTGGGAGGTATTAGCAGGTTTTATACAGTCAAGGGCAGTTGGTAACTGGCACATTGTCTGTCTACAGTATAGTGACATAGCTCTCACCCCTTGATGCAATTAGATGATAAGCCACTGTTAACAGACCAAAATTCAAGTCTACTACATGCTACAAACTTTTAGATATACTGTATTTACCTTCCAAGTGTGGATACAAGGATTTCTATGTGAAGGCTGCAATATTAACAACATTATTTCTTACTAATTATATTCAGCAAGAATAAATAATGATGCACTGTGTGTCTTGAAATGCGATGGTGGATTTCCATTACCTGCTGTGAGGTAAAAGTGCACTTTAAGGACCTTATTCTGCCTCATGCTGTCAGCAAGTGCGCAAAATCTTTAACCTAATCCCTATTAGGCCAAGACTTCTCAAATCTGATTATGCAGGCTGCTTGCAAATTAGAAATAGGTCTCGCCACCTGTGGTATCTGTTTTGAGTGGGATAGATTTACTAATATCATTTGACCTGGAGAGTTCATGTACCTTCACAAACATTTCCCATGAACTTTCACCTCCCTCCTTATTTACTTAGTTATTCTGCTGCTTACTGAGCCTTTTACTGTACTCATTCATCCCATTCACTCAGTTAGTTTCTTGCTTTGTGTTTTAGTGCAAATGATAAGTGAGGAATGTATAGCTATTGAGGCAGAGAAGACCTTTGGTACATATGTTTTCTTTATTTTTATTGGGATTTCTTACAGGATACATGCACCAAGATGCAAATATATCAGTTGACCAAATAAAATTATAGTCCCACTCCTTCAGGAGAACATATTGCCAACAATTTTTAAAATCTCATACTGGTAGAAGTGCACATTTTCAGTCCACTGTGGTTCATTTCCTCTGTGGTTTCCTTGTTTGTTACCTCATCTTGATATGCTGATTAAGTGTGAGCAAAGATTAAGCAAATTGGCCATGATGGTGCATGTCCCAAAATAGCCCTCGAACGCTGCTGAGAGGCTTTGACCAGCGCTCGGAGGAATACCAGATACACACTTTCTGTTGTTTTAGCTCTTATAATTAAGGGGAGATGTGAGATATAAGGTAAGTCTTGTGCATTACCTTTCTAGTGACATGTTTGTTTGCCAGTCAGTTATTTTCTTCAGTACCTGTAGGGTGTATTTTGTGTAATTCAGGTGTGTGTGGCCTAAGTGTGTGTCTTGGTCTGTTTAGACTTGTTGTGCTGCTCAAGGTAAAAATGGTGGGTTAATATTTTAACTATAATGAAGTAGAAGCTTTCCTGTGACATTGTTCCTCAGACTATTTATGTTCTATTTAGTGTAGTCTATCACAGAACTAAATATATAAGATACAACAGAGAGTCTAAGCTCTAACACAATGTGTTTTCTTGTAATGTAATGTATATGGTATTAATCTGTCCTACTGGGCTGTATTTAATGATAACATGAACATATAGTATTAACTACATCCATGTTATCTATGATAATATACCTATATAAAAAGACCGATATTACAGTAAAAAACTATACAACCATAACATTTTAGGTGATTTTAATTTAATTTTGTACATTGTATTGTTTCATTTGAAATATAGTGTACATTACTTGTACAGTGATCACACAGTACAACTTTTCTTAATGTCTTAAGTAATTTAATGTCGCCACGTCTCGCGCATGATTGTAGTCCACTATCTCCACAGTAAAATACCTTGTAAATGAATGCTGATCACTGCTAACTGTTGTTTTGAATGTCCAGTCTTAAATCTTGAGATGATAGTTGAAATATCTTATAAAACACTCACTACTGTTAAAATGGATCCTTCATGGCAACTGAAAATTATTCAATATGGTTCCAAAACCGAATCACTACAAGAGAATTAGGAGATGGCACAAAAAAAGAAAAGAAAAGAAAAGAAAAGAAAAGAAAAGAAAAGAAAAGAAAAGAAAAGAAAAGAAAAGAAAAGAAAGGAAAGGAAAGGAAAAGAAAAGAAAAGAAAAGAAAAGAAAAGAAAAGAAAAGAAAAGAAAATCGCAGTTTGATTCTGGATCGGATTATGTCCATGAGAGTCTTTTTAGTCATTGTATGTAATACAACAAAATTTTGTGTGGCAACCCACATAAAGCAGCAGTAACAACACTAGGGAATGAATAAAAAGAATAAAATAAATAAAATATATGTTACACATTCATACAATGAGGTAGTCATATATATTATATTTTAGATGTATATATTAGCTTATAAGACTTATATAAAAGTGTTAAGTAGTCTATGTAGGCAGGTTTTATCAGGGCCACACTGTTTGATTCAGTGCCACATCACCATACATTACAGAACCATTTGTTACTGGTGAATGAGCTACTGTGTGTTTAAATGAATTTGTTATTCTAACAAGGGGTACTTGTTGGTATCTTTAAAAGTAAGACTGCTTTTCCTGTAGATGTTGGTCAATTTTAGGAGAAAATCTATAAGAAATGCATATTTTTACACTTTCAAACATTCTTCAAGACCAAGAATCAAATTTCATTTTCAGTGCAGTCTTTACTGCTTCAACTTCAACTTCAGTTTATTTAAAGTGCACATCAGCCAGATAGTCTCTGTACACTTAACAGGTCAATAAAAGCAACAACAGAAAAAAAAAACGTGATAGTACATATAAAAGTACACACACATACACACACTCACACACACACTCACACACATACTGGTAATAACATTAATATGACAACAAGGTTGAGGTTAGTAATTTTAAAAACAGGGATCATATAACTGTAACAGGGTTGTGGTAGCTACTTGTCAAAGAGGAAAACAGTCAGTGATTTGAGTTCCCAGCCGATGAAATTAGCAGACATCATAGTAAACAGAAAAAATATGTGTTTTCAGCTTGGATTTGACAGTAACAGAGCTTGCCTCCCGAATGCGCAGTGATAGATTATTCCACAGAAGTGGAGCTTGGTGGGCAAAGTCTCGACCTCCGAAAGAGTTCTTATTAAATTGAGGAACAGTTAAGTAACCGGCATCAAGAGAACGTAAAGGACATGATGGAGTATATGGAGCAATAAGGCTGGAGATATATTAAGGACCATTTTAGCCTATATAACTCTTATGTGAAACTACAAAATATCTCGTCACTAAATGTTTCTATTTGTTTTGAATAGAGCCTTGCACTATTGAAAACTGGAACTAAGGGAAAACTGTGTCTGTCCTTACAAACCCACAAATCCCTTGGTAGAAAAGGCATGGCGGAAGCTCAAATTGAATAATTTGACTTCCTTAAGGAAAGCTGATAGGTTGTACTATTCTGCTTGTTCTACTATTGATAACATCAACCTTTCACACATCAAAACAGAGAGAAAATTGACACAGTATTGAATAAATGGGAAAAGCTATGTGTGAAATTCAAATGTAATTCTTTGCTACATTGTGCATGGTTCCATGGGAAAGGCAAACTCAATTTTTAGGTGAATATTGGTGCTGCAACTTTAGCAGTACATGCTAAATTAAATTGCCCTTTGTAGGATTGAAAGGTGGCTAGAAAAAGGTGGTGACAAGTTTTCACAACAGGCTACTTCCAGCAGAGGCTCAGAGTTTCGAGGTACCAATGTATTCAGCCATAATTTGGTAAAACTAGTCGTTTTGAACATAGATGTTGGAGAGGTAGATCGTCTTCCAAGGCATTTCAATAGAAATTTGGATGCTTTTTTTCAGTTGTGAAATTTTGGCAACACTGGAATCTATCTTAACTGGATCAATTCAAGCTGATCACAGCCTTTGTGAGGGAACAAACAACAGACTTTCAACAGCCACCTTTCGAGCATATAGGAGATACATGTTTACTGAAGATATTATGAGAGGAGTCTCACTTTTAAAGCATAACTTACTTGCATTATTTGAGCATAACACCCCTCCCTCTCTCTGCTTCTTCTCTAGCCACTTCCAATATGAGCAACACACCCCTCCAGGAACCACCTGCCCAGGGATTGTCCTCAGGCAGTGGGCAGACATTACCCTCCCGACTGTTACAGCCCATCTCTGATCCCTCGGCTTCTAAAAGAGTATGTTTCTACAAAAGCGGTGACAATAAATTCGGAGGGCATCGCATGGTCATCAATGCCCGCACCTTCAAGACATTTGATGCTCTACTAGACGCTCTGTCCAAAAAAGTGCCTCTGCCATTTGGAGTGAGGACCATCACCACACCTCGTGGGATCCACCTTGTTAAAGGTTTAGATGACTTACACGATGGGGGATCATATGTGTGTTCTGATCAGAGACGGGTTAAGCCACTAAACCTGGATGAAGTGAATCGACGGCAGGTACCGTGGAATACCACCAGACCCATCAGCGCAGGGCGAAGAAAGCGCAAAGGACTCCAATTTGGGAGAAGGAATGAAGTCATCAACAGGCCACCAAAGGTCAATGAAAGGGTGACAGTAAGGACACCAAAGAAGCTTGTGGTCATCAAAAATAGGGATCCCACTGTTAAACGCACAATTGTGTTGCAGAGAAGAACAGCACCAACATTTGAAGCTTTGCTGGATTACCTCTCACAGGTCTTGCAGTTTCCAGTACTGAAACTCTACTCTGCAGATGGCAGAAGAGTAAGTACTTTTGTAAACTGAAATTGTTGAATGATTGTGGATCAATGGTAGTTTAAGGCAACTTCTGAAAATAATATAAGCAGCAGCGACCTTTGCGAAATGTGAAACTATCAACACAAATAAAGTCTTTAGGGCAAATATGTGCATGAAGGTTTGACATTTCGGGAAATATACTTATTTTTGCTGAACGTTAGATGAGGAAATCAATAACACTCTCATATCTGTCCACTCGGAGCCAGCAGCTGGTTGGCTTAGTGTAGCATAAAGATCGGAAAGAAGCAACCAGCGGTCGCTCCAGGACATTAATGCGACCAGGCAAGAAATAGTGCCACACATTTTTTGCTTTTTGTATGTGATGTAACATGTTAGTTAGTGAGCTTTTGAGGTGATGGTAGGTTGATTCTGTTAGAAATGCCAGGCTAGCTGTTTCTCCCTGTTTCAAGTCTTTATGCTAAGCTAAGCTAACCAGCTGCTGGCTGTACTTCATATTAGGGATGGGCATTTGAAGAAATTTCCTGAGGTGATGGTAGGTTGAGAGGAAGAGGAGGATTCATTAACCAGTGTCAGGTGTATGTTGTTCGAGTGGTACATCATTGGGGTCGTTGTTGTGTTGTAAGTAACGATATACACGTTATTGCAATGTTTACAATGAGCTTTGTTGTTTTTTAGCTCAAAATGGTCCCACACCAAACTTCGCCTTCATGTTTACTTTTGTCTAATCTCTACGGCAGCCCGCCGGCAACTGAGTATTCATTTTCCCTCTTGAATTTAAATTGCGCCCTCGGCTGGTTGCAGCACGTAGTGAAATTCATTGCAACTTCAAGACACATACATACATAACAAACTTTGATACGAACGTTAAATCGATTTAATTCCACGTGATCGAAAAAATTCTTAACGATCAATTATCGATCATCGATTAATCATGCCCATCCCTACTTCATATTTAACGGGCAAATGTGAGTGTCGTTCTTCTAAGCTACAGTAACTCTCTGCAAGAAAACGAATACACATATTTCCCAAAATGTCAAAATATTACTTTAAATTTTTCAAACTAGGAAATTGTTTTGTGCCTTGTAAATTTACTCCATGTCATGTGAATCTGTAGTAATACTGTTGTTGTCCTTGAATATACTTTCTAGCAGAGGAGTCCATAGGTTATTTTAAGCAAGGATCACACAAATAGGATAGCCATTAATGTAAGGCTGAAAAGAGCTGTGGGCAGACAGACACGAACACATGAACGTAGTTTCTGTGCACTATATCTTCACTTAGACAATAACTTTTTGAGTTTGATGGTCTAGTCTTGATCAGGAATACCATTCAACTCAAGGTTCACTTACTCGCTTGTTCCAAAGATTTCCGACTGTATCACACAGTCTTCATCAGCAGGTGGTTTTATCTCAGTTGTCATGGAGCTTTAGAGGTTCAAACTTCATTCTTTTCTGGGCACTTTTAGGACCTCTTGTCCTAAAAGAACAAGAAGAACAATTTGGCTTACAAATTGAGTTTGGCAGTTCATTCTCGACCTTGGAAACAGCAGTTAACAAAACAGTGTAAACTCAAGGTCCATTTACCTGCTTGTTCCAAAGCTTTCATATCACACCACATCACTTTGTCTAGTGGATAAAAGCATCAAGATTTGGATACTATCAATGAGCATTTCTTATTATTAAATGAATGAAAATTTATTGTGAAATCATTGTAGGTCTGACTGAGCTTTAACTGACATGGATTTTGATTCCATATCAAATTTGAAAAAACAACAACCAAAAAGAAACATCCAAGAAATAAAAGAGATCATGATATTTATGCACAGCATCTACCATAGTCCTGGCTGTGCTAGGACCATGATGATTTGTAGAATTGGTATTAAAAATTTTAAATATGTTTTAGAGAATTTTTTTGGGAGAGACAACTACACAAAACTGCACAACTAAAATAAAAAATAGAAAACACAGAAATGTTGCTGGGATGAATAATCAGGGCTTTCACTTTATATGTGACAAGAATTCCAGGAAGTCCTAAGAGGTTGTAATCAAAATCTCTACCCCCCCAGTGAGTTATCACCCTGTAATCCCTCCACCTTAAGTCCTTAAACAACAACATGCTTCCTGTTTAAGGTCATCATGATTGTTGAGAACCTTTAAATGCATCTTATGCCACTAGAATGGCCTAATAACCTCTTATCTCTGGTCTGTTTTATAATACCATGAGGCATTAAGAAATAATATCAAGTGTACATGAATTTATTGTTTTCATGTAAGCATCCAGGAGCGTAATACTTTATTACGGTCTATCTTACAATGGATACTCGTGTGTGAATGATTCAAAGTTACTATCATAATGAAAATGGTTTCTCCTCTTCTTTCAGATTGATGGTCTCGCTGCACTTATCTTGTGCAATGGAGTCATTGTGGCAGCGGGCAGTGAGCCATTCAGATTAACCAACTACAATTTTCACAGCACGGGCCAGATGGCACAGGCAATGTACATGGATACTGTGGAATCATCTATGTTGCAGCCTCAAGCTCGTAAGTGTTAAATAGTCCTACGGTACATTGCTATGTGAAGTATGCCATAAGCCAATATTCAAAATGTCCACATAATATCTTAAACAGCATAGTCAGTAACTGCAATTTCAAGGAACTGTTGAATGTAAACTTGCCAGACAGATGGAAGTTTATGTTTGTCTCCAAGCTTTTGCAGTCCTACAGGGACTATCACAGCAATTTTTATTTTATTTACTTAATTTTCTAAGTGTGATGTAACAGATAAGAACAAAACAGTCACTTCACTCCTGTTTGATACTTATGGTACATTATTTTAAGAGTGTCCTAAAGCATAGTTTTTATGTGAAATTCAGTATTTTTTGTTGTTAAAAGGTCAGCTCACTCATATATTTATACACTAGTTCAAAGGCTCAAATGTTTAAAAGTTCAATGTATTCATCCATAAAAAGAAAAAAGTTAAAGTCCTCCCATGCTAATCAACAAATGCTGATTGCCAAAATGCAGGAAATAAATACCCACACAAATATATGTATATATATATACCACGATAAAACATCCAAACAACAATCCATATATCCTTCGCAGATAATTTTGGTTTTACAGTATCTACCCTACTTTTGAGATATCTATCACTTTTTTGTTTTTTTGGCTTGACACAAATTCAATATAGCTGACGTGTTGAAAGAATAGTTTGACATTTTGGGAAATATACTTATTCGCTTTCTTACCGCGAGTTGGATGAGAGGATCTTCTCATCTATTTCTCTGCAAGGAAGCAAGCATCTTTATGAAAATATCAAATAATTCCTTTAAATAATGCTTCCGCACAGATATGAATATTACATGATGCTTTTGCAATCACCTTTTATTTATTTGTTTTCTCTTTCTCTCTCTCCCCTCCTTCTCTCTTTCACAAATACCTGTATTTTACACCTCCAACCAAAGAGAACAACAAATCCTTCTCAAGTGGAAGAGGCTCAAGGAACTTCTCCTTATCATCAGAGCGATATATCGTCAACCAGATAAACAACTCTCGAAATGGAAGCAGGAACAGCCACCTACATCACCATCGCGGATCATTTGAAACAGAGGTCAACCAGCGTCACACATCCATGGAGAGCTGTGGAAATGCTAGGGTAGAAGATGAGCATCATACTTGCATTGTACCTCAGGATGACGACATTGAAAAGTCTTTCCGTGTGAATCAAGATGGCAGCATGACCGTAGAGATGAAAGTGCGTCTGACCATCAAGGAGGAGGAGATGCTCCACTGGACTACCACACTTAGCCGCTCCAGCCTTACTAAGAGGGCAGTTTTTGCCTCAGTTTCTGAGTCGGGCAACAGTTCACCTGACTCAAACAATGCCGTTGCCAAAGACTCCTCTGGCGTCAGTGAAGATGAAGCTAAAGAGGAGAACCACCCCGCTGTAACTGGAGAGGGCATCAGCTTTAACAATGAGCGAGTATATGAGGGCTACACTTCTACAGCCTTGAGGAAAGCAAAAACGAGTTTCAAACGCGCTCCTACGCCAGGTCCTCGACATGTTAAGAAGAATGCATCTATTGAGAGTGTGAAGATGGTGACACAGTCAGGGGTCCAAGAGAGCACCCTGGGCCATTATTCCTACATGGAGAGGACAGCTGATGGAGAAGCAACTGAGGGATACTGCATGGTGAGACACACCAGCAGCAGCAGCAACCGGCCGGTCCCAAAGCCTCGGAAAACAGCATCTGCGGGGGCAAGCAAAAAAAGCTCCCACTCCTCAATCAGGTCGTCAGGGGTAGCTGAAGTCCTTCAGATACAAAATAACGGAATGGAAGTTAGAGAGACTGTGATGCATATTTATGAGAGTCAAGGCTGCTACAACAACTACTTTGCAAATGAGGAATATAGCGCAGATGGCGTACCTTTGCCTGGTCCCTCTTCAGCGCCAGATAGCAAGCCGTCCACTGACTCAGGGCCTCGTTCATCCAGCAATGATTGTGATATCGATTTTAGCTGGCAGCCACCCACGGCTGACTCACTACAAAGACTGAAAGAGGAGATGCTATCGTTGTCATCAGAACCAGTATCTCCGACACAAGCAATTCCCAACAATCTGTCTTCAGTATCTGAGAATGAAACTCAAAGGGCAACAAACTCTCAAATTGCAAGTGAGAAGAAAAAGGTGATAAAGACTTCAAGGAAGCAGAAGAGTTCACCTTCAACAAGTAACTCAGATAAAAAGCGGAAGGAAATTATAGTAAGCTCCTCAAAGAACAGCAAACTTTCATCCACTGGCAAGATCAGCAGCAATGCCAGTGTGGGAAAAAAGAGTTTGAGTTCATTAGAAAGTGCTAAAAGCAGTCAAAAGAGTAAAGCAGCAGAAAAGCCTGAATTGAAGAAATCAATTAAGGATGAAAAGTCACCCAGGAAGGACTCAGCTTTGTCAGTTAGCTCTGAAAATATGAAAAGGACCCCACCCAAGAAGCAAACATTAAATAAAACAGCTGCTAAGGATAATGGCCATAATGTAAATACTCCAACTGGAAGGCCTCAAATGAAAAAGAACATGTCAGACATATTACAACCCAAAAAATCACTTTTACCGGGCAGACAGAAGATGAGCAAACCCAAATCCATGATTGAAAACAGGATACTATTACCTAAAAAATCTTTAGAGTTGAGCGAGAGTGTTTCGATGCCTTCTCTCAATCCTTCACCCTCTGAAATCCACCAATATGTTGAGAACTGGTTAGAGAAAGTCAGCCCAGACCAAGTGCCATATATGGATGAGGCAGACGAATCAGAACCTCAGGCAAAGGTTGTGTTTAAGATAGGTGGTGATTCTGAATCGGAGGACAAGAGTGACTGCCAGCCTAATCCAGAAGAATATTATCCATCACCTGGTGATGCTATCAAGAAATCTGTTTCTTGTTTATCAGTTCCTTTTAGCCATGAAGGGCCAGCAACAGCTCTGCTTCACAATGATCAGAAAGTGAGAGGTTTATGTGTTTCAATGCCAAGTGTCAGAGTCGAACCTGCGCAGTACGAGAACAGACTGAGGTCACACAAATCTGTAGAGACCATTGGCCCAGTTGAGAATATATCATCTTCATCTACATCCAACATTTTAAGTCCAAAAGCAAGGATAAAGCCTGTCCTGCGGCAAATTTGTTCATCCATTCAGTGCATCAGATCAATACCTGACAACAGCAAGACATCAAATCTTGAGAAGTCCAACAGCCTTCCTGATTTCTCATCACAAGTGGCTTCAGTGTTTGGCTCGTCATGCAAAGCCCTCCTGTCATTCTTGTCAGTGATGACTCTGAGGGATAACCTAACAGGTCCTGCACCAAGTGATGGTAACGGGTCGAGAAGCAGCTCCGAGGCCATGCTGATGTTGGAGTCCCTGCAGAAAATTTCCACCATCGACAACCAGGAAGAGCTGAGGGAAAGTCTGACGGACTTGGAAAGCAAAGCGTCTTCTCATTTCAGAGAACGCTGGAAGGATTTCCAGATTCAAAGGGAAAGGCTAGAAAGTGATCCTCTTTCTCCCAAATTTTCAGAAACAGAGTTTGCCCTAGATGTTGTATCCGAAGGGGGTGATGTATTTGAGGATCAGCACATGGGAATAGACGAGCTTATGGAGGAGCTGAACATGCCGCAAGACCTCAGAGCAGAGATTTCTTCAACAATCCAACAAGCTAGAAGTTTTTACCCTGTAGAGGAGAGCACTTTTGTAGATACTGAAAAAAACCACTCAGACTCAGAGGAAGATGTGGAACAATTTGTTCAAGAATGCAAACAGTTGCCAGATCCTGAAAGTACTTGCATGGCTGAGAACATAACTGAGACAAAACAGGGCAATGATGAAGACCCCTCACACGCTGGAGAGGTAGATGACTTAAACGAAATGCAAAACATGTGTTATGAACAGGCAAAGATGATGACTGAGTCAGAGCAAGAACTCGATCAAGTTAAGGAAACAGACCTTGATGTAAAAGAATCAGATGTATCACAGCCAGAGAGAGACGAGGAAAATGAGAGGGAAAGAAAGGAAGAAGAAGACCAAATTGAGGAGGAAGTAGAGGAGGATAGGGAGGCAGTGAAAGACATGAAAGAGATAGATGATGATGGTGGTGGTGGAGAGACTGAAAATGAAGAAAGAGAAAGAGAGGAAGAAGTAGAAGAGGAGGCACTGAGGGAAGATGATGAGGGACAGGAAGCAGAAGGGTGTGGAGAGGTATCTGTTGAGAAAGAAGAGGAAGGGATGGAGGAAGAAATGACAGTTGATGAAGAAGAGGGGCAGGAGAAATTAGAAAAAGTAGAGACAGAGGATGGATTCATGGATGAGGAAGATGAGGAAGCAAGAGACTATGATAATGTTGCAGAGACTGATGAGAGAGATAGTGTTGAGGAGAAAGAAGAGGAGGAGAATTGGAAGGATGAGGATGAAGAGGAGGTGGATGAGGTAGATGAGGAAATGAAAGGGGAGGATCTGAGTAAGAAGAATGAAGATGAAGAAGAGGTTATTGAGGAGACAGATGAGGAAAAGGAAGCAGAAAATAACATTGAAGAGGTGGAAGAGGAGGAAGAGGGGGAGGATGTAGAGGAAGAAGCTGAGGAGGTTATTGAGGAGAGGGATGAAGAAGAAGAAAATATTGAAGGGGTGGAGGAGGAAGAGGAGGCGGGTGAAGAAGAAGAAGTTGAGGATGTAAATGAGGAGAGGGATGATGAAGGAGAAAATATTGAAGAAGTGGAGGAGGAGGAAGAGGAGGAGGATGTAGAGGAAGAGGCTGATGAGGTTATTGAGGAGAGGGATGAAGAAGAAGAAAATATTGAAGGGGTGGAGGAGGAGGAAGAGGAGGAAGGTAAAGAAGAAGAAGCTGAGGAGGTTACTGATGAGAGGGGTGAAGAAGTAGAAAATATTGAAGGAGCAGAGGAGGAGGAAGAGGAAGAGGGGGAGGGTAAAGAAGATGAAGCTGAGGTTATTGTGGAGTGGGATGATGAAGTAGAAAATATTGAAGAAGTGGAGGAGGAGAGAGAGGGGGAGGATGTAGAGGAAGAGGCTGAGGAGGTTATTGAGGAGAAAGATGAAGAAGTAGAAAATATTATTGACGGGGTGGAGGAGGAGGAAGAGGAAGAGGAGGAGGGTAAAGAAGAAGAAGCTGAGGATGTTAATGAGGAGAGGGATGATGAAGTAGAAGATATTGAAGAAGTGGAGGACGAGGAAGAGGGGGAAGATGTAGAAGAAGAAGCTGAGGATGTTAATGAGGAGAGGGATGAAGTAGAAAATATTGAAGAAGTGGAGGAGGAGGAAGAGGGGGAAGATGTAGAGGAAGAAGCTGAGGATGTTAATGAGGAGAGGGATGAAGTAGAAAATATTGAAGAAGTGGAGGAGGAGGAAGAGGGGGAGGATCTAGAGGAAGAGGCTGAGGAGGTTATTGAGGAAAGAGATGATGAAGAAGAAAATATTGAAGAAGTGGAAGAAGAGGAAGAGGATGTAGAGGAAGAGGCTGAGGAGGTTACTGACGAGAGGCGTGAGGTAGAAAATATTACTGAGGATGTGGAGGAGGAGGATGCAGAAGAAGTAGAGGAGAAGGATGAGGAAGATAAAGAGGAGACTATTGAGGGAAAAGATGAGGAAGTGGTGGTTAGTGAAGAAAATGAGGAGGAGGAGGAGAAAGAACAGGAAGAGGAGGAGGAGGAGGAGGAAGGTGAGGTTGTTGTGCTTGAAACTATAGAAGAAATCATGATCAGAGATGAGGAAGAGGAAAAAGCAGAATTTGACAAGGATATAGAAGAGGAAGAAATGCGGGAAGAGAGTGATTGGAGCAAGGAAGAGCTGGAGAAAACGAGTCTGGAAGAAGAATCAATAGAAGAGAAAGAAATCGTAGAGGAAATTGAATTTGAAGAAGATATGGAATTAGGTCAGATGTTAGGTGAAGAGGAGAGGGAAGATGATGAAGAAAGTGAAAGTAATGAGTTAAATGAGGGATGTGACAGAGAATCAAATGAAGAGGAGGAAGAACAAAATATTAGGGATGATGTAGACGGCATCGGTGATGATCCGGTTTGTAAAAGCCTACTAGATGAGGCCTCATATTTGAGGCAGCACAGGAGTAGTTGTGAGGAAGATCAAGCAAACTACGAGGAAGCAAATACAGATATTAAGGAAGGACATAGCACCGAATCACCAACCAAATATTCCACTGAGGGTCAGTGTGAGGATGAAAAAGGTAACGGAACTGACACAGTTAATGAAGTTGAAACAGATGAGGGAGGGGAGCGTCACGACGAAAGAAGCGGCGGCCTACCCCACCCAGTGGAGATATCACAGGAATTACTTGACTTTGTTAATTCTGCCCTCCAGTCTTCTTCACTCATATTCATTTATGATGATCGAGGTCACATCAGGATAGAGCCGGATAATGCTCGAGTTGCGCAAACAAACCAAGTTGTAGGCCTAATTCCCAAAAGCAACAATGATAGCTCGTACGGCTTAAAACGTCTACCGAGCCCGAGCACCTCAGATTTATCTGACTACAGACCAGAAACGTCGGAGAGCGGTGGATATAAAACTCAGGAGTCTGTAGATATTATTTCAGAGAGTGGTGAGGAGACTTCAGAGAGACCTCCTCCAGTCTACAGACATTCAGTACACAGGACTGAGAAAGCAAACGTGGAGCGGGCTAAGTCCTCCAACTCCAAACTGTCCGTGGCAAGTAAGTCAGAAGTCTTGCAAAGTTCCCGATTGAAAAGTGGAGGGAGTTTCTCTTCCCGTGATTCGGGCACTAAAGCCTCAAGGGAAGATCTGTCTTATTTCAGCGCTAGCGCTGCAAGCTCATTAAAGGCTGATGCCGAAGCTGCTACAGAGGCCGCACAGTGCATTTCTTTTGGCTCAGACAAAGACTCAAACGATGGGGTCTTGATTGACAAAGGTAGATGGCTGCTCAAAGAGAACCACCTCATTAGAAAATCTCCTCCAATCTCACTAGGAATGTACGGTAATTTGGATAGTACGTCCATTGACACAGGCCAAGAGAACACTAGCGAGGATGTCCCGCCTCATTATAAAATCCAGAACAACCCCCTCGCAGCCATATCTTCATCAGAGCTTGAGGAAATGGCTAAACCTCCAACTCCAAAGTGCACCTACTACAACATGCCACATGGAAGCGATTCAGACCCCTTTCTGGACGACGTCAGTCTTAAAAGTGGGAAAAGAGATTCAAGCAGTATTAAAGGGAGAGGTTTCAGGGTATCACCTACTATTGACACATCCAAAACTTGGGCAAATAAAAATGGTAGCCTCTCTTCATTTGCATCAGTTGAGTTTAAACTACCAGACAGAAAAGTGCATCCTGAGGGGGAGTCCTCGGTTGTTACACAGGCAAGAAGGACATCTAGTGGAGGAGGAGCTGTACTGCAATCACAAGACTCCCTGGATACACTGCATGTGAGATGTGGCCAATACTGTCCAATTTTATGAAAGCAGGTTCATTATATATCACAGAAATATTCACATATGCTGGGCCTGGGTGTCATGGCTACAATTATTTAACTGTAATACAGATAGAAATGTTTTGTGATTAGTCAAATAATCATGAACAAGAACATATTTGCAGCCCCACCAGTTTTCCAAACGTGTGGTGACTGAAGAGAGTTGTGCCTCTTATTCTTGCTTGAATACAGTAAAAAATGTAAGTTTACAGACATTAAATTCAAAGCTGTCTGTTCTGATGTAATTATAAAATAACAAATTGAATATAAGGATATTTGCTAATAAGAACACCTTTTTTTACTGATTCAATGCTCCTGATTGTATATCATTGTATCATGTATCATTACAAATACCACAAGGTATCAATTTCTTATTGAATATAATGCAATACATCAGAGAAATGACTGTATCTGCCAAAGAAAGCAGAGTTTGTTGCTTGTTTGGGTTCTACCAGAATGTGCAATGCACGTACAGTGAATGCTACTTCTTAAAGCAGCTGTTGATATATAGTATTCACTTTTCAGAGTTTGAAAGAGGGAATGTCAATTAAGAACTTATTATGAATTGAGACCTGATTAGCCTGTGAAATAATATCAATAAATTAATTAAAAGGCAGCTTCTGACAAAATGTTATTTTTGGCTGTAAGAATGTGTTCTATATTCAATAAAATATTTTATTTTTCATTTGTGCATGTGTTATTTACAGTTCTCATATTAAAGCATATTCAACTACAACTACTAACTAAAATTAGAGGATCACATGTATGTTATATGGTGTGTTTACACCTCCCAACCTCAAGACTGAGTTATTTAAGTTTATTCCTTAACTAAAAATCAAAATATTTCATATATCACCATGTGATTACAACCAGGCAGACACACTAATGGAATTGCATAATCTGTCATCTCAGGTTGGGTTGCTGCATACAGTTGACCTAACATATTGCTACAGTAATAGGCACACTAAAAGGAATTTGCCAAATACAAAGACAGTATTCATCATATAAGCATCTATAAAAGCACAAGAATTTTTCAGAAAATTAGCTTTCTTTATGGTTTTATTTGTTGCTTAAGTCGATCAGACATTCAGTTTGTTAACTTCATGATTACACTGCAAAAAAAAAGGTTTGGTTCATGGACTTGCTTGAAGTACATTGTTTAATCAAATTGTAACTGTAATGCTGAAGCCCAGTTATAGGCTTATAGGCAACATAAAATTTTGTGATCATAATGCATTTTTGTGTTTTCATTTTTTTCTGAGTTAACAGCCCAATTTTTCATACGACATAAAAGAATTAAAACAGCAGCGTTCATATAAACTGCTGCTGCCTAGAAGCATCTCTGGACTCTGGTGACATTTGACTTTCATGGGGTTATTAACTAAGTGAAGCATGTGAATTTGGAAGCCTTAGGCTTACAATATCCTGTTTATTCTCGGAACTAGAGGACGACAGAGTGCCCAACTCCAGCCCATCCCCAACTCATAGGGGGTTTCTTTCAAAGCTCCGAACATACTGTAACTGACAATTTGTCAAAAAGAGATTTAATTCTTTAATATTATGAATAGGAAACAAAAGTCTTAAGATGTGATAAAGATATTGGCTGTGTGTCATTTTCTCTCCTCACGTTTGAAGGGTTTGTTTCACTCTTATCCACTCATCCTCAGGCAGGTGAGGGTACAGAGGAGAGACTGGGTGTCATCTGCAGCTGTCACTCAGTCTGAGTGATGCCCCTTGATGCAGTCAGGCATATGCAATTGACACTTGATGTGATGGTCAGTGACAGACTGGCGTGTGTGTGACCAGAGGATATTATCCTTGAAACAACCAAATGACAGTAATATGGAGTTGTATATAAGTATAATTCATTTGTGAATGTGATGCTATATATATTTATCATTTTATGCTAAGGACAGAGGGAAATGCTGGGAAATGATTCTCTCAAGTGAAAATGTCTGGTGTTTCCCCTCCCTGTCCCTGACCCAATCACTCCCTGCACACACACACACACACACACACACACACACATATGCACAGTGAGAGACAAAGAAATGGGGAGACAAAGAGAGTGAGAGAGAAAGAGAGAGGTCTTTATAAAGTGACCATTCTGGATACTTTCCAAGGGTTTAGTCAGTCACTATGGAGATTTGGAAAAAAGCCCCTGCAGTTTAATTCCTCTGTTGTTACTATGGTCGAAAGGTATCCAGTGGAAGTTCCATTCCCTGAAATGAACGCCCATCCTTACTCTGCTCATTCTGCTGACCACTGCCAGAAAAGGTGCTAAAGTTCCAATGTGCTTAAAAAAAACTATTAGAGAAAAGAAAATTCCTCATGATATTAACCTGAGCATCACACACAGACTGGACAAAAGCTCATTGGGGCCCCTGGCATGGATTTACAGCCTTTCTTTCTTACGTTTAGATTTACACCATTCTGATCTTGCACTCACTGGGGCACAACAAACACATTGTGCCGCAACTCCCTCTACTAAATCTACCATGTCATGACCCACAAAGAAGCCCACCAATTTATCAGACTGTAAAAATCAAATAGCAAAACAAGAAAAAGATAATATAAGAATAAGGCACTGAGTTACAAAGTGCAAACTACAAACACAACTTAATAAACAAAATTCCAAAATCCCTAATATCTTGTGAGTTCATCTCTGTGAATAGTGTAGCCCCTGAGTATGTCTCTGTCTGGATTTCAGTTCGGGCAAATGTTGGGGATGATTGCTATGGCTACTGGGCGCGCGGGTCGGTGATTCACCATCATGAGAGATGAAACAAAGGATGCCTGTCTGCTGCCCCAGTGCCTGCGGTTTGAAGCGATGACACCCAGAAACAAGATTTAACTTATCTGTTGCCCTGTCCCATTACAGGCTGACTGACTCTGACTAATGTTGAGCCTTATTTGATTCCTCGTCCAACCCTGTTGTACATTCCTTTTAATTAGCTTCCCCGCAGCGCTGTTGCTTTGGAGAAAATAGGAACCTCAGCAACAAAAATAAAGGGACTAAATGACAAATTATTGCCAGGAATGGGAGCTATTTGGCCCAAACTGTGGCACTGGCAAACACCGGGCCACAAACAATAATTATGGCCTACTGTCTGCATTCTGTTGCTGCAGTTAGGTGACAGATCAGCAGTACACAATCCCTGCTCTGTTTGTGACAATCCCGGCCTCCTCTGTCTGTCTCTCTGGCCAACACCGGCAGAGCTGGATCATAATGGGCCAGGGAGCAGGAATTTTTACGCCCCTCCTGCCTCTAAGTAAGTGTTGATCATGTGAATTTCCATTGACGGTTTTGGGGTTCCACTGTTTACTCATTCTGGGGCCCCTGTGTGGGCCCTCTAGCACCACGGGCCTTGGTGCATTTGTACTCTTTTGTGTCTATCTTACCACTTTATCTCTCCTTGTTTTCCATCCACTTAGGCCCGTGGTGAAAAGTAACTAAATACAGTAACTAGAGTACTTTACTTAAGTGCAATTTGTATTTCAATTTTTGAAGTATTGTCCAATATATTTTGATTTCACTGCATTTCAGAGTGAAATACTGTAGTTTTTACTACACTATATGTATTTATAGTTACACAAATACTTTGCAGATCACAATTTTACATGTAAAATATTTGATCAGTTCATAAGGTGCATTTGTAGGCTACCACTTTAACTGTGGTGTCTGTCTTGCCACTTTATTTCTCCTTTCTTTCCATCCGCTTAGCCGGTGGTGGAAAGTAACTAAATATAGTAACTCAAGTGCAATTTTGAGATGGTTGTATTTCCATTTGAGAAGTATTGTCCTATATATTTGACTTCACTACATATCAGTGTAAAATACTGTACTTTTTATTGCACATTTATTCTACAGTTATAGTTACAAGTTACTGTGCAGATTAAGATTTTACATGTTAAATATATGATCACTTTATATAATATGGTACATTTGTATAGATTCAATCACAATTTAAAAAAATATTCAAGTAATATGATAAATATAAGACTCCAAATGATGCCATTTCACATAATAATTACTTTTACTTTTGATATTTTTTCCATGCTTAGAAAGAAATAGAACAACTGACACTGGGTTAAGACACAGATAGAAAGTTGAAAAAACCCCAGATGTGTCATATTGAGGCCTTACATGAGTACATAATCTTACTTTCACATGCCATATCTAGAGCCAATTCAGACCACAATCTTTACTAGATTATTGTTGTACTGCTTCAAACTGGTCTGTTTCAAAACAGACTTGTATCCAAAATAACTTCAAAGCTGAGACAAAGTGGCTTTGCCTTTACACACTCTTGACACTGTGACTATTGGATTTCTTAATGTGATTTTTCTTGCTTTTTAAAAAAAGAAAGTTCCAATGTTCAAGTACTCTACGTAAGTACAGTTTTGAGGAACTTGAGCTCTGGAACTCCCTGCATAAAGATCTGACACTTGCAGAATCAGTGACATCTTTTATATCACTTCTCAAAATCGTATATTTTTAAAAGGCCCTTCTTTAATTGATTACATACTGTTTTATTTTCATCATGTCTTATCTGCTCTGTTACTACTGTTGTTTTCATTGTTTTTTATTTTATATTTGGAGTATTTGATTCCAATTTATTTTTGTTTTAGTTTAATTATCTGATTTTACTGCCTAATTATTTATCAATAAATGGTTTATCACATACTGTAATGTAGTTATGAGTGGAAATAAGAACAAGTTTAAGTGTTTATTAATGAACTGTAATTGTCAGCAATTATAATTTCCTCTGTGACAACATATTTTAAAGTAGTCTGAAAACGGAAAAAAAAACTCTTGTTGATCTGACAATTACTGTAAAATGAACCTTTAACCAACCATTTTGCTCAGACACAGCCAGACTATATTATTGTTTGACATTTAAATGTAAGTGACACTGATTTTTTTCAGCCTAGTGCTTGTAAAAACCAAACCGGCTCGCTGAGTAGCTGGGTTTATCCCTGCACAGTCATATCTCAGTGGCATCATGCCAACTTCAGCCACCCACAAACATCACCAAAACAAATCAGATCTCCCTTACTAACTTCTTTCATGCCTTTTAAAGAGCAACATATACCCGGCAGCACCGGTGCAGTGTGGGTGAGAGGTGTACAGTGTCACTGGCTCAGCTCTCCTGCTCTGCGTCTCCCTTCAGAATCACTGATTCTCATCAAGTCAGCAGCACTGCAGCACCGACAGCTGTGTATGCGGTGAAGACAGACAGGGAGAAAATAAAGAGAGAGCTTTTTTGTACATGAAGATGAGTCTGTACTGAAACTTCTAATATATGTTTATCATCTGCTGCAGTTCAATCTGAGGAAAGGGTGACAAATAATAAACTGCATTCATATGCTCCAAAGCTGCCGCAAACCTGCCAGTTTTGAATGACTATGATTTGAACCCCACCACAACCTCTCTGTCTTTCTCTCCATTGTATCCCCCTGAGTATTAGTGTGTGATGTCATCTTAGCTTTGAAGATACAGTCCGTGTGTATAATAGATTGGTGAGCAGCCTGGATTTTCTGCAAGATGTTCTCTATGCCTGATTATCGATTGTGAAGCACTTTTCTTGCACACACCACTGTTCTTCTCAATCTCACTTTCACATACCGCCTAATAAGTTACACAGGTCATATGCTCCAATACACACACATATACACATGCACGCCATGGCTAATGAACAATTGGCATGGCTGGCTGATAATTATTGAGGAAAATATCACAGGGTCCCATGATACAATGCCTCATGAAACTGATTGCAAAAGAATGACTTGGGAAACGACAAACCCATGCAGTGTAAACATGCACATAGTGTTTGTGTATGTGTAGTGAGAGACAAGCGGA